>NW_019416478.1:576473-719254 GCF_000390285.2 Anoplophora glabripennis | reverse complement strand
AATAAGCCAACTCTGTGTTTTCGCTTTCATTTTCAAGGGTAGCGACACCTGTGACAAAGTATACAAACTAATTATACCTACAAATTCTTGTTTGAGATAGAAATCACTAAAATTCTGGTTTAAGTATAGAATAAACATGGAGTCGTGTGTAAAATGTTGTCATCTTACTTGAGGACACAAATTATAGAATTGTTAATAAATATTAATCTGAAAATTAAATACAAATGATCCTAAGTGTCCGTTCTAGTGAGTGAAGTAGTTTGGTTATTGTGCCTGACCTAGTTCCGTCGTAAATCCAATATATTGGCAGACTAACAGTATGGTTAAAATTGAGGTACTTTGGCATTTATTTAAATTATTCTTCTGTTCTCATGAGCATTGAAATTTATTTCGCTCACTAGCGGGAACCATTGCGAATACATTGATATATAATAATATTCAATTATGTTAGTTTCTTCGATGATTTGTGTCCTCATCTGAAGCTCTGTTACATGGTAAAAATATACATACTAAATCGCCCCCTTAATACAGATTATGTACGAGTAATTCTATATATGCATGTATTGTCATTTAAATAAACATAGCGTTTGCAACTTAACACTCATGGAATAAACAACAGAAAACTTATATTGACACAAAGCTTAAATATCAGCTTGTTTGTGTGCACGAACCTTAATTCAATTTCAATTCAATCCCCTGTCCATATTGACACAAACTTGATTTATCTAAAACTTGCAGACCGTTCCTTGTAATTTTTTGCTAAAAAACAAAAATCCCTCCACAACTGCATCCTCCATAAATCATCTGCGGATTTCCGATATTCTTCCAGGTTTCCGGATGCTTAAAAATAAGTGTCTGTCAATTATTATTTGATATTTCATTACTAAGAGGGCCTACCCCATATTTCACGCATCGCATGTTCACGTGCCGTGGATTTTTTACAGTGGAGCATACGAGGGTGTAATATCTGGGAGGTTGAGGGTTATCTTTAACGTCCGTGTGAAGAGGAAAATGCAGTGATTGAGTTGTTATACACTTCTAAAGGTATATACAGGATGATTCAGAATTTATCCAAAAAAAAAAACGGGATTCTTACAGATACCGCAATAGCCCAGCGATGTAAAGGTTGAAAATACTACTACCATTTTTGATGACGCATCTATTTCCAATTTTTTTTGGATAAGTTGTGAATCACCCTGTATAGTAACGAAGGAAGAAGTGCAACATAGATTTAATAGAATAACTTTCTACGTTGAGTTGCTGTCATTCATGAAACAAATGGAGTCTAAGAATGTCCGCTTCTTGTAAATAGTAAAATTATAAGCAATATATGCTGATATTCTATTAATTTACGTTTTTGTAAAAAAAATGGTAAAAATTATTCTAAATCCAGTTATTTTTGAAAATAATCTTCTGATAAACGTATTTTCAGTTGATTTTAGAAGAGGGCTTTCTACTACCAATGCCCTCTCCAATCTAACTCAAGGAATGCCCACATTGTGATTGATAGAGTAACTAAAAAATGGGAATATTATGGGATAGGGGAAATACCAGTTTAATTGTTGAAATCATATTTAAAAAGTCGTAAACAATTTGTTTCAATTAATTATATTAACTCTGACATTCAGTTCGTTCGGTACGGAGTACCGCAGGGATCCGAACTAGGACCACTTTTATTTTTGATTTATGTTTTGTCGCCAAAGGAATAGTACATTGTCTTTGCGGATGCCTACCACTCTATTTGATACAAGTGTCAGTGTAAAATCCATGTAAAATCCTTGATGGACTCTTATTTCGTTTACCAATGGGATGCTTTCAGTAAATAATTTAGCTCTGAATCCAGATAAAACTCAGCGATTATTTTCGTTTAATAAAATGGCTAGAACTAATAATAATAGTTACATGTTTTGTTAGTAGATATTGATTTAAAAGCAAAATGAAAAGTTATGTTATAAATAGGTAACACCTTTCACTTTAGAAAGGAATTTTTGTAGCTACCAGTATTATCTGACATTTAATAAATAAGTTCCTATCAAAGTTTACTCCAATTATTTTAGTCTCATATTTTGTATTTTCGTATTCTAAGGTGAGTTTTATTTAATAATTGTTTCAATGTATCTGTACTGTATATGTATAGTGGTCAAATAAATGTATATCTATATCTACCGATCCATCATCTAAAACATCATTTTTCCAGCTTTCCACATTAGAATCAGCATTGTATTGGCAAACCTTAACCTACCTGTTTTGTAGAATATGAGCTAGTTAAAGAAAACTTATAGATTTTGTAAGTTTTGTAACTTTCGTCCTCAATAATTCCACAACTATATTTTTCAAATGGATAATTCCTAACACAAATACAAGCTCCAAGTAAGTATACCAATGGACCAAGTGTTATCAATTTCGGAGTATATCTGCCGCCACATATTAGCTCACTTACTCGCTTGACAGGTATGTAGTTACTATTCTGCAGCAGCTAGATTACGTCTGTCATATCTGAAATATCATTTACAGTTGCAACGTATGCTGATGGGTGTCTTACGTCGCGATAGCGCTTAAAAATGTTAGACAGGAACGATGTGCACCTGTTTAAAATATATACTATTTAATATTTAATAGTAATAAGGTGTCCTTTTCTAACTGTGATAACAACAATTGGACGAAGATTTCTGTACACATAAAATATAAAATTAAGTGTTTGAATATGCTGTCTCTTGCTCATAGGGTGTTTGTTGTTTTTTACATTGTAGCATTTTACTTTGTACATACATTGTACTACTACAAGTTTAAAACATATTTGTCTTATTCTTTTTCATATTTTTACTATTTCTGTATTCGATTTTATAAGGGTCACAGATTCCTTCTGCCGAAAATTCCAGGTAATTTGCACACAGTCTCAGCTACACGCTCTCTGTACTTGTAATGCATTTTCACAATCTTCATTCCCTCACCATTTACTTCTGTTTTATTTTCTACATAATAAATTACATTACTTTACTGTAAACCCTTTTGTCTTAACCAATCATATTCCATGTCAAGAAAATTTGATTTGTAGATGATTTAGAGTAGTGTAAAATTGCATGGTTAATGTTTTGTAATGTAAATTCTTTATATGTAGGGTTTCGTGAAAATTTTATTGCCAAGCAATTCAGCGTAAGAGGGACACATGTATCCATATACATTCATGAGCTACACGCGTTTTTATTGGTGTCACCACAAAATCAAACCTTGATAAGGAAAAATGCCAGGATTTATAACGCGTTATAAAAAAATGTTGAAGGTAATATTAGATTGTACGATTTATTGCCGCATAAAACATATGATAGGTAAATTTTAAGGCCTCACTAACTACATCTGAATATAAATTTTTATTATGACTGTAAAACAAATGGGCGACCCGAAAGGGAGAGTTCTAATTCCACGGCAAATCATGCGCTTCTGTTTCTCATCTCTCGATTTTTACAACGGCGAGGCCGACGAGGCGGATCGGATAGCATCCTACCTTTTTTTAAATAATTTATTTCAGATTTTCTTCCTATCGGATGCATGCAAAGCCGATTTTTACGAGTAGGCATGTAAATATGGTCTGTTGCATATCGATATGCCAGTGTTTTTTAGTCAGTTTACAACATCAACTGCCTTCTTTAAAGTCTTTGTACCAATTGTATAAATTTTTTTTGCGACATAACCTAATCACTAAAGGCCTTCTGTAACATCCTCAACGTTTCCGCGGTAGAATATTCATCCCGCAAACAAAATTTAATGGAAATTCTTTGCTCAACCAAATCAGACATAGTGAAAATCGATAGACTCACTTTCGTATGTTTACAAAAACACGAGTAGCTTTTGCAGCAATTGAATATATCGACTTGAAATTGAATAGTTATCAAGGATAATAATACTACCAACCTACAAAAAAATAAGTGTATGCTTTCATAATACCCCCGAATTTTAAATAACTAATTGACACATCAGTATACATTATTGCACTTTGTGCCATTTGTTTTTTGGTAGATATGTGTTTTTTACGTACATACATGGTTATTCAAAAACATTCTTCCTCCTTTAGCTTCTTACTTTCGTACTTAGAAAGAAATGGTATGTGCTAAAGTTGTAGGGAGTTTTCTATTGATTTGAAAACTGAGAAAAAACAATTGAAAACGATTTTGGAGATATAAGCCAAACGTTTTAATTTTTTGACAGAACCCCCTGTATATTTCCACATATTTGGATAGAGTACCTCCTTGACATTATAATCATGAAAGATTTAACAGGTTTGTGTTTAATAATTATTAGAAATTTGGCCAAAAGTGTCTAAAGAGAATATTAGGATATTCTTTTGGCTATAGCTTGCTTATTATTAGAGATAGATCTATCAAATCTTATTTCGCTGTAATTCTGGAAAACGATTCTACCCTGATTTAGTAAGTTTAGTAGTAAAGTTTTTTATTTTAAAAACTTTAAATAATACTGACTTGTCTATAAGTTGTTAATCTGTTTTAAATGTAAATAATAATACTATTTTTTTTGTTTTAGGTAAGTCGTCAACAGCTGTCGAACGCAACTTCTTACGTGAATTGTTTTAAACTGTGAAGTGTGGTAAGTGATTCAACCGTATATTGAAGTTTAAAATTAATAGTTCTGACATTGAAAAAAGATCATACATGGCTTTGAAACTGCTCTATCCACACAGAAATTATTTATCTGTAAGAATAAAAACGCTACTTTGCGAAACCCTTTATCTTGTCAAATTTTTCATATTGTGCTCCTGTTTATTATCCATGTATTAATGTCTTAACCAAAAACAGAATACAGATGTGTCAGAATTCATGTCTAAGGTACATATGTGGCATTCGACGCAGAGATCACATTTCTCATAAATTACAGGATTTGAAATGGTTAAATATGAACAATCGTCTGAGATTACAAACTTTCCTTCACATAAAACTAGTTTCTACGAACGATCATTTACTTATAACATCTCAAAACTTTACAACGCATTGCCAGATGACTTTAAAACAGTGTCCTCAAAGAATTTTAAAACCAAAGTTTCAGAATACTTATTTAGTAATCAGTGAGCAACTATATTTTTGCTAATTTTAGGTTTTCTTACATTGCCAAATTGTTTTTCTTATTTGTTGTTTTTTCCCTCTGTTCTCTTGGCTACTACTGTTGTAATATTTTAATTAGTTAGTTAATTACTTACATTAGGCTATACTTTACTGTAAACATCTATCTGATATACTAGCTAAGTGCATCACATCGAGAGATAGAGCTTGCTCTATCTGCTTGAGCACAGCTAGAGGTTTTCCTACTATTTCAATACCAGTAGAACTAATTATATATTTTACTTTTACTTTGTATCTATAAATGGAAAATAAATGTATTTTTAAGTAGGAAAGTACAAGTTTAACTTTGCGCCATATTCCACTTATAGAACGTGGAATTTAGTCCTTGTCTCGGTCAGGATAACGAATGAAACACCACTAAAATGGTAAAGTAATTTGATATAAAAAAGTTTGGAATTATTTATCTCTTTTAGTTAGGCATTTCACCACGTCCGAGAAAAAAATTGAAAAAGTTATGTAACAAACCGTCGGGACAGAGTAATCAGTCAGGGCTGGTTTTTGAAACTTTCTATTAGAATTAAAAAAATTACGGAGAAAAAAAGGCCAAGGAAAGTTTGCTGCATGAATCCATTTTTAATATATTGTACTATTTCAGTATACAAAAACCAAATTATTTTGTTTTTGTTCTTTATTGCGTAATGTATGTACATCGCTACGTGCTAGAACTACTACCAGCTGATGATTGTTTCCATTTTGTTCCTATTTTTCTTATAAATTGTGTAAAAACAATAATGTACCAATATTTAAGCGGTGGCAGTACTAATCAGAATGAGAAAACATTTTCTATTAACACTGGCTATAAAATGCGTTTAATTAATTAATATTTATTATATATTTTAATATTTATTTAATTTTGATAGGAACAACCGTTTCCGAACAAATAACAAATGAAATAAACAGACACAAATAAATTGTGAAATTAAAATACTTTTACATAATGAAGAAAAAAGCTGTCAGATCTAAGGAATAATGATAATAGTATTTATTTAGGCATTAAAACTTTTAGTAATATTCAATACTAACACTCAAAAGGCACACTTGGGTGGGCCTTAAAGGTGGGCCTAGTGCGAATTGGGATTTTGCCAACTTGAACCAAAATGGGGTAATTTTTTTTGAGAAATCGAATAATCTAATTAGATTTGAAAAAAGTATTTGTTAATAAAAATTGCCATTGAAAATAAACATTTTTCGAAAAATTACTTTTTTTAAATTCGTATTTTTTTATAAATAATGGCTAGAGAAAAGTAAAAAAAGGATAGTTCAATGTCTTTATTTTTAAGAAAAAAATACCGCATAGCTGTTGATAAAATGATTTCCCGATATCTCCATTATAGGCATTTATTGAAGTGATTTTTGGCTCCTTTTCTGTAAATTGATGTTTATTTTGCAATCTTTTGTATAAAAATATTAATTTAAACAATATTATCCATAAATTTTGATAAATATATGTTACAATTAAATTATTAATGGAAAAAAAAATGTTTAAAGAAATGTGTAAAAATTATTATCAGTAACTAAATAAACAATGTCTATTGTGTCTATTCGACACGTGAAATCAGGTGAAAAAAATCGGAAATTTGCATTTCAATTCACTTTATTTCTAGATTATATGATATAAATTCAGCCGCACTTTTGCCCACATTGTAGTCACACTAGTGCATATTCGCACCTATTGGATTTTCGGATTTCTCTAGTTTGGCCGACAATAACACACTGAGGCCAGCTGTAGTACGCCTCGACTGTTTGGGCTATAGAAGGAATTATCGTGGTGGGGGAACCCTCGACAGCTGCTACCTGAGAAATGTCAGCTGTTCAAAAAAAAAAACGGTGGTGCAAATTCGCACTAGTGTGACCTTTGAAGGTTAATGATGATGTAAAATTGGCGCACGCAATAAAAATTAAGAGAATCCCCTAAATAGCGCTTTTTAATAACAACTGCACATTTTTTTTTTTTAATTCAGAATTCCTAAATAAAAAATACAGATTTACCGTTAAAAAAGTTACCCTTTTATCTCCATCTACGACATCTCTATTCTGCGAAAGTATCTCAAAGCAATTTTTAGTATAATTTAAATTTTAAATAAATAGTAAAATAAATTTTTAAATAAAAACATCATGCGATGAATTGCTTGAAAATGTGCCATTTACAGTACCTAAACAAGAAAGTCGTCATAGTTTTTAGTGAGTGGAAAATGTTATTTTATTTAGTGCACATTTGTACAAAATCAGAATACATTTTTTAATTAGTCTTCAACTCAAACCACTTCCTACATGAAGCAGAATGCTTGGAGCAGGAAGGGACATTTTTACTTGAGGTTTTAAAAATTTCCTAATAAACTTTCTAGAAGACATCGCCGGAGGCGGATGCTGTTGGCGGAGCGACTGTCACATCTGTTCTGAATATTAGGAAATAAATAGTTCCCGAAAAATAAAAAACAAAATTCAGGCAGAGATCGCTGTAGGACTTGCGGACTTATCATAGCAGGTGTTCGAACGTCGACCTTGGTACTTTTGAAACTAACATTTTCCTTTTATATAGTTCTTTGTAACCCACAAACTTTTTTTTTTTGTTATAAACAGAATTCCAATGAATACAAATTTTTATAAATTCAAAACTTTGTTAAAAATTTTCATAAATTTTTACGAGCAAACTATAGGTACTCCCAAGAGGTCTACACTAGCTTTAAATAGCTTCCAAACAGTGGCGGCTCGTGAAGGAGGACTCTGGGACTCCGCCCAACCAGATATTTTCAAACTATAAACTTAAAATAATGTATTTATTTAAATCAATAAGAAATCTAAATAGCATGCATCAATATCTCTTGGATGTTAGGTTGGTTGCATAAAGTGCATGTACTCCGTGAATGTAGCTCAGATTAATGCCATCTGCCATCTATGATCGTACCAAAGAGTTATGTTTAACCGCCCGCGCAATCCCCACTCCATCGCGGATCGTGAAATCCGAGTCCATCGTGCAAGCATATTTTTACATATGATTGGACAAATTGGCACGTGGAGGGGATAGGCGACGATAGGCTCGCGCGCTCGCGCGCTTTGTTTTGGGACTCCATGAGGCAGTAACTCGTATCACTGAAGTTTGGTTATAAGTGTTTTGTTTTTGATTTGGCGCTTTTTAAGACATTATATTTTATAAGTTTATGTTTAAAATGAGGGTTTGTGAAATAAAAAAACTTGTTATTAATAATTTAAGTTTAGAGGAAAAAGTCGAATTGAAATATAACAGACGTCCAACGCCAGTGTTGAATTTAGTTGAGGTGCAAAAAGTAGGCCGGCTTTCGTAAATTTGATAAAAACATTTATGATAAGACCCTGTGGTTGTGACCAAACAAATAGATTTTTTGTTTTGTATGTTTATTGTTTGGAGGAGGCGAAGAAAACTGGACGAAAACTGGAGTTTCTGACTTGAAACATTTAGAAATTAAAATTAAGAAACATGAAAATTCCCTTAAACACAAAAATAAGTTGGTGAGTTTTTTACTTTTAGGAAGAGTAAATATTGCTTCTTGTTTAAATAGTGCTTATGCAGAACAAATAAATAGTAAATAGTCATAACGAAACAGTTAAGAAAAATCGATTGCTTCTTTCAAAAATTTTAAATATCTTAAAACTATGTGGTACATGTAACCTTTCTCTTCGTGGACATAATAAAAAAAGTGACACGGTAAACAAAGGGGTATTTTTAGAACTGATAGGCTATAGTGCAAAAATTGATCCCGTTTTAGATAAACATCTTAGTGATGCCCATGTTTTTAAAGGAACTTATATCCTAACTGGGTTGGTTGATCGATTATCCACTTCAGCCCCCACACGTTGGAATTTTATTTCTCGCATTGTATCTAAGTAGCTACTGTACACACTGACAGTATTCATTTTGGGGTACTTGCAAAACACAATGACCTTCAAATTCCTTAAAATTTTTCCGCAGCTCACCACATCCCCCGCAGCTCTTATGATGTACGTCCTCTTTTCAAAATGCGCCCCCCCCCCTGTATTCAAACCCACGGGCCGCCACTGCTTCCAAATCAAGCATACTTCGGAAATCTTGCAAAGAGACTCAGTTGAAAACCTCCAAAAGCAGTGGCAAGCAATAATCGAGAATTTCGATACGACATTGCTATTTGACTGGCATTTAGTCAACCCATACAAGATATATGGAATTACAAGAGACAAACCAAAAACGTTAATTTTCGACGGTTAATAATTCGAATAATTCGGATAGTCATATTCGAATATTTATATTCGTACTTATTCGAATTTATAGTGTTACACTGTTAAAAAAATTTCACTCAAATTTCGCTCAATTTTACTCAATAATGTATCAGTTTCTGACCACACCCGATAGAGTGAAATTTTCACTATATTAGTATGAGTGAAATTATTGCATCAAAAATGAGTTTTACTCAAATCCGAGTTACTAATAACTATCAATTGAGCAACTTTTGACTCTATTCTGAGTATATAAAACCAATTTAGAGATGACTTTTTCTCTAATATAATTTAAATTTAACTATTATTGAGTCATTTTATTGTTGAAATTAATTCTCTTCGCGGGGACGTCTCCTGTCCTGGCTGAGACCCGCCAGCTGAGACCCGCCGCCGCCGGCTAAGGCCTGTTTTTATGGAGCATCTAACGGGCCCCTATCAATTGTGGTCGAGATTACAGGAGCAATATGTAAGTGGTGCCATCTTCAAGGCTCCATTCAAATTACTCGAAATCAATATACATTTAAACTCACTCGGTAATGAGGACATTTACTCTGATTTTGGTACAAGTACACCAAATACGAGTTTACGTGAAGAATTTATTTAAGGAGTACCAATATCTGAGTGAAAGTACTCAGTTTTAGTTTAAATATAATCACAAATGAGTAAAATGAACAAAATGCCCAATATTGAGTGAAAATAATTTCACTCAATGGATTCATTCCGTACCTTTATCACTCACACCGATTTTTTTCAGTGTAATTCGAATATGTGTCCCAGTACTATTTCTGGGTTACTTCTTTCAAATTTATTGGTCACTTGGTTACTTTTTAATATTTCGAGTTTAAGCCCTGTATTAACTATACGTAAAAGAGTTGGAGAAACTGTTCTTTACTTTACATTTTAGGCAAATAGGAAGCTCCTTAATATGTATTTCTTTCCAAATCAAGGCGGTAGTAAAACGACGCCCCGCAACTGAAGTAAAAATACACCTCGAGGGTCTGTTCCGCGTTAGAAGAAGTGGGTTAAAAGTCCCCGAGTAAAACGCTGTAGTGCAATTCTCCGGTAAAACGGCGTATATTTTTGAAGGGCCTCTTCGCGAATCCCGGTTTCGAGGGCGCAGTTCATTACCCTTTTACTCGATGACACTCGTACGCCCCCCCTCTCCCCCCTTCCCCACCCCACCCGACCTACTTTCCCCCAAAACAAATACGTCATTGTTTTATACCTGCCACTTAAAAATATAGGGAGCGATTCCGATATAGCCCACATCTCTCCCCGTATCGATCTACTTAATATGGCCTGAATTTTATTTCCCTCTCCGTGCGACTTTTATGAACTTATTCTGCGGTATCGCCTCGCCTGTACTTCGACATATGTTGATGGAATTTTACGTTTAAGCGACGCCGGGGAGTTTTTTTATTCAAATTGAGCATCGACCGAATATAAAAGTCGCTTTCAGTAACGGAAATACATGTTTGCGTTAACTGTAACGTAATGGTATGCTGCCCCTTCCTCACACCCCACGCGTTCATCACATCGGCACAGTTTTACACAAATTAATAAATTCCGCAAAGTGACGTCACACACGCCAGTCTCACTGCTGGTACGGTTTGCTAGTCTCTTGGGTGTTTTTATCTCTGGTTTACTTTCAAAAAAGTTTTTACTCAATTTAACGGTAACTACGTGTTTCTGTGGCCTTAGAACTGTAATTTTTTATTATAATTAAATTATAGTGAAAAAGCGTATTTCAAAAAGCTATTTTATATAGAGGATATTTGCGATTGCGTGGACAGCGCAGAGCTATTGTTTCAAAATGTCGGGAGTTAAAATATAGTTCATTGGTTTAAGACCGATTTCAAGACTTTATATTTTAAATCATATACACTACTGGAAATAATTAAGATCTTTAGACAAAATTTTTTTTTGAGTAATGGTTTTCGAGCAATCAAAAGAAATACTGTCCTAGGGTTCGCGAAAATTTTTTCAAACTCGATCAATACAGAGGTCAATTAGTTTATTAATTCAGTTTCAATTTGATTTTTGGAGGGCCTCCGTGCGACTATTGGTTGCCGAGATATCGATTGTTGAATAAAAAATTACACTTTTCTCTTACTCATCATCGATATCTCTCCAAAATTTATTGCGTGGTAATTCCAAGAGCTGTTTTGAAAACTTGAATAAATTGTCTAAACCTGTCGTGGTTTTCGAAGATTTTTTTTTTCATCCTTGACATATTTAGTAGTACATAGTACAATTGGATAAAATTTGCAGTGGTACGTGACCTCTTACCTGTGGCGTTCCGCAAGCAACGGTTCTTGGACCACTGCTTTTTACTATACAGGGTAGACCATCGAAAACGTACCGCAAGGCATTACAGGGTAGTAATGAACTTTTCGGCAAAATCCAAAAACAGGTAAAGTTTGCTTCTGAGGGGGACAACTTTTGGCGCAAAAAGCATAGCAAAATCTTCAACCCCCTAAGTGGGGGTGCCATCCCCCAAATTTTTTTAAATGGGAATAGGGGTCAAGTGGGGGGTCATTAGAAAGGGCTTTTAATTCTCTATACATCGATTCTTACTTTTTGTAAATCGATCCATTATTTTAGAAAATATGCAGCTTTGAAAATACGAACAATATTTTTGACGAGAAATGCGAAAATCGATTTAATTTTACTTCAAAACTTACGGTATTAGCTTGGTAAATTCCTTCAAAAGAATTCGCAGTTTTTTTTTCTGATTTGCGAATTCTTTAGCCTGATTTTGGTGAGCAAAAAATTGTCCGCTTTTTGTTTCGTATTTAGATAGGCCACAAGAAGTTGCTAGATAACTGTCTTGTGACTTGTAGTTGAAGAGTACCAATACTGCCGAGTCTTTTAAATTGATTAATTATGGTGTACTCAATTCCAGAAAGAGTAGAAATTATTGATCCTTTTTTCAAAAACAATGAATGCGGAAATCGGGTCGCCGAACTGTTCAACCAACGGCATCCTGAGAAACATGCATCTGGAAAAATTGTTGCGAATTGGTGGCCAAATTTCGCGAAACTGGCTCCGTTCATAACAAAAAGAGGCAGGTTGAAAATCCGGTACTAAATGAACCTACGGAAATAGCGGTATTGGGGCAAGTGGCAATGGATAGTACGCTGAGTACAATGCAATTGGCTACTGCGACAGGAGTGAGTCGTACAAGTGTCCAACGAATATTAAAAAAATACAAATTCCATCCTTATAAGATAAATGAAGACGATTTTGATCGTCGTTTGCAATTTTGCGAAATAATGACTGAACGAGCGATAAACGATAATTTCCTCTTTAATGTGTGTTTTCGGACGAGTGTACGTTCTTCTTGAATGGTTTAGTGAATCGCCATAATTGTCGTTACTGGGCTGATACCAATCCAAGATTTTCCATGAGACACACTCCCAACACCCCCAGAAGTTGAATGTATGGGCAGGTATTTTTGGAAATTCCATTGTAGGTCCTTTTTTCCTTCCTGGAAATTTGACAGGCGATATGTACTTGGATTTACTACAAAATGTCATCGACCCAGCTCTAACAAATATCATAGAGGACGACCCTGTTTACAATGAACACGAACTGATTTTCCAGCAAGACGGAGCTCCTCCACATTACTCGCTCAATGTGCGCAGTTACCTAAATGAGACGTTTCCAGGACGCTGGATGGGACGAAGAGGTGCAATTGAGTGGCCCCCTCGGTCACCCGACTTAAATCCTTTAGATTTCTTTCTCTGAGGGCACATTAAAAGCAAAGTTTACAGCACTCACTGATACCTTGGAAGATCTGCGAGGACGAATCATTAATGTATGTCGCGAAGTAACACCGCAAGTGCTCCAGATTGTTCGACAACGGTTTGAAGACAACCCATTGTATGCAAGTTGACGGACAACATTTTCAGCATTTACTTTAATTCCGTAAGTTTTGAAGTAAAATTAAATCGATTTTCGCATTTCTCGTCAAAAATATTGTTCGTATTTTCAAAGCTGCGTATTTTCTAAAATAATGAATCGATTTTCAAAAAGTAAGAATCGATGTATAGAGAATTAAAAGCCCTTTCTAATGACCCTCCACTTGACCCCCATTCCGATTTGAAAAAATTTAGGGGATAGCACCCCCACTTAGGGGGTTGAAGATTTTGGTATGCTTTTTGGGCCAAAAGTTGTCCCCCTCAGAAACAAATTTGACCTGTTTTTGGATTTTGCCGAAAAGTTCTTTACTACCCTGTAATGCCTTGCGGTACGTTTTCGATGGGCTACCCTGTATATGTAAATAGGTTGCTACAACTGGACATCGGTAGGAAGATAGTAAGCTTTGCCGATGATACAGCTGTTTTGTTTGAAGGTAAATCATGGGAAGAGTTAAAAGAGTGAAAATGGCTTTTCATTAACCGAAAAATGGTTTAGATTTAAATTCTGCTCACCGACTTGCATTCATATAAAGTTAACACCAACACAGGGTTATGCTCAATTTCTTAACAGAATAACACCGCTGAACTTATCGAAAAATAGGACACAAACAATTTCTATAAGCATCCGTGTAACAGCCTGTGTTATTTAATGACTTTCAGTTGTGATTCGAAACCAAGCACACTATGCATTTCAGATCCAAAAGTATTTCCGTGGACGCAGTTTCCTTTACTTTCTCGGTTGCAGTTCACCGGCCGGGATCGCGATTAGCATACTTTCGTCCGGGCAAGTTCTGCTTTGCTTGCTTCAAACAATGTCAACACTGGAGGGCATAAATGAAGCTAATGGCCCGGCAGGATTTATGACTTATTTGTTTATAGTTACAGTTCATGGTGTCCGTTACTTTAACGACGTCAGGCTGACTTTGAGGTAATGGCTTGCGGTAATTTGCGCGCTTGATAAATCTGCTTACAAGGCAAGCTTTAGATTTTTTGGAAAATAATTGAATTTATTAACGTGACTGTTGGTCTGCCTATTGATTCTTCTTTACGGACGGTTGGTTGGTTTTAAATCTTTTAACATAGCACATTGCCGGTTTAAGAAAGGCTTATAGACAATGTTTGCGTCTGGAAATTCAGGCATAAATTGCTCAATGCAGGATTGCGAAGAATTCCGTTTCGAAAACGATCCGTTCTGGAGTGAATGGCACTGAAATAAGGATATTATTAGCCCCAAAATTTTGTTTTTGTTACAACTTACTAGTAATTCGACTGATTAGTTTCAAATATGTAGGATTTAATATTGAAGCAAAGTAAAATTATGTGGCTTGTAATCATTTATGAAAGTTATGTAATTGCCATCTAATTCCTCAAACCAGTCGTGGATATTCCTTCCTGCGAGTCCAGTGCGATCGTCGTAATCGAATCGAACAAGGCTGGAAAAAAACGTCGAAACGGTCGCTTTACAAGTGTAGAGAACAAACAAACTCTTAAAAGTACAAAGGAGGACGTCGAGCACTTAAATACACACCGCAGCCCTCCTCTTCAAGCCTTTTCTTTCGCCTCACAATTCGTAGGAAGTTCATGTCCGACCGCAATATGTCAAACTGTGGTTACAATGACTCCGGCCGGGGACGTCTATTATTATTTTTTCGTTCGCCCGACCTGACACCGGCACAAAATCCATGCACGCCGCCGCTGATCGATATGACGGGTAGGTACTCGGCTGTGTCGGCCCGGAGCCGTTCTTTAACTAAGTGCCGGGCTTCGTACGGAGCAAAAAACCCGTCGAGGTTTGGCAGGCAATGAGTTTAATGGAGGAGACGTCTCGAGAGGCGAAGAAAAATGTAAAATTGTTTTTCCAAGCCCTTACCTAATAAATTCTAGGAAAAGAGTAATCAGGGCGACCCAGAACATTTCCATTTTTAATCTTTGAAGAAAAAAAAGCATAATATTCAGGACGTTTCAAAATTACGTGTACACTTTAAAATGAAATTCACTCAAATTCACTCAGTTTTACTCAATAATGTACCAATTTCTGTCCATACCCAATTGAGTGAAATTTTCACTCTATTGGTGTGAGTGTGAGTGAAAGCAATAAAAATTCGGAGTTCATCCATTGAGTGGAATTATTGAGTACATTTTCACTCAATATTGGGCATTTTGATCATTTTACACATTTGTGATTATATTTAAACTAAAACAGAACTTTCACTCAAATATAATCTCGATCACAGTTGATAGGGGCCCATTAGATGCTCCAGAAAAGTGTGAGCGTGATCACCAGGAGAACAGGCCTTAGCCGGCGGCAGCGGGTCTCAGCTGACGGATCTCAGCCAGGACAGGAGGAAGCCCCGCGAAGTGAATTAATTTCAACACTATGTATATCCTAATTAATTATTTATGAGTGATTTATTTTTGCACTCAATATTTAGTTAATTAAAAACCAAGTCTGAGTAAAAAATTACTCAATAATAGTTAAATTTAAATCATATTAGAGAAAAAGTCAACTCTAAATTGGTTTTATACCTGTATACTGTAAATTTAAAGTCACAAGTCGATCAATTGATAGTTAGCAATAACTCGAATTTAAGTAAAGCTCACTTATTTCTGATGCAATAGTTTCAGTCAGTTATACTTATATTAGGTACCTAATAGAGTGAAATTTTCACTCAAGCGGGTGTGGACAGAAATGGATACATTATTGAGTAAAATTGAGTGAATTTTGAGTGAAATACTTTCATGTTAATTGCGTGGCTTTCCAAAATTTGAATGAGATTTCAGTTTTTTGCTCAAAAATTGATTATAGTGTGATGCATCGTTTTAGAGTAAAACCATTGTTTAAAAGGCATCTTGAAACTATGCATAATTTGTTGAAATTAAATAATATATTATGTACGTTTCTTCAGAACAAAAATATTAATTTAACTAATAACAACTTTTATTTTTTAATAACTGTTTTATATTGCAAGTTTCTTCATGAATATGTTTTTGAATTTGCTTCGTGAGCATGTTGGTCAACTGTAACACATGAAATCTGTCAAATAAAATGTATTAATTTTTAATTTGTTTTTATTTACCGTGATTTGGTTGGAAAGTTGGTAGTGGTTACGTTTGTTTCAAACAAGTTAACAAAGTTTAGAACTGGGTAAAAGCAAATCGTTTATGAATAATCTGACGAATTAATTCACGTAGAACTTTGTTTTATTCATAAAATGTAAATCAGTGTAAAATTGCTATAACAACAAAAAAGGTATCGTGAAACAAATCATAAAATTATAAAAATTGTTGGAAATCGCCTCCGCTAATCATTATTATGTTCTTCTTATAAAAGAACCCGTTCTTGCAATAATTCCAGGTGTAAATTGTATTATGAAAAAAATCTAAATTGTTTAGATTTGGAGATCTAGAAGGCCATGGCTGTGGTGTACCCCTACCCCCTACCTGTCCATTTACTATGATAAACCTTATTCAATACTAACCAAATATTCTCGAACTAAAACAATGTTCTGGAGTGCCATTGTACCTCAATCACATTTGATTACTTAAAAAGAGAGGAAGATCCAGCAAAATAGTCAGTTCAATTCTATAAAAAATCGGAAATTGCAGACTGAATTTCTAGAAAAATGTGCCTCATCCAAAAAAGGTTTGCTTATAAAAATTTGTGTTTTCAATAATTTTTTGTAACAAAAACTTACACAGTCCGGAGAGATACGCACCAAAAGTGAGTACACTTTTTCAATATGGTAAGGATATAACTGTTGCTCTTCCAAATCCTTGAAATGGTTCAGGTTTGAATCAGTTTTTCTCGCGATGTTCTGTAATTCTGTTTAAAACAGCTTCAATGCTGATGATGATCTAATTTCTACGCCAAACTGCCTTTTTCGAGTAATGCATTAGCATTGGCAAGACCATAAATCTATTTAAGAACTGTCAGTCATTCAACAAGTTTTACCTGATGATATCCACTGCAACCCAAAGGAGGTGAACATAAAGTTTAAGTCAGCTAAGAAAGTCAGAAAAAAAAAGAAAAAGATTATCTCCAAGTTAGCTGTCAAAAGTCAGGTTAGAATTTGATTTGAAGTTTCAAGACAATTGGGTAGTTCATGTTATATCCACCTAGTTTGCAGCACTGGAATAAACAGATAAATCAAGATACCGGGCGACCAAACAAATACAAGAGAAATCCAAATAACGAGTAGCTCAGAGAAAAGTGAAAGGAAACAACTTAAAAGGATCTCAAACTAGAGACATGTAACTGTGAGTTAGATAAGAATTAGTGTTTCTAAAAAGATTGGTACAGATTTTAGCTAGAGGTTAGCGAAAGTAGTTTTTTTTTCCAAACGCATGATTCAGGAATTTCCAAATTGTTTCTGCTAATAAAATCATAAATATAAAAATAGTTTTACAATAAAAAATAATAATATCAAATAAAATAATAATTTTAGACTACTTTTAGTTTATTTGAAGTGTTTTTATAAAATCGCCTTAGCAGGCCTCTTAAAAAATCTGCTTGTTTGAAAGACCCTTTATACACCGTGTCCCATTTTATCGATCACCCCGAATAACTTTGCAGATTGACATCCAATTAAAAAACTTCCAGAATAAAAGTTGTAAGGTTTTAAGGGGCCATATAAATGAGGGCGTAGCGATTTTTTGCAAAAATGTCGACTTTCAAATAGCAATAATGCCACCTCGATTAAATTTCTACAATCAGAAAAAGATCTACATTTTTGGACTCAAAAAAAAATAAATAAATATTCGGTAGATTTTTCGCATATTTCCAATTATTTTGCAATACGCGCACAATACATAGGAAAGTACAACTCTTCGAGAAATTTTTAAGTCCAAGATGGGTCACGTTAGTTCATTACTGAACTGATTTATTGAAAATTAAAAAAATGCATTTTTTTCGAAAAACTAAATTCTTGCAAAAACTACCAAATATTTTCAATGTTACAAAAATGAACTTATTCTACTTGCCAAGGATATTCTGAAAGTTTCGTAAAACAGTCTTTTTCCGTTTAAAAGGTATAGAAGTTTAAAGAAAATGCGAGATTTTTAGCCGTTTTTGCAGTAACTAATATACAGGGTGGGCCATTAGTGTGAGAAAGTAAAATAACTCCCTAATTACTCATAGTACAGAAAAAAATTTTATATAAGAGTAATGCAGAACCAAGAAACCTAAACTACAAAATTAATTTTATACATACAGGCTGATGAGTAACAACGGGACACGCCAAATATTTCATTTTATAAATGGAACACCCTGTACATTTTTAAACATATGGATTTCCGAGAAAATTTTATATATGGCAATATAAACAGTTTATCACTTCAGTGCGGGGTTGCCAAGTTATGTAGAAAATTCTTCGAATTTTGGAAAAAACATGACCTCGAAGAAGTTGTATTAACACTTGGAACAAAATAATTAGACAGAGTTATAGGCAAATGTTAGACAAAGGCTCCTATATTAGCTAATATCGATATTTTATACAGGGCATTTTTTATAATACTATCATTTTTAGAAAGTTTAAACTTGATTTTCTAAAATTTTTCAAATGGAACACCCTGTATTTTATTATTCTATTTTATTTACATATCGGTCCACTTCAACTTTCATTAAGCATGTTTTATATCGAAAATTGTTAGTTTTTAACATATAGTAACATTTCTGAAAAAAACTTAATTTTTATTATTTTATAGAATACCACAAATAATTAACTAGTAAAATTAACTCAAAATGGAATGATAAATTATGAACTGACAAGTTGACACAATGTGACAGTTTTTTCCAAAGCCATTTCGTGCGACCGAAAATAATAAAAATTAGGTTTTTCCAGAAACGTATATCTTAAAAATTAACAACTTTAGGTGTAGAACATACTTAATAAAAGTTGAAGTGGACTGATATGTTAATAAAATAGAATAATAAAATACAGGGTGTTCCTTTTGAAAAATTTGAGAAAATCAAGTTTGGACTTGAGCGTATTATAAAAAATGGCCTGTATAAAATATCGATATTAGCTAATATTGGAGTCTTTGCCTAACATCTGCCTATAACTCTATCCAATATTTTTGCTCCAAGTGGTAGTAGTTGAAAGTTAATACAACTTCTTCGAAGTGTTTTTTTCCAAAATTCTAAGAATTTTCTACATAACTTGGCAACCCCGCACTAAAATATTAAACTGTTTATATTGCCATATATAGAATTTTCTCAGAAATACATACGCTTAAAGATATACAGGGTGTTCCATTTTAAAAATGTAATATTTGGCGTGTCCCGTTTTTACTCATCGCCCTGTGTGTTTCAAATTAATTTTGTCCTTTAGGTTTTTTGATTCAGTACAACTTTTATATAAACTTTTTTCTGTATTATGAATAGCAAGGGAGTTATTTTACTTTCTCACACTAATGGCCTACCCTGTATTTATTTACCAATTGTCATCGGGATGGGCTCAAAATTTGTTATAAAAAGTTCTTCAACTTTGTCTAAAACATTTTTTTCAATTTTTTTTTTAAATGAAAAAAATTTGTTTTTGTGAACTTTGGACGCCATTTTGAAAATGAAGCCCTAAAATTCAGGTGGGGTAAAGTATTCATTCAATTCTGTTTACTGTTTACTAAATTTTGGTACGTAAAAAAATCTAATTTGATTGGACTAACAGATAATAAGTTCTTCCACCGGCAGTTTTTTAAATTTCTTCGGCATATGTAAAATTCCAGTCTGCTCAAAAATAAGCGTGATACAATGTCTGGTGTCCACGGAAAGTCACAACGTACCACACTATGAAATATATCGCAATCCAATAACTCCCGTCGCACGGCCGGCGGACGTACATACACTTGCAAATTTCACGGAACCCATTCGGCCAAACCACCCGTTAAAATCGTCCACATACCGCCATTTTATTATATTTTATAACGCGAAATTTTAATATCCGGCGGAACTCCGCCGGTCGTAAAATTCGATTTTTGCAAAAACACCGAGCGAGTTATTCATGGATTCTATCGGGCAATTTTGATAAATTATCACCTCATACTTTACGGGAGAAGAATCGCGCACGATGGATGCCCTGAGGAGGCAGCGTTTTGCTATACCGTCAGATATATGTTACCCATTAACGAAGTAAATGACCGGCATACATCTCGAAAAGCTATACAAGCTGTCGCGAGACGGGAGCCACCGCCCGACCGGAATTTATGTAATTATTTTTCAATCTCTTTATTTTACGTTTGATCCCTTTGTGGAGGTTTCTATCAGCGAAGGAAACATGTGTCTATTTGAGTCAGAATTATGGCTTTAAGGGGATGCAAACCTTCTGAAAGCACCGGTTTGGTTAGAAGTTGCACCAGAGAGCGGTATTGCACGAAGTTTTCAAAATGATTTTCCCCAATTTCCGTTTTACGAAGTTATTACTAAATATTTCCAAACAAAAATTGTGTGGACATTAATAAAATTGTTCACCGTTACTAAGAAAGTTACTTATTCTATTCTAAACTGATATATATTCGAGGGAAAATAGTTATTTACACTATAAAGGAGGTAAGTATTATTATTTACCAGTCGAGGACGATTTTGCGCCCGAGCGGAGCGAGGGATGGCAATAGAGTCCGAGACTGGTAAATTATACTTAACTGCTGCGTGGTGTATAACTCTTTATCTGTTCCTACAGTTCTTTATGGTTCATGAAATAAAGATTAGGTTTTATTTTTTGACATGTCTTAATCAACTCATTTTGACATTATTCGAATTCTTGCAAAGTCACCTTGGTTGTTCGGCATTGCAGGAGCATGCCGTTCTGATGAGCTATGCAAACTTACTATGGACAACGTCAATTTCAAAAATGTTAATGACATTATTGTAGTTACAATACCAGATTCTAAAAATGGTATGTCACGTACGTTTACAATTACTTCTCGTCAGGGTTCTGTTTCTCACCTAGAAATTCTCAAGAAATATATCAAGATTAGATTGGAAATTAAAACTGAAATTTCACGCTTTTTTATGCGCTGTCAAGCAGGTAGATGTTACAACCAGCCACTCGGCAAGAATACCCTTTCTATGATTACTAATAAGATTTCACAGTTTTTGAAACTAGAAAATCCTGAAACATATACAGGCCATTCATTCCGAAGAACATCGGCAACCTTACTGGCTACTACAGGAGTTGATGTATTAGCAGTCAAGAGACATGGGGGGTGGAAATCAGCCACAATTACAAAAAGTTATGTTGCTGACAATTCAAGTAACAAAAATGAAATAGTTAACAGGATTTTTTACAATGGCACTTCAACTCTAGTAGTACGTCGCATCATGCTGTTTTAATGGATCAGTCAGATAATATTGAGCCTCCGGTGACGAAATAGAGCGAACAATTCATTTTGAGAAAAATGTGACGATTAGTAAACGCGATGGGAATAATTATCCAGATTTTATAAATGTTACTAAATGTAATAACTGCACAATTACTATAGATATTCATTTATAATAATTAATAAAATGTAATGTTCATCAAATATTTCTATTTATTTATTCATAAAAGATGTATTTCCCTAGGGAAATGTATTTCCCGTTGTCCATAGCAACTTCCACTTCTATGGTAAGATGCGAATGTTACGGCGAAATGTGAACAAATTAACCTGAAGTTATACAGAGTGTCCCATTTTAAATTACGGACCTTAATAACCCGTCAGGGAAGCCACCTGTCCGAAAATAACCCTTACGAAAGTAGTTGGGTTCGTAGGGCGACCCATCGGATGGCGTCCTTCAATTTGACCTTGACGAAGAAGAGGAGCCGTAAGTACCGATCTAAACCTAAACGAACGTATCTGTCAAAACGTAAACGAGCCTTAAATACCTATCTAATCGTAAAATATTGCACTCTCTGAATCTGGGGTCAAAAACAGAGGTTCCTATTTAAAAAATTAGACATGACCTTCAAATGACCTTGAAGGTCAAGGTCAAATGGAAGGTCACCGTCCGATGTCCCCCTCCGAACCCAACAACTTCCCTGACGAGATTTTGTTCATTAATATTGAGTTTTCAAAAAAGTGCTCTAAGAATTTTCAAGAAATGTCCCGTTCATGAAGACCCCCTCAATGTTTTGCTGATAATTTCCCGTTACCCTATATAAAAAATCTTTAATAACTTGACTTTTAAATAATAATGCAGAAAACAATAAAAACCGGTTGTAAGATTTTATGGTTTTCATTTCTTTGGACCCTAGATTGCTTAAAGAAAGTTGTTGATATTATCGTTTCCTATCACTTTTTCCCATATGTACTTATTTCCGGAACACCCTACTTTCTATATTGGCAAAATGTTTCGAAATTAATTCATCAGGAAGAAAATTAAGCTCGATAAAAACGGAATTGCTAAAATATAGATCTTCAAACTTACGCGGGCCTATTTCAACAAGAGTCAGATGCAAACTTCAAAAGGTTTTGCATCCCCTTTAATGAGAAATTTTATAATTGCTTGGCATCTGGAATAATTTGACGTTTCAGTTAACACTGAACAAATAAATCAAAGCTGAAACGCCCCTCCTGAAAATTCTAAGGAAGGGCGGAATTTTGATATAGGTACATAATAGAATTTTCCTGCGTACTGCCAATTTGCACAGAAGAGAATATGTAATTTCGATTAAACTTCTAGATTGAATTTTTGAAATTTTGAATTTATAAAAACATATTTTAAGTTTTCAAATGTTGATCTGTTTTAGCTGAAGAAGTCACTAAAAGATATATGGTAGACGTATAAGTTTCTTTAAAAAATACGTAATATTACAATAATTTAGTATACCTATACATTCCTTTCCGTTATTTTTCTTCATTATTCATTAGAATTTTATAAAAAAATAATGTTCTTGAATTTGATTGAATTAGCTTGATACCTTAAAAAAGAGTAAAAAGATGTATCAGTTAACATATCGTAGCTATCAATCATTTTCTGAAATGCTTAGTCATCCTAGTATTAAAAACATTCACTAAATATTTGAGAACAAAATAATATGTCTTTTATTTGCAACTTTTAATAATGTAAATATGTTTTCCTTTCAATTCTGGAAGCATCATTATTACATTAATTTTATATTTGGATTCTGTTTTAACAACTGATTGCGAGGAACGTTTTAAGATCAAAGGGATACAGCGTATAATTCGTAAAAACGATGTAAATTTATTTTACGGTGTTCTTAAAATCGCTCTCCCTTGTGATACACAAAAAACTGAAATCAAAGAGAAAGGTATAACGTTTTTAAAATAATCCCGGGAATATTGCTTCTTTAGCCTCGTATACGCAATTATGTTTCTCCGTTTGATTTATTGGATCCGTGTCTCAGAAGTCCTAAAACTACGTCCCTTTTTAGTGATTAAGTAAATATTTCAGAACAATTTAATCGTTTGATTGTAGTTATTTCAGAATCAATTTGCTGCTAAGTCTGTAAATGAGACAAAGTTTGGGTAAATGAAAACTTAGTTAAATATTTTCATAGAAAGAAAACTATTCCAGCCAAGTGAATTAGAAGAACTAAATCAAAATTGACGCTAAGATTTCCAGATTTAACACTAATTGATTTATTCTGACCGACCGTGGTACAAGAATTAAGTAACTTTCTGTACATTGACGAAGCAGATACTTGAGTTCAGTGATTAAAAATTAATTTACTGGTTTTAACCCAAGACTGTTAATTATTATTCTTCTTGCTTCTCCTATATTCTTCATCTTCTTTCATATATAACGAAAAATCTGCTTTTGTATTTCCGATTACAGTAATTAATCCGATTATTAGTAATGGAAATTTTTTATTTGATATCAAAACTTATATTTGGTTAAAATACGACTGTTTGTAAAATTTACTACAAATTAGTTTTTTGGTTTAGCTAATGTTATAGTTAATAGTAGGAAATGTATGTATAAACGTATATAGTTCTGCGTAAAATGCTTTGTAGGCATGGATTCAATGTTCCTTTTCACTGAACCGAAAAACACATCATATACTTTGTAGGTTAATATTTTACTCACACTCAAGTTAATTCTGACGCTCATTTTTTTTTAAATAACTACAAAAAAATTATCCCATTTTTTATTATTCGGAATAAAATACAATTTTAATTTTTCATCTATAAGCTATAATATAATCTACTAATCTATATACAGGGTGTCCGGAAAGCTCACGTCAAAAAATAAATTCAAATTATCTTCATTAGAATAATTATTCTACATTTGTCTTGTCGAGAAAGTATTTGATACTTCTAGCACATTTGATATTTTAACGTAATTTTCTTCAAAATGTAAGTAATCCGCAAATATCTGAAAAAATTGAAACTGTAACACCTACAATGAATATATCGGTGAAAAGAGCAATTGATTTTCTATAATATGATGCAGAAAAATACAGGATGTTCCATTTGAATTTAAAAAGTATTCTGTTTTAAGTTTTCAAAATGTAACGTGAAAAATGAGACACTTAGTATAATATTCTTTAGGTAATTTTGATAGCGGAAGGTAGTGCATCTTATGTTCTTTGTGTATTTCGAAAAGCAAATGAAAGCTCCCAGAACGAAGAAAGATATAAGGAATTTTCGAAAGCTTGCTTCTATCAATTTTTTTGTAAAATGACGATCATCTCGAAAACTGTTAAATTTAGGTACATGGAAGGAAGCTTTAACATATTTGACTTATTTTTAATTTATTTTATCGATAATGCAATAATACCCTTAGGGTGTTCCATTTAAAATAACGAAGTTGACAGCTACTTCCGGTATAACCGGAAGTTCTACGTTGATGGCATTATTTTCATTGAAGAGAACATATCTGATAACCCCCGTGAACAGAATTTCAGAATCATATTGTCTTTGGTTCCTCTGAAACATTTAATAGGCCATTTACCGTGAAGAACTCTGTATAGGTTCTAATTGATCTAGAGTCTAGAGAAACGTATTGAAAAAGAAAAATTTTAAAAAGTTGAAATAAACAAATTCTCCCAAGGTCAGGCAAAAGCCGCTCGGGAATTCGCTCTTTTTGCATGAAATAGAGTTTATTTTTGCTGTAATTTAAACAAAAGGAGAAGTCACCCACACCTCTTTGTTTCTAAGATATGTTTTTTATAATGTTAATTGTTAAACTATTGGACGTATCTGACCGGGATTTCAGAGACAAAGAAAGGGTCAAACTTTTACTTTCAGAAAGTTTTACATTGTTCGTGTAATACACGCGCTAGCAGCGATAAAAGTTAACGTTAATGAACGGCCTACATACGGAAGAAGGAGCGCCATGCCCGCGCATGCGCTTAAACGTCGCTCTCGTCGCGCTTAAGATTTTTGACTTGAACATTTCAAATTCGGCTCAATTTTGCAACTTATTTGCAATTTCCCAACTTAGCGTTACATTTTTCAAGTTACTTTTTTGATAATATCATTCAACATACCTTTCCCCGTCATAAAGTGCAATAAAATGTCACTAATAAATTTTTCAAGTTTTCAGGTTTTATGATCTAATTCGACTGGAGTTTAGAGGGTTCTAGAATAACCCATGAGGCTTCAGGTATATACGAGAGGCATTTGCAAAACTACTACTACTTGCACTGATTTATAGTGTGCCATGGGGAAAATGGTACCGTTTTCTCCGTGTGGCAGTTATTATAATAAGAAAAAATATTGATACCTCGAACAACATTGACATTCATTCATATAAAAGAATTTCCCACAGATTCATTTTGGCTTAGAATTTACCATTTTTCCACATATCCATAAGTTCCTATCTTAACCCTTACAATCCCCGAGACATATAAGAACGGTTATATCGCCATTCAAATAAGCTTTACGGTTGGCGCTACTCGCCTGAAGGCGCTTAAGAATTCCACCACCGCTCGCCCCCATCAATTCGCTTAATAAAGAAATCATCCAAAGGGATTACACTCCCCCGATGCTCCATTACTAGCCACGTAAAGGTAATAGTGTAATAACTGGCATAATTGCTAACGGTTTATATCCCTCCGTCCCTCAAGGTGTCCCCCAAGACATTGCCGCCTCCGAGAAAGCACCCGCTTAGCCCTTCCTGTTACCCCGGGGGTTGAGGCAGCGGGCGGGCGGGGAGAACAACGACGCTGGGTCGCGCGCTAAATCGCCTGTAAGTTATGAAACGAGAAGATTATTTAGGCCTAAACACCCGGGACGTTAATATCGTATAAGGCTCGTAAATATGAGTGGTTTCACGCCATACGTAACGTTGATAGCTGCGAAGGAAGAAAGTTAATGATCTGGAGTTACATATATCGCTTTCAGTTAAAGAAATTGTCATTTTCCAGAACTGTAAAAAAATTATTGACTACACAGGTCGGAAAAGTGGACTATTTAGTAACTAACAAGCCTTTTTATGATACTTTGGCACAATTGCTTCATTTACATACCTCACCAGATCAGTAAAAAGTTTTTTCGGTTTCACACCAAAGCTGAAAGAAAAAATAGATAGAAAAATATTGTACACTATATCCATATGAGTAAAATAAACAAGAGGATTTTATTGAATAGGGCGGACGGATCATGCATTCACTGAGGCCATCTCGCGCTGGTGCAGTAAAACATTGTCTTTTATAGAAATTGTTAAACAGAAATCTGCAACCACAGATCTAATTTGTAGGCTTTTTTTCATGACTGAGTATTGGTGAATATCTGACTTGTAGGTAGCTACTATTTCTATCTCTTTTGATCTTAGTTGTCATATGATAGTTTAAATCTCTTCATTTTTTCACACTTCACATACTACAACATACCACTACACTCGCGAAAAAAGCCTTATTTGTATTTCCAATCNAAATAGGGTGTTCCATTTAAAATAACGAAGTTGACAGCTACTTCCGGTATAACCGGAAGTTCTACGTTGATGGCATTATTTTCATTGAAGAGAACATATCTGATAACCCCCGTGAACAGAATTTCAGAATCATATTGTCTTTGGTTCCTCTGAAACATTTAATAGGCCATTTACCGTGAAGAACTCTGTATAGGTTCTAATTGATCTAGAGTCTAGAGAAACGTATTGAAAAAGAAAAATTTTTAAAAGTTGAAATAAACAAATTCTCCCAAGGTCAGGCAAAAGCCGCTCGGGAATTCGCTCTTTTTGCATGAAATAGAGTTTATTTTTGCTGTAATTTAAACAAAAGGAGAAGTCACCCACACCTCTTTGTTTCTAAGATATGTTTTTTATAATGTTAATTGTTAAACTATTGGACGTATCTGACCGGGATTTCAGAGACAAAGAAAGGGTCAAACTTTTACTTTCAGAAAGTTTTACATTGTTCGTGTAATACACGCGCTAGCAGCGATAAAAGTTAACGTTAATGAACGGCCTACATACGGAAGAAGGAGCGCCATGCCCGCGCATGCGCTTAAACGTCGCTCTCGTCGCGCTTAAGATTTTTGACTTGAACATTTCAAATTCGGCTCAATTTTGCAACTTATTTGCAATTTCCCAACTTAGCGTTACATTTTTCAAGTTACTTTTTTGATAATATCATTCAACATACCTTTCCCCGTCATAAAGTGCAATAAAATGTCACTAATAAATTTTTCAAGTTTTCAGGTTTTATGATCTAATTCGACTGGAGTTTAGAGGGTTCTAGAATAACCCATGAGGCTTCAGGTATATACGAGAGGCATTTGCAAAACTACTACTACTTGCACTGATTTATAGTATGCCATTGGGAAAATGGTACCGTTTTCTCCGTGTGGCAATTATTATAATAAGAAAAAATATTGATACCTCGAACAACATTGACATTCATTCATATAAAAGAATTTCCCACAGATTCATTTTGGCTTAGAATTTACCATTTTTCCACATATCCATAAGTTCCTATCTTAACCCTTACAATCCCCGAGACATATAAGAACGGTTATATCGCCATTCAAATAAGCTTTACGGTTGGCGCTACTCGCCTGAAGGCGCTTAAGAATTCCACCACCGCTCGCCCCCATCAATTCGCTTAATAAAGAAATCATCCAAAGGGATTACACTCCCCCGATGCTCCATTACTAGCCACGTAAAGGTAATAGTGTAATAACTGGCATAATTGCTAACGGTTTATATCCCTCCGTCCCTCAAGGTGTCCCCCAAGACATTGCCGCCTCCGAGAAAGCACCCGCTTAGCCCTTCCTGTTACCCCGGGGGTTGAGGCAGCGGGCGGGCGGGGAGAACAACGACGCTGGGTCGCGCGCTAAATCGCCTGTAAGTTATGAAACGAGAAGATTATTTAGGCCTAAACACCCGGGACGTTAATATCGTATAAGGCTCGTAAATATGAGTGGTTTCACGCCATACGTAACGTTGATGGCTGCGAAGGAAGAAAGTTAATGATCTGGAGTTACATATATCGCTTTCAGTTAAAGAAATTGTCATTTTCCAGAACTGTAAAAAAATTATTGACTACACAGGTCGGAAAAGTGGACTATTTAGTAACTAACAAGCCTTTTTATGATACTTTGGCACAATTGCTTCATTTACATACCTCACCAGATCAGTAAAAAGTTTTTTCGGTTTCACACCAAAGCTGAAAGAAAAAATAGATAGAAAAATATTGTACACTATATCCATATGAGTAAAATAAACAAGAGGATTTTATTGAATAGGGCGGACGGATCATGCATTCACTGAGGCCATCTCGCGCTGGTGCAGTAAAACATTGTCTTTTATAGAAATTGTTAAACAGAAATCTGCAACCACAGATCTAATTTGTAGGCTTTTTTTCATGACTGAGTATTGGTGAATATCTGACTTGTAGGTAGCTACTATTTCTATCTCTTTTGATCTTAGTTGTCATATGATAGTTTAAATCTCTTCATTTTTTCACACTTCACATACTACAACATACCACTACACTCGCGAAAAAAGCCTTATTTGTATTTCCAATCTTTCAATCAACAGAAAATACAGAAATAGAATGTTTGAGGTTACATGGTAGAACTAAACGTTGTGCTCGAAATTGCAAAAGCATTTCCTACTATATTATGAATATCTGTAATACGTTCTATAGAAGTAAAAGTTTTTTTCAGAATTACAAAAGACAGACAATTACTGTGGATAGAATCAGTTCGAAAATTATGTAAATCAGAATTTACTCCGACAAAGACATCGTTATTTTTGTGAAGACCATTTTGAGTTAAAATGTTTAAAAAACAGTAATAATAATGTGTCGACATTATTTTTAGGATCAACTACAAGTTCACCTATTAATTGTAATAATATCACCAATATAAAAAACCAGTTTTTGCTTGTACCTTGAAACTAGTTGGAAATATCAAAAAATCGCACCTGGTTTTGATTGGCAATCGACTGCAAAAGGTCCGAAGTCAGTATGTCGAAAATAAATTTCGGAAACAAGAGGTGCGTGACGTCATATTAAAAAAGGCCTTAAAACTCGGTGCGTTGAATCGAAAAAACAATATAAAAAATCTCCCCTATGGTCCTGGTTTTGATTGTCCGTCCTGCGTTGAATGCAAAAGGTCCGAAGTCCGTATTCGAAAATAAATTTCGGAAACAAGAGGTATGTGACGTCATATATTAAAAAGGCCTTATAACTCAGAAACGATGCGTTGAATCGAAAAAATAATTTAAAAAAATCTTTCCTACACCCGTGGTTCTGATTGTCCGTTCTGCGTTGAATGCAAAAGGTACGAAGTCCTTATGTCCAAAAACAAAGAGTTAGTCAAAATTGAAACAGCGGTAGCGAACGCATTATCTTATCTCTGAAGATTTGTTACGTTTTTTTTTTAATAAATTTCGTATTCAAGTATCCCTTGAGATTTCAACAATTTTATTCAATAAAAAATTAAGGTACTTATGGAAATTTTTTTGAACACCCTAAGTCACAAATATGAGCACTACCAATGACATCCATGATATGCAACACTTGTGTCAAGAATTATTTTAACTATCTGGAGAAATCACCAGTAAGAGAGCAATACCCATCTAAGGATACACGGTATATTTATTGGTTAGCCATATTACCACGTTGACTGCAATCTTTTAAATGATAAAATACAGAATATTCAGTAGAAAATATGTGATTTGCTTCATTTTTACACAACCTGTATAATACAATTTTTTTAACATATGCGTTCTTCTTCTTCTTCTTCTAATGGTTGGTCCTAATAAGTCCCATAGCACTGCGGCCTGATTAGGCCTATTGTGCGTCCCACTAGTAGTACTATTCAGCAAATAGATTTGTCCTTTTTACAAAGTCCAAAAGCTTCCTTGCTGACACTTCTCTCAGTTCCTTGGGTTCCAAATAGGGTCCCCCAAGGAGCGCCATTCTGCTACGTGCAAATCCCGGGCACTCGCCCAGGATATGCAGAGAAGTTTCATCCGCCGATTCACAGCCTCAGCAGACCGGACTGTCTACAAGCTTTAGCTTATGTAGATATTTCCTAAAGTGACAGTGTGCCGTTATGAGTCCTGTCACTCTCCTGAGCCGGATTGTGTTCTCCATGAGCTCCTTAGTATGACTATGTCCTGGCCTTGAAGTCCAGTATTTCCTGTGTTCTGTCTCAGTCCATTTGCCCAGAGCCCGCCTGCCCACACTGGGAGATGTGCCACAGAAGGGCTGCGGTCCAATGAACTCTGTCTCGGATCCCTTCCTAGCAAATTCATCCGCTCTCTAATTTCCAGAGATGCCTTTGTGCCCTGGCACCCAACACAGTCTGACTGTATTGTTGGTGGCCAGTTCAGTCTGCATTTGTAAACAATCCCACACCAGTTCTGAACTTATCTTGTGTGCACCTAAAGCTTTAATTGCAGCTTGACTATCAGAGAAGATACAAGTATATATGAGTTTACGTTTATAACCTCTACGTACATTCTCCGCCAGACACGCCATTATCGCGAAAATTTCTGCTTGGAATACGGTAGGGCACTCCCCCAGACTGTAGCTTGCACTCCATCTGGGTCTGAGTCCATATATTCCTGCACCCGTTCCTCTGGTCATTTTGGACCCATCTGTAAACCATACTAGGCTCCACCTTTCCAGGGTATTAAACCTTTCCTCCCATTTGCTTTGATCCTCTATTCGAGTTTGAAATGGCTTGTGGAAGTGAAACCTTGGAACCATCTTGTCAGATACCATCCCAAAAGTTGGTTCCGACATAGATGTGTCTATGATCCTGGAATAGGAACTAACCCTCCAGTCGTTGTTATTCCTGAGTCAACATATGCGTTAATGTCGTACCAAATTGGAAGTCGACGCACAAATCTAAAAACGTTAATTTCAAGTTTTTGTATTCTTCCATTTCAAGGTAAATTTTTATAAATAAACAATTAACTAGTTAAATTCATAGTTTTAATTCTAACTTGATTTATTTTATTTAGCATTTAACACAAATGTCATTTCCAAACAAAAAATAAGTTTCATAACAACTCTTCAATTACATACGTAAATGCATTATATATCTATGCCCACACTGCTACACATTGGAACCGCTAGTCCTGCTACCTATTACCTAGTAGAAGAGTTACCATGTCAAATTTTATTACTGGATGCCAGCTCACAATCAGAAGAGCCTGCATCCTTTTTAGGTTGCCAATTTCCAGCATTTAACACGCGGTCTGGAGCAAAGCTACGTTGTCTGTAGTATTACTATGATTTTATAGATAGAATTGAGTGAAATTAAGGAGAAAATGGTTGTTGTATAGGAATTTAATTAAAATGTAGCGGAATTAACTAAAATTTCGTTATAAATGTTCTATAAATAAGTTGGCAAAGTTTCTCGATTAAATAAATATCACCTAACTTCCAATTGAAATAATTTATGAAACGAAAAAAATGTAAAATTATATCCTTAATTCAGTTTTACTTTTGTAACAATTTAAATTCACATGAAGTGACGCAATAGCCAGTGTGTATTTTTAAAAACATTTTTTTATTAATGCAATTTCACTGTATTTTGTCACCATTACAAAAATTGACAAAAGTTGTTTCTGATTTCGGTGCTTGTCCACTTGAATTGTTCACCGCGACCGACCAAAAAATAAACAAAACGCCCCTTTAATGACTGCGTTGTTCTCAATTTGTATAAAGGCAATTCAGACTGCACATTATATCTCCCCTATCATCAGATTTCTGCTGCACCAGAACGAAACGGTCGCAATAATTCGCCCATAAATACCCAGTTTTAGCAGTTATCTCTTTACTGGGACATATTATAGAAAACAAACGTCGCAAAAAGACCACTAACTAATTTAGCACCTAACGAATAGGTACACTAACTCTTCGCAAATGTACCGGATATAAAATAACCGGAGATTGCAAAATAATTATATAAATTTTCCCCGAAGGCCTGGCCCGCATCTCGACAGCTGGTATATTGGTTTGTAAGATGTATGTCGGCCATTCGGATCTGTAATGGCAATGTTTATCTGATAACGTAATAAAACTCTTGCAACGAGAGGAAGGGTTTAATTTCAAACGTTGCGCCTCGAATAATAATAGGCCGCCTCCTTCCCCGCACAATTCTACTACTGGGCCAGTTCTTGAGATTACAATGAGGGTACAGAAATGTTTCTGTAACTTTATGTGTGAATGTTGAATAAAGGTAGCAATTTTCGTTCTCTTTTTTTCTCGGGAAACGAGAAACAAAAACATATACAGGGTGTTCTGAAAGTCCGTCAGGTGGTGTTTCTACGGATTAAAATAATAGTAGTATGTAATGAAAATTTATTTCGAATTTGCAAACAAATCAATATCAAAGAAATTTAAACATTAGTGAAAATAGAAACAATATCAAAAAAACTATGTACTCTTTATTCTAGCCGATAAATGTAACCGTTTAGCGGGAAATCGTTATTAAAGTGTCATTAAACAACATCTTCTCTTGTGAAACCAGCCTCGTTAGTAACGAGCGTTCAAATAAAAACGTGGTCAAGTTGGTTCTGAAAATTTGGACGTAGGGCGTAGCGTATAGCAAATGAACTTAAACGTCATCTGTCAAAGCGCTATATCGCCGCTATCAATTTGAATATTTTCGTTTTAAAAAGCGTTTAAAATGGTGTTTTCTCAAGAACAAAAAGTGTTTATCATAGAGTCCTACTTTAGAAATGGACGCAAGATTGATGGAATATGGAAGTATTCTATTGAGGAATGTTTCATAGAATTTCAAAATCAATTTCCCGGCGTTGTTGAGTACAAAATTTTTCAAAGTGCAGTTCAGCGTTGTGTTAATGTTTTTCGTGAAACGGGCAGTGTAACAAGAAAAGAAGGAAGCGGCCGACCTAAAAAGCGGACTGAAGAATTAAAAGAAAATGTCCAACAAATAATGGAAAATGCGCCAAGAACTTCTGTACGTGTTTTATCACAAATGGTGGGAGTATCAGTCGGTACCTGCCACACAGTGTTAAAAAAAGATTTGCGTTTGTTCTCCTATCGTTTAACTTGTCAGCAAGAACTTCATGAAGTTGATTTTCCGCGACGGGCTGTATTTTGTGAATGGTTTTTAAACAACTACGGTGAACTTCATAATATCACCTTTTTTTCTGATGAAGCCTGGTTTCATTTAAGTGGTTACGTAAACTCACAGAATATGAGAATGTGGTCTTCTGAAAAACCAGATAACTTTTTTGTCGAGGGCCCTCTACACGCTCAAAAAATTGGAGTTTGGTGTGCTCTCAATCGAAGGAGGATTTATGGACCTATTTTTTTTAATGGTACTCTTACTGCGCAAAGGTATAGAGAAGAAATTATCGCTCCTTTTGTTAACCAGCTGGAAGAAAACGAAATTACAAACTTTTACTTTCAACAAGATGGCGCAAGGGCACATACGGCAGGCGAGACGATGAATATGTTGAGGGAAGTTTTCCAAAATCGACTAATAAGTCTCAATGCTGAACATGAATTTCCACCGAGGTCATGTGATATTACGCCGTGTGATTTCTTTTTGTGGCCTTACCTTAAAAACACTATTTTTGAACTGCCTATTCCTGATTTAAACCATCTGCAGGCTCGACTTATAGACAAGATTCGTGAAATTAACAATACCCCGAGCATCTTAGAAAATGTCTTTAATTCTTTGAGGAACAGGTGTGAAAAGTGCTTGGAACAAGGAGGGGGACACTTTCAGCAGCTGCTTTAATTTATTGTTATAACAAGGAGGGGGACACTTTCCGCAGCTCCTTTAATTGTTTGTTATTGTTATCACGATTATTCTTTAAAATAAAGTTATATAGTCATTAACGTTATTGAAACTGACAGCTGCTATACAGCTCGTTGAGAAATGAGGTTAAGTTGGTCGCTATAAGCTACTCCCTACGTCCAATGTGTCAGAGCCAACTTCGACCACGTTTTTATTTGAACGCTCGTTATATAAAACATTATTAGTAAATTCAGTATCCTCATCTTATTTTTCCACAATGCTATTACAGAGTTGAAAAACAAATTATTATGGTGAAAAATCAAACTTATACCTGGTTGAAACAATTTTTTTACAATTCGTAACACCAAAATTACTAATGACATTTATTTGAAGCAGACTAATAGAGAGAAAATTTCTTAGTTTCGGCATTCCGGGCTACATTATATACCCATAAATTACATTATCTCAAGGGCAAATAAACACTTGGCTGGCGTATTCCGTGTGAACAGCTGAGGTTTGATTCAAAGCAACCACGATAGTTTTCAGTTCATAATAAAATATATATTGATTCCTATTGTTACTATACTTAAAAAATAAACAAGTGTTACATAATTAATGAGCCAATAAAGTTATGATACAGGATCTACAGTAACAATTTACGTGTTATTTTCAGAAGATAATGTAAACATGCACAATTCCACACCATTCGACTCGAGTTACTTTTGTTGAGTGTGTGTTCGCCACACAAACAGTAACCTAGCAAAACACTCAAGCAGAAATTAATAATGATAAATGAAATACACAAAAATAAATAGTCTGTTGATGGTTTCCAGTGATGAAAAACATTCAAATTCACAGTTAGATGTACTGCCTTCGCTTCGTCACCGTTTACCGGCACTATCTCCCTTCACATGCATTGTAGATTGCCTACAATTCAGGTGCCTGTAATACATGATTACAGTGGCGGTGTAGACAAGTATTAAAGTGCATTTTAAAAACTAATTGTAACTAAAAATTCAGATTCGTATTCGGGGGAATATCTATTGCTACAATTTATCATGTTAGTATCAGTTTTTAGATTTATTTTATGAAATTTATGTCGTATATCACAGAGTACATGAAAATCTCATTAAAACGAATTAAATGATCCATTCTTTTATCCAGTCAGGTGGCCCGCGCGGCGACGTGCAGACAGAGCCGGCCACGAAAATCGATTTAGGGCCAGAAAAACCACCGACGGAGGCCGGCGAGAGCCGTCTGCCCGTTTGATTTGTGCCACGGCCCCTTAATGAACCGACGCTATTTTGCATAAACCGACTTTTTGCCAGGCGACCGGCCGCGCCCGGTCGACTGAGATAAAACACGGCCAACTATCGATGCCCGACATAAAATAAGGCATTATCCCGCGAGTTCGGGCGACCGCCGATGGAATATTGATGTCGCATTACCGCTGCAATCTGCTCTCCAACTTAACCGCTAATCGCGGTGGACTGTGCCCTCGCCAGGACTGTTCGGGAAGTTCGAATTTTCCACTTACCTAGATCGCGGCACTCGCACGATTCGAGTGGATTAAGGGAGTCGATCCGGTTCGAATTGTTCTTATTTGAGTCGTTTGAGAAAGAAAGGAACCCGGTTGATTCACCTCTAGCGATTTATCGATGTAAAGGGGAGGAGTACATTGATCGACAAGTGAAAACTTTTTTTTTAGTAACGTTGACAATGTTAACTGGCCATAAATCTCTAAATGTATCCAAATTTTCGCTCAATTTTCCAATCGCAAACGAAAATTTCAACAAGGTTTCCAAAAGAAAAAAGCGCCCTCCTTTCAAAGTCCGGAAAATATAAAGTGCTCCGCAATAAAAAAACACATAATTAGTAAATCACCCGTTTCAGACCACTAGATGGGCAAAATCCAGAAAGGCTACTTGTCCAAACTTAAGACGGACTTCGCTACAAGATCTCTCCAGATGCATCAAGGTACGCGATCGAACGTCGACCCTGGTAACCAACAGTTTGTTAACCAGAACCAGAACCTAGCCAATATGACACAAATTTTCTGATTTCCGTTATAAACAATAAAATAATATACTACTCACTCCTTATTGCTATTAGCAGAATTTTAATAGATTCATTTTTTAATAATTCATGAAATTTTTACAATTTTTTACAGACCTCAGTTCTGGAACTCTGACTACCCAGGCATTGTCCAATCCTGGAGTGAAAATCTCACAGGACATAAGCTGCCAGAAGCTTCATATTTCTCATATAAACGTCAAATTATTTTATCGTAAATCTCAAAGTTGTACTTCCCATTCAGCCCATTTCTTCTCGAATTGTTTTTCGCTGGCGCTCACAAACAAAGCCAATTTTTTAATACAAAAGCAACCTAGAATAGAACATAACTATTTGAGAACATACAACATCCTATCACATCCATTTAGAACTTCTTCTAAGAGCATCTCTTAGCTGTTGTGTGTGGCTGGCAACATTTTCGTCTTTAAAGAAATGATTTTTAATGAGTTTTCCTATTTGAGATTCAGTAAAGATGCCATGTCCTCTTTCAGTTTTGCGTCACTTAATTGCGGAAAGTTTTTCATAAGTCCCAATTTAATGTGAAAGGGAAGTGGGTCTTTTTGTGGTTCGACAAGAGGAGTATGTATATTTGACAATAGAAATGCCTGACTCAAAGGTTTTTTCGAGTCATTCTTTTTTTACAAAATATAGTTTGGTTGGTCTAACAGAAGTGTCTATCAGGTGAAACATGTAATTATATGAAGATAATGGCGAATATTTTAAGCCTTAAATCGTTGAAACTCTGCAAGTAAGGAGTTGTTCTTGAGACTACCCCTTTCCAAGAGGTTACCACATTTTTCGAAATATCCCTAAATCTGGAGAGAAGTTATTTTTTTATATTTCATAATCAAACTTACCCACAAAAAACTTGGGCTACTTGTTACCCCATTCCATCAGTTCTTACCTATTTCCAAGGTATATTTTAGTATGATAACCTACTCGTCTTGTTGAGAATAAAATAGATCTTTAAAATTTCATTTATTCCAACAATATGAACAATAAGTCACTTAAGAAGCATTTGAGCCTACGTTTATTGGAAGTTTTTTTCTTATTTTTGAAGGAATCTAGTTATGAACTTTGACAAGCTGATTATGAGATTATTTTCTACCAATTTGGAATTTATTGAAAGAAATTATCTCCTGGTCTTGTTCCTAATACAACAGAGCTAAGTTGTAGTTGAAAATTAGTGGAGATAGATATATTTGTTACAGTAACATTTTTTTAGCATAATCTCCTTTACCGGAAGTAATGGAGACACCAACCAACTTCTACATATGCATTAGCGTGTTTGTGACTGAACTAACTCAATCCTTCCGATTTAAACCGAAAGTTGGCACGGATTAATCAACCGGCATACCCTAATAGTCGCGGATTGTTCCCTTGAATCACGAATAAACGAGCGAAAGTGTAGAACATGTGCATGTATATCCTCCAGTTTATATTGAGTTATGTCGCGATGGCGCCGGATTCAAATTAGGACCGTGTTCATAGGGCCGCCCTACGCCAGGACAAGATTAGCATTCCAAATAAGAAAATGGGAAATATGAGGCATTGTGAGGGCATTAATTAAAGGGCCTCCGTCCCATAATGGATACCTCATTAGCAGTGAATGTGTTTGCTAATTTGTTGGTTTTGTGTACAATTGGAGGGAGAGCGCGGGGGTTGGGATTTGGGGGACGTGACCTTGTTTCAGACAAAAGGATTTACTGGAACAATTAATTTATTTGTACAGTACATTTGAGATTTTAATCTAGACAAGGAATTTTAGTTTATCGAAAAGGTAATGGCCACCAATATTACCAGATTTTAATTCAATTGATATATTTATATTGCTTTAAATCATACAACCAAACGTATGATCAGTTCATTTACATTTTTGTGTGTAAAAACCATTACATAGAAAGCCTATGTGAAGTTCCATAAATTTTTATTAGACACATAATAAACATTAATATAATTTTTAAAAAATCTTTTATTGTAAGGGTGGTTGTTAAGTACTTGTACAAATTTTAAAAGGTGATACTAATTTTAAGATAAAAAGTTCATATGAACATGGGTCCGCGACGACTTGGTTCTTGAGATTCAGAGCGACCAAAAAAAAATATTTATTTCAGCAATTAATTAGTGTAAATGTTATTAACTTATTTGTAGAAGTAGTTTAGTCTTAATCTTGTAAATAATCTAAATTTGTCACATCACAGTACAATCAATAAAAGATACATTTTTCACTTGTTTTTCAAAAATTCTTAATGATTCAACTTTAAAACCGTTTTTTTTTTACAAAACAGTTGCCTTAAGCGACAAATACTAGAGTACCTTTTGTACGTAAAATTGAGTGGATAATAGGTAGGTATGTTTAGTCAAAAATGTCATACAGAGCGACACAAAAAAGTTATGGTTATTTAGATCCAGGTATGTACAACACTGTATGTGGCGCCTCCTAACATTAAACAAAAAATTAAGCAAATTTTTGAGTTTCTTATCATCAATACTCCCAGTTTTTCGAATTTCGTCAAATTGCCATGTTATTGAATAAAAGTATAATCAAAATATCAAAAAAAAATTTTTTTTGGACTCTAAATGCATTTTATTCATGCCAGATAGAATGCATTGCCATCAAGGATGAAATTTTTTACTTTATTCATGTTTTCTATTAATATTTTTTCATGTTTTTTATAAAGGATCTAGATCATGTATAAATAGTACGCTGCGAGTATATAAAAGCAGACAAGGAAAAAATGATCATGACATATTTTTAAATAAGAAAACATTTCATTTTCCGCGTAATCTCATTTTAACAAGATGTATAAGGACATAAAATCCAGTTTGGGAATGATATTAGCTTTGAATCAATTATTTTTTACACTTTAATATCAGAATTTCACTCAGCCGTAACTGAATTTTCTTTTCCTTGTCAGTCTGTATTTATTCAATATTTTCATACACTGAGGCAACCAGATATGTAATTTGATACGCATAATATAACTGTACACTAAGCGTTTTCCATATGTATTTTAAACCAACGCTAAGCGTTTTCCATATGTATTTTAAACCAACCCAAAGCGTTTTCCATATGTATTTTAAAAACTCAATTTAATTTCAGAAAACATCATCTCAATTTCATATTACCAAATTTAATTTTAGTGGGCGTTATTTGCCTTTCATCAATCAATTCTACTTAAAAAAATTTTATTAATTAAGATTAAGAGAATTAATTTAGACGGTTATTGAAAGGTGCCAAATGTGTTGTATGAATCCATAATAATATAATAAGAATATTTATCGAATATATCTCACACTAACACTTTTTAAGAAAATTTACTGAAGTGTGACACTTTCTGGAATACATCGTGAAGAGGTAGGTATAGGTTGTAACTTTTACTGACGGTTTAATTATAGCTTCTTTAATAACTATTTTATTTGATAATATGAATAAAATATAACCCGTTGTCCAAAAAGTAAGGTGAATTGTTTAAAAACAGTATCAACAAGGTCTCTAATTGTTAACGACGGTTTTCGAGCACAACATCTTTGATTTGATTAACGTGTAAAAAATGTTTTGTTAATGTTTAAACAAATTACTGGATTAATTTAAATTTTTATTTATTAACAAAATGCATATTTGTGATGTACGCAAAAAGGTACCCCAAATTAAAAAAAAAACATCAAAATCGGTCAACAAGTTCCAGAGATATAACTTGCTCTATCAATTTGCTTGTGGATTTGTAGGTTCCCCCTCCACTGACTCAAAGTCATCTTGTATCGAAGTCATTATTTGCAGCATTCTGAGAGATGATGTTACGAAGCTATCGTCCTCAAAAATTTCACATAGAAACTTTAGCTGTTCATCTTCGAAGTGGCACTTATTAGAAGTCTTAATTGTTATAAACAAAGTAGCTGTGATTTTTAAAAGAAAAGTGTCTAACTTTGCCCCAAATTAAGTTAGAGCAACTTTTTTTTTTAAATTTGTGTAAAAATAATATTCACGAATATGGAAAAATAATCTCTCTAAATATAATAGCAACAAATTTATTCTAATTGTTTATAAGACAAAAATGACAGTGTTTTGTACGTTTTTGCAGTTGTAAAAACAATTTTTTTGCAAGAAAATAATTTCTTCCAATAAAAGAAGTGTTTCTCTTTCATATGACACCAGCAGAATTAAAATATCTTGGTAATTTTGCGTGTCAAGTTATTGCAAAAATAATGCCTCTGGGATAAACATTTAGAATTTTGCAAAAACTATTGGATGAATCGGTCTGAAATTTTAATCACATATTAAAGACTATAAAAGTCAACTATTTATGCAATATCAAAGTCGTAGGTTGACTTTTGCAAAACTTATTGTTTATTTAGTAATAATCGAATGTTGACAGTTTTTTTACAATTTCCCGAGCAACAAATGTTCGTATCGGATTTTAAAAACCGCCATTTTAAAAGTTTTTTTATTCCCTCCAAGTTGGTTACTTTCACATTATAATAAAAATTATCGTTTTTTTCTAGTAGGCAAAAAAGTGATATTTTGGGTTGTTTTAGACCTTTTATTGTTAATTATTATTAAAAAATATCACTTGATGGTGTGTGGGTTTTGCACATATTATACTAAAATTCATCCAAATTTTATGAAAAAATTTTCAAATCCTTGGCTACTCAACAGTCACCACCAGATCATTTATGTTCCTCATATTCCTGAACTAATTAGCTGTTACTTTTAATTTACTTTATCTATTAGAATCTGGGTATGCAAAAGATGTAGAAGAAAACGTCATCCACAAGATTATTTACGGAAACAACTACTCTCTGGACTACATTCTCTAGCGTTGATAATGTAGGTACTTCAATAAACGTTTCCGACACTAAATTAGACGCCCAGTCTCCATGTCTTTTGATGAATAAGTTGCTAATACATATTTTTTGGCTTTCGATACCTGAAGATGCAAATATTATACATCTTTTGCATTATCAAACGGATGGAACTCTCCACTTTTGAATGTAAAAGCGATAATTCGCAACTTTGATTGAAAAAATATCTGTGAGATAATTTACAGAATTCCTTCAATTTGTCGACTAAAGCGTTATGCTCATCAACTCATCAACTAATACAGCGTCGATGGTTGACAGGGAATGCGATTGGTAATCTGCCGGTTTTGCGTGCAATTAACGAAGCGACCTCGGCATCCCGAGCCCTGACAAAAGGATTTAGAGGTAATGCTCTCTTCAGGATGCCGGAATTCTAATGAAATTCGATGTTTCCCCGCAGACTTAACCTCCCAAGCCCAATATGTTTATATAGGAGGCTTTTATATGGAGTTATTCTCTCCCGTTTTCGAGATCTTTCGCTGAGGCGGTTTTTATGCCGAGTATGCACGCGAGGCCTGAAAGACTGTAACAGTGAGGGATTAATTAGTAATAAAACAAATCTTATTTTACCTATTTTATTTAAATAAAACCGTAATGTATCTCGCGACCACTTTTGTTGGTAGTCTTACAGCGCCGTCACTAGATGTCAGCGTTTATGTCTCACTGACTCTAGTTTACTGCGGAGTGATAAAAGATCTGAGAGTTCAAATTGCAGTGTATATGAGATAGGAGCAGAGAACACTATACCAACGAGAAGCGACAGAATAGGCGGTTCCTTTGATGTTTTGTGGTCACGCTAGAGTCTACCGATTTGACAGAAACAATCGTTTACACTGAGAGAAGTTACACTTTTGGATAGATGTACACTGAACGAACTGCATCAGTATCAAACATTATTCATATAATACAAAGAATAACTGTGGTAAAATGTGGACAAATTATATATAATATATAAAAAAATAAAACAAGATGTTTTGCAACTAATATTTTTATTAAACAGATATAATATTTTTCTGCAATATTTGAAATGGTTTTTTAAAAATGACAATGCAATAACTTCTTTGGGACAATCCTCCACAATTTTTGCCTCTAGCTCTTCTTGCCCATTTCTAAGTTGAGGAAACTGTATAGGTATTCCGTTTGGCAATAAGGTTATTCTTACATTCCCTTTACCAATATATTTGGTTTCGAAATGGTGTTCACAAAGCCTATAATTCTTATAGACATCCACAATCCTAGGCAATAAATCGAGTCTATTGCAAATTTCTATCCACACTCGAGCACTGCAAACAAAAATAAAAATTCTCCTAAAGATATTCTCTATACTTATGCAATACCATATTACAAGAAAACATACCACATTATTTTAAAAATCAAAATACTTTTTTCTGATTTACAGTTTATAGGTAGGTACTTAAAATAATAATAATAATAATTACCTTTCTAATCCTTACGTAATTTCAAAAGTTTTGATCCTTCACCAGTTTTGGATGAACAATCGCGAAAAGCACAATAATAACCATGCATTTTATTGATTTCAAGTTGATTTCTAATTGTAGATGGAAACGAAATACAATACAAATAAATCCACTATCAATTAACATTAAACAACACAACTGTCCACCGCCAAAAAACTATTACTCGTTTCTTCTATTTATATTTGGCGGTTCTGATAGCCATTGACAACTGACAACAACACAACCCAATTCGCGCATGCGCATACGAAAACTGTTAACGCAGAAAGCCTTGCTGTCGCTTCTCGTTGATATAGTGTTCTCTGATAGGAGTATGAGAAAATGACAATAGAGGTGGAAAAAATGGCTCAATTCCGAAATTCCATTCTTTGAATCTGACTCATCTCTTTGAATTAGTTCAATTGAGTCACAATTGGAAGATTGAATGAATTGATGACGATTCGTGTCATTTTATTTTTCGGTCCTTTGTATTTTGGATATGTCTGATTCTCATATTACGACACGCTGAATCTGAATCCGGGGCCACAACTACTTCACCACCCTCCATTTTTCAAAGTCGCTATACATACGGAACATACGAAAAATCTCTCTTTGGGAAGGGTCAGCATTGGGTATAATTGTATATATCGATTGAAAATTTTTGGAGTATGCTCTATCACTCCCCTAAGTTTTTTTAAATCGCCGAAAAATTACCCTTAGATACGGAAATTCTCACTCTAGGAGAGTATAGCATTTGGAAGAATTGTAAAAAGAGAATGGAAGTTACTGAAATACCATATCTATATCTACTATGACGTGCTAAAGTCGAATCAGAAGTCGGACTCTATCACGTTCCAGTATTTTTATACTATGCAAAATAACCCTAAAATCTGGGAAATTATTTCCCAGAGATAGATTGAACTTCAGCCGTTTGATGTTTGCAAAGAAATGAGGGTATTGGAAGATGTTAGCATCGTTTCCACATAAGAAATGATGTTTCTTTTAACCCTTTTCCTTTTGTAACGAACTCTTTTATCTTCAAACAATCTAAGCGGCCATTTTTTTCTGTGTTTTTAGATACTTTTCTTTACACGGCTTAAAATGTACTAATTTGTGCGTTAATTACCATAATAGACATACAAAAAATATTTGCAGACGGAAGTAATACGTAAGAGATTATTATTGAAGAGCCAGCAACTTGCCGTAGTATTGAAAATGAAGTCGACGATGATCTCGAACATCCTTCAGAAAATGAGGGTTGTTTTGATGAAGAAGGTACGTAAATGCAGTGAAAAAGGTCTACAATCCACTGCAATTTTATATTTTTTCACACATTTTGTAATACTTTTTATTTTTGTAACGCAAAGCGTCACAATTTGTCAATAAAAGAAATTATTTTATTCAAATATACCTAAAACAGAATACTTCGTTATACTATTTAGTATAGTTCTTCCGAAGTCAGTTGAATATGCAAAAAAAACGTCTGGTAATAAAATTTAATGAGTTTCATAGGCGTCCCTAAAAAAATTTTCTACTAAAGGTAAAAAATTATAATAATTTGTATATAAGGTGTAGAAAATGTCTATTATATGTTCATTTGGCCAACAACATATTTTAATTATTTATGTCCTCAAACAATTTTATTATATTGGTGGTAAATTTTGTTTTGTTCCGTTTCAAAAGGTCTCCAAAATGCCATGTTGTGATAATATTAGTAAACAAAATATCCCTCTTATTTCTCCCTTTCGCAACTATAATATGAATGATTGATAGAAGGTGCCTATAATAAATTAAAATTGCCTGTTCACACCAAATTCCGCACTGCAGCACTGCACTGCTGGGCAATTTATGAACCACTTGTCGCCTGCTGTGATTTATTGCCAGAAGCCCAATACAGTTGTGTTATATTTCTTTTGCCCGCGCTCGAATTCTTCAACTGGTCGTATACATTTCTACCACATGCACGTTTACTTCGACCAGACCTATATATGGGTATGGCTAAATAAATATGGGAACGAGTTTTTCAAATATTTCAATGCCGATTTGCTGCTTAGCGACCGAGCCTGGTACATACCTTGAAATTGTAGGTTCTTCAATTAACTTCGGAAAAACTATAACGGTACGGTGCCGAGTCACTTAAATTTTTCAATTAAATTCATTGAACATTAATAATATTACTTTATAGGAAATTATTTTATTGAAATTTAATGTATTATTTACATAAATAACGAAAAAATTTAAAATTATTTCCAATTTTTAGAATATTGAAAAATTCGTGATCCGAAAAGTCGTTTGGTTTGGTTTTTCTCAATTTTAAGCGGTTTAATGAAAAATAAACCATAAACATACATAGATCATTTTAAAGTAGACATTTCAACGGTTAAAATGAGCCCGGGCAGAGTACTAAAATCGAAAAAAATCAAGAAAATTTTTCGTGGAAAATGTATTTTTTCGGAAAATTGTTAATATCTCGAAAGCTACGTGTTTTCCAGTTTCCAAAAAAATCATACTTATTTAGTGTAAAAAATGTATACTTTCACAAAGTTTCATGTATATCGCATTATTTTTGCGAGAAAAAAATAAAAACGAAAAAATCGATTTTTCGCGATTTTCTCTTAAAATTTGAGGTTATGTTGAAAAATATCCTGTACACCACCCCCACTTTACAATTTCCCTTTACCTCGAGTTTAATTTTTGTTTTTTCTATTACTTATAACCCAAATTAAATTTTCCCACTGGTCCTTGCCTGCTATTTTTTTTTCTTAGCCTTCCAAATCCGCTTTGGCACCAGCCTATGTAAATAAACATAAATGTCGACTGACCGTTGGCGGGAGCGGCATCTGTCCGCGCAGCGCACCCCCGTGTCCTCGCCGTCACCGCTGTTTCTAGCACGTCGCCGGAGTCATCTCGAAAAAGTTCACTTTCGGACACGCCGATAAAAAACTGCCATTATTCCCTCGTTTGGCACCCGCGCCCTTTTTGCCGGCGATTTCAAGTAATAGAAACTTTGAAATTCGCGTTGATTATTATATAAATGCCCAAAGTGGAAAATAAAGTCGGCCCTCGCTGCGCGCAAGTTGAAATTAAATTATATTCCTCCGTCGCGAGTCGGCGATCGGGAAATTTGTAAATTTTAAAGTTTTGATGTGTTGGATGGCGATATTAAATGTTGGTGTTTACGGAAACCCCGCGTTGCTTTCATTTGTCTTATTTTCTTTGCGTTTGCCTGTAACAAATTTTAAGTAAATTGATTACAGTTCAGAAATAACTAATTTCCAGGAACGTTTCTGTTCGGGTTTCACTCTCTCGATACGGTTTTCAAATGCCATAAATCTTCAAGTTTGTACGACGCGAAAAATGTTTTAAAAAGTCATTACTTTCAGCGACCAAATTGTCAGTTTTAGTTCCTATAAATTAAATTCACTCTTAATAGTTTAAATACAATTAAATACGACATCTGATGAATATTTAAAATTGTAATTTGGATCGTTACCGTAGTAAGTTTCAGGCATTTCTGGCATATACCATTTCAATATATCAAGCACCCAATTTTATATACGTATCAGAGGACTATGCTGTTTTTTGCAATTCGTGAATTAAAAATACCTCTTTAGTCCTTTATTTCAAGAATTAAAGCGTGACAAAATTTAAATTTGTCGATGCCTTTACTTACTACTTTGTAGAATTTAAATTATACTGGGTGTTTATAAACTAGGAGATGAAATTTTGAAGAATAAATAAATCAAGTGCTAAAACTCGATTGCCAGATACATTTTTGCCAATATTTTTTTTAGCACTTACCACCGTAATATGACGAAACGGTTTTAGAACTGCTGACTCCATTGACAGCTCGGCTGGTGTTATTTACAAGTGTTTACACATTTATCTGTTTGCTACAAAAAAATGGAAACGAAGGCCACGACTATTCACCTCTTTTTAGGTAGCAAGAAGTTTATAAGCAGAAATATTTATTATTATAATATGTTTTTTGTCTTGAAGGTCATTCAGAGTTGGTAATCTTGAATAGTTCTGCAACAAGTTCTGTAACAATCTTAAAAAAATGTCGTAAACATGGAACCCTTGAAAATCAGTTGTTAACAAATAAGTAGTATATCTTCAACAAATATTTTTCGTCAAGTGTCTTATTTAAAAATTTGCTTATCTCCTTTATTAAAAACACTTCTGGCTTCTGAGGGTTGCTTTCGCTGTACAGCAAAAATAAAACGCTCTTTCAACGGTAAAAACAAACTATTTTTATTGAAAACTACTTTGTGGAAAAGACGTGTTGACGGGGCGAATGTTCGCTGGAGAGTTGTGTGTGGAGTCGGTCGTAGGTATAGGAGTACGTATCTGGTCACCGGCGCCAGTCCGCCGTAGACCCTTCCTGGAACGCTGGTGCGTCCGGCGGCGCCCTGCTGGCGCTTTTGACGTAATGCTTAAAAATGGGTCACTTGCCGCATGTGTACCCACACTTCTTTGGTTTTTATCCATCGTTTTACCTCTTCAGGAAAGCCCTTAACAAAAAAAATGGGTATGGATGTCGCCATTCATCGATAGAGTCGTTTTAGACATATTCACATCACAAACTTGCCCTTATGTCTTCAAATCGTTCAAAAATCAGACCCAGAATAAGCATATCCACTTATACTGTTGAGATTTTTTGAGGTGCACCAGTCTTTGAACGTCGAATATAAAAAATGATGCCGTTTCTTCGATTCCCCAACCATGCACACGTATTCTTGGCTGTCTTCAGAGTGTTGATGCTTTCATCATAGTTTATATTTAAACTAAAAATTTATGTAAATAACTCGAGCTGCAGAAATAATATTTTTTTTAAATTGACAACTAATTACAAGACAACTAGATGGTGTGTTTTCTATGCCAAGTCAACCATAATAATAGTTTATAATTTTGAATGAATTTCCCCGAAAATTATATTATTGCTACTACTCCGAATAATGTCGTATGCACTTCGGCCTACATCATGTACCTCCAAATCTTGAACACTTGCAAACTTCAACTCTACGATCCCCGATTTGCATACAACTATATTCCCCACCTGTAAACTACACCTATAAGCCTTCCTTAGAACATAAATATTTTTGTAATGTGTATTTTTTGACCTGACTTTGTCACTTGTGTCCAGATTACTACACTATAACTAATTTTAGTGTAAGATACTTAAATGTATTATGTGCTAAATACAGTGTGATTCATTTTTGTAAAAAAAAATCAAAAAGGGCAGTTCGAAAATGTTTCTGCACGGCACTGGAAACTGGTCCACTATAAAACCTGACCTTACGCAAGGTAAAGCTTGCAGTCGGCCCCAACGAAAAAAATAAATAAACCACGTATTTTAAACCAGCAAATTCAACTGATTTTGCCTCTGTTAGTATTAATTAATAAAATTAATTTGTGGTTTAATTAATAAAATAATTTGACATACCTGATGTTACAACTGTTCAAAATTTTCTCCACCGACATGTAAATACATTTATTCCAGTCTTACCCAGTGTCTACGCACTAACACAAATGTCCTGCTTCACCATAATACAAATGCCTCACCATAACACAAATATTATCGTGCTTCACCATAAATAAAACAATATCCATCAACTCCGAGTTGCTATACACGTAAGCCATTTTTGAAACATGAAAAACTAATGTAAACACTATCACAACAACGATAATACTAAAATTGGATTTTCGTATTCGGAATGGTCTGGGGCCACATGGGACTGACGCTAACGACTACAGTAGCCCAGTGATGTAAAGGTTGAAAATACTACAACTTCAATAACTTTTTTCTCGGAAACTACAAGGATTTTACAAAAAAAAATTTTACGGTATTGACTCCATTTTTCATGACACATCTATTCCCAAATTTTTTTGGATAAGTTGTGAATCACCCTGTATAATAAACATAATGACTTAAAAAAAGTCATTATTATAATCCTCATATTAAGTAAGGAAACTTTTCAGCTCCCACACGAGTGGCGGAAATATCTTCCGCAGTTTTCGGGTATCGATCTGTCCCCCAGCGGCTGTTTCCTAACCAGCCCACTACGCGAATTTATGGCGGAATACATTGTTTAGGAGTCCCCGCTGGTGACACTTTACCTGCACGCCGTACTGCCTCTGGTTAGGTGCACTACACAGATTACAAGATTTAGTGGTGAAACACACCGAATTGCTGCCGTCGCTTAAATGTGTCGACGTTTGCGGTTATTTAGCGCTCCGCCCCGAACGGAACGGTTTCCTTTTTTTAATGTTTCCATGTACGTCCGCCGGCTGTAACCTTGTGTCCGCCAGCTATTCGTACGATGTATGTTAAGCTGGTTTTCCGCTACCGTGCATAAAATACTGTCTACGATAGATAGATCTCCATATCTCTGCATCTTTAGGATTGTTCAAGTGGCCTCTGGTTTAAATGAACCTCTAAATATTGCTATACTCGACGGCCGAAAATATAGATAGTGATTCATACATAATATAGAAACACTATTACCGTAAAGTGTATAAAACTTAAAATGATTTTGATAACGGTTCAATATTATTTGCTTATGTTAAATGATGTGCCGCTCTCTTTGCACATCGATAGGATCTATAACAGTCATAGACTGAGTTACACTGAACGCGATTTATTTCCTATCTCTGTCTATCGCATTTATTACATATAGGGAAATGCTCTTTTTAGTGGGTGTAAACGGACGTACGTAGAATTCGAGTTAGCCGTAGTTAGAAACGTCAAACTATAAGCGCTCGCGAGGGTTTGCATATTCCGTGACTATAGTAAATTTATAAATTAAAAAAATACAATCGGGTCGTTTTAAAACGTAGGAATAATAATTAAAATGGATCAAAGTGCCGGTTGTAGCAAACGGTCTGTTGCTCATAAACGCCCTAACCTATGCGATGCGGAATTAATAATGGTAAAAAACGTGTATAAAGGAATTCGGTCGCGAAATTCTAATACAAGTGTAAGTGAAGCTGTTGATATGTGTAGTTCGTTGACAAAAGTATCCGTTGCTACTGTTTATCGTGCCATAAAAAATAGTGTAGAAGTGAATCCAAAGAAGAAAAAAGTGGAAACACGAGGAAGAAAATAGAAGTCGACGTTGACGTGAAATACTCCATACGTAGGAAAATTCATGGATTTTTCTTTAGAAATGAAATACCAACGATAAAGAAAATTCAAGCTGCAATAGCTGAAGATGAGGATATTCCTAATTTCTGTGATAAGGTTCTTAGAAGAATAATGCGTGACATGAATTTTCGATATTTGAAACGGAATCGGAATAGTATGCTCGTTGAAAAAGACGAAATTGTGGTATGGCGAATAGAATACTTAGAAAAAATAAGAGAACTTCGTGCATCTGGTAAGAAGATATATTATATGGATGAAACATGGGTAAACGAAGGTATCAAAAGTTTGGCAGGATGGTAATGTTAAGAGTAAGAGACAAGCATTTTTAGATGGATTTTCTACTGGATTAAAGGCACCTTCTGGAAAAGGACGAAAATTGATTATAACACATATTGGAAGCGATACGAGATTTTTAGAAAATGGTTTGCATGTATTTGAGTCACGAAAAACGAGAGGTTATCATGAAGATATGAACAGCGACGTGTTTGAAAAATGGTTTGAATATGTTTTATCATATCTGGAGCCAGGAGCAGTTGTTGTGATGGATAACGCACCTTATTATAGTAGAAGAGTTGAAATGTTACCGACATCAGCATGGAGAAAAGGAAATATTATGGACTGGTTACAATCGAAAAATATTGAATATACAAACCATGCTAAAAGTACAATTATTAAAAATTGTCCAAAGAGAAAAAGGTCAATACATTAAGTATGTAGTTGATGAGATAGCCAAAGATCGAGGAATTCGTGTACTCCGTTTACCGCCATACCACTGTGAATTAAACCCAATTGAGTTGGTTTGGGCACAAATAAAGAATGAAATCGCACGAAAAAACACCATCTTTAAAATAAACGACGTGAAATTATTATTACAGGATGCTATTAATCACGTCACTGCTGAAACATGGTGTAAGTGTATTGGACATGCACAGAAAGAGGAACAACTTATGTGGGATCTTGATACAACGGTAGAAGTGTTCATAGAACCAGTCATTATTCATTTGAAGATTATTCTAATGATAGTGATAGAACAGTGATATGTGAAATATATCATGTGAAAAATGTGATATGTAAGTATTTAAATATATTAATAGTGAAGTGATTATGTGGCAGTGAAGTGAAAGTGTAACAGTGATAATATTCGTGAGATAATTATTATAAAATATGTAAGTACCTACTTAAATAAATATATTAATAGTAAACATTACAATATTTTGCGGCGGCGTAAGCCGGGTGGTGGTGGGTTATCGATGCCCAAGAGGGCATCGTTTTATAGAGAACACTTAAAATTTAAAAACAAAATGTTACTAAAATATTTTTGAAGTTTTCTCGATAAAACCTCTAAAAATAATAGATGTTATGTTTTGTTATATTTTTTCCGTATATTCTACATCTTGTTGCCTTTTACGTATACACGCCTATGGATTTTCGATCCCCGCACGCCTCATCCTCGTTACTAGTCCAAGAGCTAGCGATGAATCACTATCTATAATTTCGGCCGTCGAGTATAGTACTAAATTATATACAGGGTATTTAATTAATAATTGAACATTCGCCAACTGGATAATCCTTAACCCAAAATAAATAATATTTAAGACTATTAGCTTGCTAATTTAGTATATTTGACTCTAAAACAAAACAAATATGTTGATCGTAAAATGTCGAGCGTAATAATGTCTTTGAATTACCAAGAAGGATAAACAACTTTAATAATAGGTTGACGCTAGCGCGTAAAATGAACTGTTTATACTTTAATCCTCGGTAGGAGAAAAATATTATAAACAACTCATGTACAAAGTACTTTCTTTCAGTTATGAGATTGCATGACTAAACAATAATAAACTTTAGGGAATAACGAAGAATTTTTTGTTCAGTTCGTTCCACAGAAAATACTGTTTAAATACTCGGGTGCCACTGAGTAGCTGTTACTCAGTTCTCACAAGGAAATGTCTGGTTATTATTCAATTTATATTCGCTATTAGAAGTTAGCAGTACCAGTAATCCCGTAATTTTATTACCATCATTTCCCGGAGAAGCACGAAACTGGATTTGGTTATGTAAGCAGTTCATACACGATAGACTAATTCCGTCATTGTTTTTCTTGGTGTGTATAGAATGTTAAAAGGATAATGAGACCAAAATTTAGAAACATTAATAATGTATAATTACTATCATTGCTGCGATCAATTTATTTAAGTTTAAATAAAAATAGCAAGTAAGCAATTGCCTGTCTTCTAGAAACCTAACGGAAAATTTTTGTAACAGGTCAAATTGCAGATGGCCAATTTTTAGATATATTCCATCCATTGTTTCTACATAAAAGGTTTTGAACTCATGCAACACTTGGTTTGGAATTTAATAACAAATTGTTTTCTGTTTAAATGTCTTTTATCCATAATCACCTTATAATCGGACTTTTATCCACACATATGAACCGTCTAAAGTGATACTTTATCCACTAGTAGAATAATGTAAGTTTATTTCACTAGTAGAATAATGAAAAAATAATAAACCTATAATAAATCAAAAATTTATTTACTTATTAACATTATACATTTATATTTATAGTAACATTTCGTTTTTTGTTTTATCACATTTAACTTCCTTTCCGTTAATAACAACCCTTGTAGCAATTGTTGTCATTATTTTCGGAATGCATAATATCTGCCGAAGTTTGTGAAGAATTTGCACAATTTACGGATGTCTCTTCTTGTAAGGAACAGCTATATTTTCCTTCGTTTTTTCTTGCAATATCAAGTTTGTTAGATATAGACTCGTCGATTACGGAAAATAAAATTCGATTACGGTCTAATTCAATAAATAAAACTGCTTTCGTAATTTAAGATGGTTACTACGAATTTTTTTGAATGCCGTTTGGTGTATATAACGTTCCAGCAAGTTTTCTCAGGTTAATAACTTCAATCCCCAAACGTGTATCAAGATAATATTAACTTACCTCGATAATATTTTACTTTTATTTGGAACTATTGCAACATCCACTGTTTACAAAACTTGAATGTCACAATTTTGCAGATATAAAACTCTTATATTATTATCATCTTGTAAATATTTTAGTAGTCATTCATCGAACTGGAACTTATATTAGAGTGCTACTTAAAACACTTATACAATAAATAACTATAATACAACTTCTAAAGGTCGACACTAGGCAAGAAAGAAAATGGCTGACTATACCTAATATACGTAATATACCACCTTTGTCATCGCTTCCCTCTGAATATTGGTCGCTAATTAGACAACAGACTTGTCTAGAGGATAGTAAGTGCACCACTGCAACCTGTTGATGGTTTCCAGTGATGAAAAACGTTCAAATTCACATTTAGATGCACTCCCTCCAAATGCCAGCCAACCACTGACCTTCACTTCGCCATTGGTAACCCGCACTATCTCCCTCCCCTAACTACGTGCACTGTTAGTTGCCGACACATCTTTTTTTATATTGTACACATCCACAAATATACAAATACATGACGACTAAAGGGTGGGCATACTACAAACTTAATTTATATCATATTGGGATACCAAAATACAGAGGCATATTTTAATTTTGAACTTACTAGAGTGGGGCAAAGTACTTTTAATACAACTTCAAATCAAAAGCCAAAAGTACTTCTAATAATAAACCCAAGGCAGTAATAATATAAGATAGTTTTTCATCAAATATGTCCCCTAAATCGCAAAAGGTTTATGGTCTCTCCAGTAAATTGTTGTTTAATAATTGTGATAATTATATTTGTCTACTAGTTTTGTTGTAAAGGGCATAACGAAACTGTTTAATCATTAATACTACATGTTTTACAAAAAGCCTTCAGGTTGTCAGCAATAAACAATAAACAGCAATCTACATTTAAAAACTAATTACATTTATAAACAAATTAAATACTAATTGCTCTTTTGGGATGGTATCCGACAAGATGGTCCCAAGGTTTCACTTCCACAAGCCATTTGAGACTCGAATAGAGGATCAAAGCAAGTGGGAGGAAAGGTTTACTACCCTGGAAAGGTGGGGCCTAGTATGGTTTACAGATGGCTCCAAAATGACCAGAGGGACGGGTGCAGGAATATATGGACTCAGACGTTCCCTACTGTATTCCAAGCAGAAATCTTCGCGATAATGGCGTATCTGGCAGAGAATGTACGTAGAGGTTATAGACGTAAACTCATATATATATTCTCTGATAGTCAAGCTGCAATTAAAGCTTTAGCCGCACACAAGGTAAGTTCAAAACTGGTGTGGGACTGTTTACAAATGCTGACTGAACTGGCCACCAACAATACAGTCAGACTGTGTTGGGTGCCAGGGCACAAAGGCATTTGTGGAAATGAGAAAGCGGATGAACTTGCTAGGAAGGGATCCGAGACAGTGTTCATTGGTCCGGAACCCTTCTGTGGCACATCTCCCAGTGTGGTCAGGCGGGCTCTGGGCAAACGGACAGAGACAGAACATAGGAAATACTGGACTTCAAGGCCAGGACATAGCCATTCTAAGAAGCTTATGGAGTATCCTTCGAAGGGAAGAGCGAATGAGCTACTGAGCTTGAATAGAATCCGGCTCAGGAGAGTGACAGGACTCATAACGGGACACTGTCACTTTAGAAAACATCTACATAAGCTAAAGTTTGTAGATAGTCCAGTCTGCCGAGGATGTGAATCAGCGGATGAAACTTCTCTGCACATCCTGGGCAAGTGCCCGGGATTTGCACGTAGCAGAATGACGTTCCTTGGGAGACCGTATTTGGAACCCAAGGAATTGAGAGAAGTGTCGGCAAGGAAGCTTTTGGACTTTGTAAAAAGGACAAATCTACTTGCTGAATAGGACTAGTAGTGGGACGCACAATAGGCCTAATTAGGCCGCAGTGCTATGGGACTTCTTAAAGGACCAACCACTAGATGAAGATGAAGAAGAAGAATGGCTCTAAAACTGACCCTTGAGGGTCTCCAGAATAAGGTTTTACTTCCACCGACTTAAAATGTCACATACGAACATTGTTAGTTAAGTACTCTGTGGTTAATCAAGTGGCGAAACTTGTCGAAAGCTCTTGAAAAGTTGGTATAAATTATATAAGTCTGAAAACCATCATCAAACAATTGGGAAATAATTTCGGTTGCACAAAACAGATTCGTAATGGTAGACCTTCCCTTAAAGAAAACCACATTGGTGCTAAAGAGTGGCACCGAGGAAGAGAATAGCGACGTCGGACGCTCGTGTACGGAAAGCCTTAGAGGACAACAGATACACGCCAGCTTACGCCAATCTATACCCGGCTTAACCGTTATTTGCAGTCCGATTAACGAACGCCAGGTCGCGCTAACATGCAAAATTTAAATCAGCGTCGTCCTTAAAGAAAACGATGCACTCCAAACACCTAATGATCTTGCACAGTCACGTCCCTCGCACCGCCTCGCTCACACAGAGAGATCGACGCCATAAATGTTTAACTAGGCAATCTACTGCTAACTAGATAGATAATCAGCTGTGGATTTGACGGAATTATTTAGTAGGTCATATCTTAGGAATCGCGTCTTACATTTAGAACGGAAAAATCTCGGGATTGAATCTCTGGGGTGTCGCGAGGGTCTTGGCAGACAGTCGGGTTCAATTTGTTTTAAGGGAGAAGCGTCTACGACGGCGGTTTTTATAACTTTATTGTTAAAATTGTCTGAGCAGGTGACGTGATCAGTCTTGATTATCCAAGAGGGGGAGATACTGGCAAAAAGTACATCTACATCCTTTTTTTTAAATAAATTCCGTTATTCCAACTAAAATTACTGGAAATTCTTAGTAAATCCTACTGCACCCTCAAGAAATCCTATGGTGTACACCAAAAGTCTCTATTTCTTTCCATCTCTTGTTTATCTTGATGATTGTTTGGTAAATTGAGAGAAAGTATGTTCAAAAATGTAATCTTTACCATATTACATACATGGTGTAAGAAGTTTGACTGTCAATACTTCAGCATGAGGTAGAGTAATCATAAATGAACAAAAAAGTTGTATCTTACAGGGGCGTAAGGTTAACAGTTTTCAAAATACAGCGAGTATTAATATTGGGGAGTTTCATCACAACGTGACAACAGCGCTTAACCTAACGCTACACAGCTGGGGTATACCACGTGTGCACGCGGCAGACTTGTCCTACGGAAAAAATGTAAACAACTATTATTGTGAAACATTTAGTAAATTTCAAGACAATTGTTTTCCAGTTTTTAAATAAATAAAATAAAATGTATCGATTTTGTAGTACGCATATAGTGTTGAGCTTAAAGAACCCCGCACAAAATCAATGGAAAATGGGTCCCATTAATAGTTTCAGAGATAAAGAGGAGGGGAGTATGTGATTTTGGCTGTAGGCCTGAGTAAGCTTCACGAAGTTTCAAGTTGACGGATTCAAAACCTGAGGCATGTAATGAATTTTGACCAGTAGGTACAATGCTTTTGGGATCGCTGAACCTGAATTCGGGGATAGCTTAGCTATGTAAGGTCAGCTGGAGGTCAGGTAAAAGTCGTTTCAAGGTCAAATTGAAGAAAAGGCTTGTATTGAATTTTGACCAGTGAGTGTATATGTTTTTGGGCTCTGAAAGAATCTGAATCTGGAGATAGGGTAACCCTAAAGGTCACCTTAAAGTCAATTCAAGGTCATTTCAATATCAAACTAGAGAAAAGGCTTGTACTGAATTTTAACCAGTGCGTGCGTATATAAGTTTTTTTAGGGGCGAACTGAATTCGTTGATAGCTTAGCTCTACAAGGTCACATTTAGGTCAAGTCAAGATCATTTCAAGGTCAAAGTAAAGAAAAAGCCTTTCATGAATGTTAACCTGTAAGTATGTATGCTTTTGAGGCCACTGAATCTGAATTCGGGGATAGCTTAGCCCTGCAAGGTCACGTTTAGGTCAAGTCAAGATCATTTCAAGGTCAAAGTGAAGAAAAGGCCTTTCACGAAGGTTAACACGTAAGTATGTATGCTTTTGAGGTCGCTGAATCTGAATTCGGGGATAGCTTAGCCTTATAAGGTTACCTGGAAATCAAGTCAAGGTCATTTCATTTGACAACATATGCTCAAAATGTCCATCACCATTTTCGATGCACGCGCGACACCTTCAAGTCCAATTTTCGCGCATTCACTGGAAAACCTCAAGAAAAGGAAATAGTGGTATGCAAAAAACACTCAGACACGGTCCAATTCCAGATACCAACTGAATTGCATAATGCTGGACAGCTTAGTACCTCGACATGAATTTTATCGAATTTTAAATTTATTACAACGCTACTTATTTGTTAGAATTAAGCATAAAGAAGTACAAAAAAAGTGATAAACATTGTATTGTATGGTATTCTATGTACGCAGTTATGTCAATATTCCTTAATTAATCGAACTTTTGTACATCAAGTTGGTGATTTTGATAATTTTTTTCTCGGAAATGGTTGAGTTTAGGACCCATGTCATATAAGGTTTTTTTGTTTATTTTAATGTATTCTATCATCTGTTAAAATTAAGGCAGTCAAATTTGTAACACCCTGTATAAGAAGGGTAATTCAATCGATTTGAAAACAACATCGAAGGATTTGTTCGACGATTGTTGATCTAAAGCCAAAGAGTCGTCCTGGGAATTATATCAAGATCAAAGGAATACAACTTCATCGAAGGTTCATCATAGAAGACATGAATAAAAATTTATTAGAATTAGCAAAAGTATGCTCCAAAAGAGTATTTTTCTCCTTTCGGAATCAGTAAATTTTATGAACAAACTGAATGAATAAATAAATAAATAAAACTATCGACAAGAAAGCAACACTAAAGCCATGATTCTGCTTCAGATGTGTTGATGATATATAGCTATCGCCACGAATACAACAAGAAACAATCTTTGGATTATGATCTATATGTTACTAGAGTACATCTAGACGTCGGCATGACCATGTTCTTGTCAAGAGGAAATATATGAGTTACAAGCTTTACTTCAATCTAACATGTATGCATCACCTGCTATTGGAACCCAAAAGAATTGGATTTACTGATAGAAATATTGGAAAAACCATCAGTAAGATACCTAAGAACTAGGAAAAAGATTAGTATCTAGAAACATCCCATCACTTAATTACATACGATACACATACCATCTCAGAACTTAGACATGTTCCTCGAAACATCAAGAAATTCAATTCGATGGTGAGACGGACAGTCAGTCTAAATATTATTCTACCACATGTGGTATAACAGTGTAAAAGAACTTGTATAGAAATAGTGTTCTAATGTATTTGAAACTACTTCCATATTTTGATTTCGAACAAATCATAACAGCTCTTTCATCACTTCCACATAATTTAACAATAATACGGAAACGTTCAGGAAACGTCAAAGCGGCACAAATTCAAAGCTGCAACGACATATTGTAACATTATAATTTAATTTTAGTCATTTCACGTTCTATTGTTCGTTTGATTTATGACTTATGAATATCGTAGGTCGTGTGCTATACTATTGAGATTAAAGAATAAATATACAATCATCTAGATGTTGAAAACTGAATGAAATAACGTTATTTATCGATCTCCAAATAGTAATGTTATTGCTGTTATATAAATTGAATGAATACAACGATTTGCTATTGAGGTTTTGGCTAAATTTACTGCAAGTAATAGTACAATATTCGAACCGTTGCCAAAAATATATTTTCAATTTAAAACCAAACTAAACCAAGATTAATATTTTCAGTATCATAATCTGTGACACTTCGTGTCATTGAAAGTTTCCATAACTTTAGCTGATTCTAGGAGCAGACATAACCTTCATCACATTCATTGAACTCAAGTTTCAAATAGAATTTCTTCGAGTGATTGAAGTTTTTGCTCTGTCAGCATGATAATACACAGAAAAATAATTCTTCCATTATAATTTTTCTTGATCCGTATTGAGACTCTTAATTTGAAATTTTCGGACAAAGACAATAGTGATAAATATCAACATTTTACGACAGTTTCCATAAATTTCATTTCTAGACATCTCTACTCAGGACTGGATTTGTTAAAATAAATATCGAATACATATTTTTCAACCCCCACATTCCTTCCACGAGAACCATTTATTATTTTGACGTCGGTACTAAAACACGTACCTCGTTATGTAAAAACGTTTCTCGTCTTCATTTTAATAAATTTAAATAAAACAACCCGTCCGAGCCAGTCTGACGGACAGCGTGTAAGCTATCACCTCTCCCTTCGTCTGCATGATGTCTTCTTCTGTTGAGACCCAAATCGGAGGCGGCAAACTTTGGCCAGGGCACCCTGGAGTTCTACAACTTAATGTAGTCCCTTAAATTACCCAATGAAGTTCTTGCCCTTGCGGAAGGTCAATAAATTATGCAGCGGGAAGCGCGACAGTCCCTAGGAATAAGGATAATGGAAAAATGTCTCATTTTTAATTTGTGGTCATATCAGAAACACTAAAAATATTTTCATATTTATTTTTATGCCATCAGATGTACCTCAAAAAAGTGTCTGTAGGATGTTCAGACCGTTTTAAGACATCTTGGAAGGGAAACGAGAAAAGGGCACTAGTCAGTTTAGCCAAAAATCGATAAACGCCCTGTAGCTGGCAAACGGTAAAAGATAGAGAGATGCGGTTTGCGCCATTGTTATTTTCTCGAAAATAGAGCACTATACTCGTCTATCAGAGTTGCTCTACACTCAAAAAAAAGTATTTGGATCAAATAATGAGCAGATAGTTTTAAATGGAATTATTTGCCGTAATTGTTATTTTATTCTATTCAAATTTGCTTCAATCTATACTATATTTGCTGTGGTATTGTTGGAAATCATCTGTTGGGCCCTGTTGAATTGCCATATTGTCTGAATGGCCGTTCTTACTTACATTTCTTAGAACATGATTTTGAGGAACTTATTGATGATTTACCATTAAATGTAAGACACAGTATGTTTTTTATGCAAGACGGTGCCCCTGCCCATTTTTCTGTACAGGTGCGAAACTATCTTAACGCACAATTTCCCCAACGGTGGCCGCACGAACCCCAGATTTAAACCCCATGGATTTCAGTATACTCTAAAATACTCCAATATTTTGAAATCAAAAGTTTACAGTGACCCTATTAATACACGGGGTGAGCTGTGGCAAGCAATTTTAAATGCTACGAATTTATTAAGAAATGAAGAAACACTATTTAATATTAGACAATCATTTATCAAACGAATAAGATTGTGTAATGTAGACGGGGGTCATATTGAGAATTTAATATAGCCACCTGAATGTAATTAAATTATTATTAAAAATAATCTTTAGTTTTTTACGTAAGTAATTACAAACTTTTATTTTATTTTATTTTGTTTTGTTGCATCCAATAGAAAAACAAGAAATAAATCGAAAACGGTTAAATTTATCGACATAAAACAGGTATCACTTATTTGTGAAAAATACATAGGAGAACAATATTTTTCTATTAAAACTTTCGTACACACACTGATAAAATAGTTATTACCAGTTTTTATCAACCAAGAGTACATTTCGTAGCGCCCTCTAGCGTCTACAGCAAAATTAAGTACGGATTCGTTTTTCTCGTCCCAGAAAACCCCCTAATCAAAATTTTAAAAAGAATCCTTTGAAAACTTTCTAAGAATTTTAAGAATTTCGATTTCAAAATTTCAACTTTAACGCCCTGTAACTTTTTTATTAGCCACAAATGGACCAAGGTAAGTTTCGCTTAATCGCATTATTTTGATGTAAGGAATCTACTCTTGCTCTGTGTCTCATTAATTTCGGGACACCCTGTATATTTGAAATTGAGTAATAATGCAGGAATTATTCAAGACGAATGTAGCATATTATAATCAAACTTATATTTTCTTGAAAGAAAATTGTAGGTCACGAAATGGCGTAGGTGGGAAGTAGCATGGTAGATGGAGCCAGTACTTATGCTCCTATGTCTGGTTGGTTAAACTTACGAACGATCCTAGCTGTTGTAATAAGTTTTGTGAGTTTTTTAAATATTTTTTATTACTGAGAAATATTTATATACAAATATATTCTTAAAATAAGTATGTATATACAATTATTTGACCGAAACTATTCAATTTTGTATTAAACAAACGATACATTGATATACAATACAAAACATGTTTCCATGAAATCTATGTAGATTATAAAATTAAGAATAGAATTCGTTTAACCGCAGGTATCAATTATTTATTTTAAATGCTGCCTATTTTTAAAGTAAAAAATTATACTTCTAGGTAGAAAGTATTTAAATAAATAAATAATTTTCTTGAAAGAAGGAAATATTTTCTTGAGTATACATAAACGTGCGATACCTTAAAATCAAATGTTGTACATTTTAAGCAAGAAATTTTTTTTGCTATTGGAGATTCACAGTAACCCTTGAAAACCAACCAATTTGAACCACCTGGTACTAATTGTAGCTGTTATATGCTAGATACCAAATCAAAGCAGCATTCTCAGACTTTATAAAGGAGTAAAAATGCTAAATGAAGCATACGAATTTTTTAGAATTTAGGGAGCAGATGATACTACATCAAATCGAGGAAATGATTCCTTCGATGATAGCAGACAATATGATACTTATCAGTAGTCAGAGAATGTTTGTTTTCGGACCACCATTCTTGGATTTTATTCAGGTTGTTCTGAATTTTGAAGCAATCGTTTGTAGACCCTATTCCTCAGTAAAGTTTCGTGTCATGTGTAAATAATAAACAGTACTTATCCAGGTCAACCACAATGTCATCAATAAAAATTATAAATAAAAGTGGGCCTAGTATGGAGCCCTGAGGAACTCTTGAAATTGCTAAGATTTCAACGGATTTCAGTTTACTCGGGTATACGCACTGTCTTCCTCAATATAGAAATTTGATAGGATTTGTTTGAATTAGCTTAATACACTGTATAAAAATTCATTCCACTCAAATTTTACTCAATAATGTATCAATTTCTGTCCACACCCGATTGAGTGAAATTTTCACTCTATTAGTATGAGTACAACTGAGTGAAACTAGTTCATCAGAAATGAGTGAGTTTTACTTAAATTTGAGATACTGCTAACTATCAATTGAGTAACTTTTGACTCTATTCTGAGTATATAAAACCAATTTAGAGTTGTCTTTTTCTCTAATATGATTTAAATTTAACTGTTATTGAGTCATTTTTTACTCAGACTTGGTTTTTAATTAACTAAACATAGAGTGCAAAAATAAATCATTCATAAATAATTAATTAGGATATACAGTGTTGAAATTAATTCACTTCGCTTGGCCTCCTCCTGTCCTGGCTGAGACCCGCCAGCTGAGACCCCCCACCGCCGGCTAAGGCCTGTTCTCCTGTACTCAATAATTTCACTCAGTTGAATCACTCCGAACCTTTATTGCTTTCACTCACACCGATTTGTTTGCAGTGTATCTTAATAAAGAATAAAAATATATGGGAGCTATATGTATTTATGAACTTAACACACCTTGTACATTTTATTGTATCTCAACTCCTTATTTGCTATTTAAAATATGCCACGGTCGTTGTAAATAACAGTTTTTGCTTATGGAGCGAGCGTAACGAGGGTGGTGTGGACGAACCGCCCGCCCCAATTTAGAATTGCAAAATTTATGGCCCTCGCAACAAATTAATTTACTTCAAAAATTCCCACCGTCGTACTCCCGCGCGCCGCCCCCGGCCGAAATTTCTTCGGCGTTCGACTTCCGACAAGTGTTTATTTACCGAAAAAATCAACCACCCCCGAAACAAATGACTTGTCGGTTAGTTCCTCGAACGGAATCGCCGAAAGTACGAACAAAAACATCTTTTATCGTGGCCGCCATTTTTTCCGCCCCCGGACGTACCGCTGTGGGAAATATGAAAAATTCGGGCCATACATTAAGTCGACTTTTTGCCGCGGAACTTTTAACTTAAACATAGTCCTACGAACAAGTCCTATAAAACAACTGAACATCACGTAATAAATTGTATTTGTCTTCTTGGGACAATTTGTAAATGCTAACGCCTCCTCCGTCTGGATGCGGAAGGACGCTCGTGAATTAGCCTGGCGGACAAATGTAGCTTCCTACTTTGAGAGAACGCGTTATCTTTATCATCGGCAAATTGATGCGTGTAATGAATACACATTTTTTTCTTCAAATGTGTGCTCACTTTATTAATATAAAATAAATCACTCATAAATGATAAATTAGGATACACAGTGTTGTCCTGGCTGAGACCCGCCAGCTGAGACCCGCCACCGCCGGCTAAGGCCTGTTCTTGTGTCGATCACGCTTTTCTGGAACATCTAACGAGCCCCCATCAATAAAAAATAGTATATTATATAGCAAGGGAATAAAATATATTTTAGTTTTGAAGCACATACTCTGTTTTTCCATCAAAAGATCTGAAATGAATAGAAGAGTGCCTTCAATCTGCGTAATGCGAAATAAAGGACTAAAGTGCATCTTATTATTATGCGAAATATGCGAAATAAAGGACTAAAGTGCATCTTATTATTTAATGCCTGAACCCTTCGTAGGTATATGATATGGTGTAATAATTGTTCCCGTAGCGCACGCCACACGATACTGTTAGATAAACCCATTTCTCGGTCGATGTCGCGAGTACTGCGCCTCGGATCTTCCTCAACGCGGTTTATGATGTTTTCTTCGCTGTTGAAAACACGTTGTGGCCTTTATATGTCAGGTGGACATTCTTGTTATCCCATATGTCTTCTACTTCTACTGTTAGGTTTTCGTCTGTTACAGTAGCGGACCGCATACAAACGATAAGCCTCATTTTAATTATTCTGACACTCTCCGCACGTTAACACCATATCTGCTAGTTCTTGACTAGAAAACATTTTATACGCCGTCTAAGTAATACTGCAATACACAACGCATGTGCACGAGATGCATATGGTCGGCTTACATTTATGGTTAATATTCCTAATTAATTTTCTCCAAAATAAACATTTAGACCATCCGTTGCTTATTAAAAGTGGCTCAGTTTCGTGCCTTCCTTCACTCTTTTCAAGGAAGGTACTTATTTGAGAAACACCCTGTATAAAGAAAGAAATGGACTATATTAATTATAATTATTGAGGATAGTTTTTCGTCGTTTTCATCCAAAGGTGAAATGAGTCGTAAGAAAGTATGTACGTAGTATTTCATAATATTTTTTTAGAATGGTAGTATTGCCCTTGTGTCGCGGAAATACCTGCGGTCCTGAAGCCTTTGTCCAGTTTGTAATATCCCCGGCGTGTATGCGAAACCCGAACTCGAACTCACTTACCAAGTTTAAACTTTGTCTGGTTTGCGCAGAGGGTAACACTTAGTAGTTCTGGTAATATAAATTCGGGCTTGTTTATCAAGATGGATAACGTGTGTTGGTGGAATTAATTTGCTATTCTCTCCAGTTCGGCGAAGTTTTTCCTCGCGCCGGAAAGTTGGCCCGGATAATTTATTTCTGATTTTGATGGATACCCCATTACCTAATCGAATATTAGTAGAACGGAAGAAAGTTCGGGAAATGTTTTATTAGTTATTCCTGGTGTTGTTTGGGTATTTCTCGGCGGAAGGCGCGAAACTGCGGGGAATTCTGGCCGCCTCCTTGTGTGCGCCGCCGAGCAGGGCCATTTTTCAAACGTAATTTCCGAATGATCCGCGAATTCCTACTCCGAGTTTAAGAACTTTTATAGAAATATGGATTGAGTGACTGCTGCACTCTTAGCGAGCGTCTCGAACAACAGGCGGGCCGCGTTGGGTGGTGTATTCCTTCGGGAGAAACTTTCGACCTTTCTCTGGATGCAGGAATGTTTGTTAAGAACGCCCGGTATTTCTATTCGATTGCAGTGAATGTTTTTTGCAAGTGGAATAATTTTTTATGCCTACTGACTTACCACAATAATAACAGGAAACATTTTTGGAACCGCTGACGCCATCGATTGCACAAAAAGACGCGCAGTTAACTCACAGATTGGCCCCATTTGATAACACCATGTTCATTGATTCATGTTTTCTGTGTCTTTTTACAATAATAGAACAGAGTTAAAAGTAAAAATCCAAAAAATGCAGTCCGCAATAAAAAATAAAGCAAAACTGATAACATAAAATTGAACTAGAAATGTTTCTGTTGTAACAAAAAGCTTTTTCTTTAGGGGACGATTCCAGGGGTCCTCAATAGGTTTTAATAATTTATTGTTGATTGCTATTAATGTTTGCAGTTTCAACGGATTTGGTTATAGAAAAGGCAGATTAATGTATTCTACTATTACAAAATCCCTTCCAAATTTGTAAACGCACTATATGCAAAGAGACTAAAGTGCATATTTTAATCGCAGGATGCACTAAAATGCCAAACCGAGAAATTAACAATTTAGTCTTTTAAATGCTGACCATATAGCAAACACTGCAAAATTGCCTATACTTATAATTTATGGGCATAACTATAAAAAGTTCTTTTAACACAATATTTTTTTATGACTGCAGCAAATAGTGGATTTAAGAAGTATTTTGTTAATTCAAACCGAGAATTAAAAAAATTTGTTAAAGAAATCCGTTTTTAATTTTTAATTTCTAAGTCGCTTGAGATAATTTAACCAAATTCGGTGTGCGTATTTAGTATGACAGTAGGTATGAAACAAAAAATTACCAGCTTTAGAAACTTACCACTGGCGGAGATGTGGGTATCATCTGCCATTATTTGCCAAAAAATATATATCACCCTGTATAATATTACAAATAAAATAGGTTATCATATGCGCTATTGTATTATCTTCACTTTTTGTTTCTATACACTTTTTTGTATTCCAAACCGATTAACAACAAAATTGATTTATTTGTTCAAGTGCTTTTCTATAGTCAAGATAAGTAATAATAATATGATTAACTGTAATTTCATTTGAAAAATCCCTCATAGTTTCATACAGTTGTGAAAATCTTTATTTATTATTAACAAATAAAACTTTTGAAATCATTTTTTATTAAGTAAAGAACCAATTTGTTTTAGAAATAATAAGAATTATAATCATTATTATGTTAAAACTGACGAAAATCTAAAAAATATTTAAGTTTGACCGGTTATAACTCAGTCAATATAAGTCCAAAAACTTGAAAACGCGTCGTTTTGAAGGGAATCTAATCTGGTTTTTTTTTGTACAATTTCTTTGACTACTTCTACTAAAAAAAATAAGAGTAAAAAAGTAAGAAAAATAAAAAAAATCTTATTTTTTGCTTTTTTTAAAATTGTTTATTAACGATTTTTTGCATAAAATTTTTCTTTTAAATTTTTTTAAAAAGCCATTTCAATGAGAAATTCAATTATCTACAAAATTTTCCCTTTGAACTATACAGAAATTTTGCTTCGTTTTCGTGCTATACCTATTTAAAAAACTGCAAAAGTGCATTTTCGCCCCTATCTTCAATTTCAACCCTCTAATTTAATAGCACCACACGGTGTTTTCGTTTTTAATGACCCTTTGAACAAGTCATGTGATGAAAATCCTTGAACGTCTTATTTCCTTTCTTTTTTGCAAAAAGGATAAACGCCACGAAAATCGAAAAATTGCCTAAGTTTGAGCGGCCATATATCAGTCAATTTTCATCCAAAAATACTTTACAACCTCTTGTTTTGAAGGAAATTTTATCTACTTTTTTTCTATGAAGCAACACACATAAAAAGGTATCTTTAATAATAAACTACAAATTTCTTTAAAAGCAATTGTTTCTTATGAAGAAATATTTATTTAATTTGATCATATATCTTTATTTCAGTATTACTCATGTATTTGGAACAATTCTATTTTATGTTTAGAAAATGTATTAGAATCAAAGATACATCCTAAATTTAAACATATAATATAATGTATTAAAACATAGTAAATTATAATGTAAAGCAAATCAATTTCTTTAAAACAATCATGTTTTAAGGTTGCATCTACATTTTGGTTATTTTAATTTAAATGAACTTATTTAAAACAAGTAAATCATAAGACCAAATTAAAACACTTATTTTATCAAAGGAATAATAGTATTTATTGACATAAACCTATCATATCGTTAAATTTTCAGATAAACTGCATTTAAAGATGTGATGTGGTATAGTTGATTTTAGTATATTGTTTTAATTCAAAACTATCATATTTTTAAAACTACGGCGAAAAGCGTGGATTAACTTTCAGCGACAGCCAAAGGCATTTAGACTTTTAACTTCTACCACATGCAGTTACTCGTCTCGTATGTGTTTTATAACTTGCAGTGTAGTGTGAGTGTGTATGGTGTATAGTCTGTGGTGTACTGTACTGTGTAATACATCGTAGGAGTGTGTAATGTAGTCTTAGACAAGAACAAGACTACTTAGAACATTTAACTGCTTCTGATTATGGTGTTAAGGAAAATTGCATTTTCATTGAACTGGATGACTTTCACATATATAAAAATATTAGTTGTGATTTAATGCATAACCTTTTCGAAGGAATCCATCGTTATGAAATGGCGAAAATTATTAACAATTTATTAACTAATAACTATTTTACATTAAGCTACATTACTAAATGCTCGAATTAAGTATAACTCTTATATGTATAAATAAAAACATTCCTCCAAACATTAAGTATGCATGAACAAATTAGAAACGGTTATATTACTGTCATCTTCATGCTTTCCTTAGTTTTAAATTTTCATTTAATTATTAGAGATTTAGTTCCAGAAAATGATAAAACATGGATACTATACTTAATTTTATTAGAAATAACCGAAATGTTATTTTTGTCTATCTTTAATGATGAATCCATTGATTTTTTAAAATGTCTTATTGAAGACCATCACCTAATGTGTTTAAAACTATTTAAAGAAAATTTAAAGCCTAAATTTAATTTTTTGCTTCACTACCCAAATATAATAAAGAAAATTGGACCTGTAATACATGTTAGCTCCATTAGATACGAAGTAAAACATAAAGATTTAAAATATTTAGCTACCCTTATTACATGTAGAAAAAATGTACATTTTTCACTTTGTATGCGGACGCAGCTTAAATTATCGTATAGAATTTTATCACAAAAGGACTAATAGACACGTTTGAACATGGACCAATTCAAAATTTAATAAAAGGAGACGTTATCCTTCCATCTAATTCAGAAATTTCATCTTCAAGTTTTTGCGTGCCATGGTTAAAAATTAATGGTATTTTTTACAAAATCAAGTCTTGTGTTTTATTAGGTATCCTAATCCTTCTTTCGGTATAATAGAAAACATCATTATTAATGAAGACAACAATACAATAATTTGTTTTCATTTCTATTTATTAATTACCTTAAATTATGATTTGCATCATAGTGCTTATTCTGTGAAGATCTCTGAAAATTTTGTAACGGTAGACATTAAAACTTTAGGAACAGTTAAACCTACCGTATTTCACACTGTCTCGGAAAAATTATTTATATTTTTGTGAATGTTATTTTATACATAAACAGCTAAGGAACATTAATTCTTAAAATTATTTCTTATATTTGTAATGTTTTGTGTATACGTTTATTTAAGAAAAAATACATTCCATTCAAACATACTCATACTTTTATTTTAACCTTACCCTATCTTTCCTAAAAAAGTTCCAAATTTTTATTCCAAAGAACTATTTTATTTAATTCAGGAAAGTTATAGTCTCATATCAAATAAAACCATTTATTTATATTTAAAAAACAATAATTTTCTTTCAAACATATATTTTGTTTTGTTAGAACAAATGTAATGTTATATTAATTTTATAGTATTTTTAAAATAAAATTACAAATGTTTTCTCTAAACCAATGAAAAATTTGAGTCAACGATATGTACTACATTATTTCAATACATAAATATTTTTTCATGTGAAGCGTTTATTATTTAATTGAAATAAATATTTTAAAGAAATAATATTCTTTGTTCAAATACATGTTTGCATTGCGGATATGGGAAGATATTATTTGTTTAGTTTAAATTTTACTGCATTGAATTAAACAATTATTTTTATGTGTGAATGCCTATACTTATCTTTACTAAAAAAAAATAAATGCAAAAAAACAAAAAATTTCAAAAAATCGAATTTTTTGCATAAAATGTTCCTTTAAATTTTTTTAAATAAGCCATTTCGATGGGAAATTCAATTCTCTAAATAATTTTTCCTATGAACTATAGCGAAATTTTGCTTCGTTTTCAAGCTACAATTAAAAAACAGTAAGGGGTGCATTTTTACCCCTATCTCAAATTTCCACCCTCTAATTTAATAGCACTTCGCGGTTTTTTCATCTAAAGTGACAATTTTAACGATTCATGTAATAAAATATCAATAGCCCTAATAATAAGGTACCAGAATTCAACTATAGGCGCTACATCATTACCTGTAAGTGCTTTTTCAAACTAAGAACTCCTAATTTTTCTGAACCTAGTACTAGAAAATTGCGCTATTCTACCTTAGCCGCGGAAAACTAAGAATTTCAAATGCATCCGGATGAATGTAAGACATTAAACGAGCTCCCTCGGATTTTACCTACATTATTTATTTCCAACTAAACTGAAGCGATTGCTTAAGCGCATCCAACGTTTATTGCTGCTCTCGAAAATGTACTACGTGGGAACGAATCGTATAAATAAATGTTAACCTCTTTGTAGGACGAAGTGGGCAGTTACTAATAACGATTTAAATTGCAAATTACCGTTGCAAATAATTATTTGCACACATTTGCAATGTTCAACCGGTCAAATGAACGGCGGGACAGTCGTAAAGTTAAGTTCAACTTAAAATATAAAATCCAGATGTACGACTTAATGCTTCCAGGTCTTGTTATGGAAGCGACAAGATATCCGAGAAAAGTTTTAAGTGCTTACAATTTAGGTCTCCGATATCTTTAACCTATTTCGATAGACAAATATTTATGCGGCGTGGTAATACAAACTGTTTTAATGTTTCCGTTATATAGAGTCGATTTTGTAAGTGTTGTTAAATTGTGGCAGGCAAAAGTGCCATATCTTTTAAATTATACAATTTTTTGTAGTTTTACCGTAAACTAAAGTGCCAGTCCCACTTTAGTGACCATTAAAAGATTCGTCATCAAATATAAATTATGAGGTGCACTATTCAAAAACCTATCAACTTGCTCCTTTGTAAATACTCGCGACTTTTTCGGTACATATCCTTCATTTTGTCTTGAGAAAAGCACGTAACTTTGAATATTTGCTTGTAACAGTTCCCTTCATTATATCCAACGACGACCGCAACATTGAATATTGTGACCAAAGCGTTGACGGTTTCATTTTACTTGCTAAGTTTGAGAAACACACCATCAATACATCTTCTGAATACAACTTAATGTTTTCTTTGCACAAATCCATAAAACGTTGGTAGACACATTAATAAATTTCTCGAGATTTCTTTGGGAGAAGATTCAAAGAAACCTTTTCGGCACACTCCAGTATCTCAGGTACACCTAAATCTTGATTAGATTCGAGTTTTCAGCAAATTGAAGCACATACAATCACAAATGAACTCAATTAGCAATATGGCGGCTAAGTATCTATGACTACCTCGATATATCCTACTTACCTACTTTGCTTGGAGAAAAGTAGCATGTTTTATTCGAATTAAAAGTATATTTTTTGCCTCGCAATATACTATTATTTCAAATATTTCCAGTTCGTCTTATTTTCTTGAGTCTGTAATATGAACTGTTTTATTTTTGTTACAGAGATGTTTGCCTTTGCGCGACCGGAATGACTTTATGGCATTTGTGACAGTTTTTAAATAGATTTTTGCAAAACAAATGACTGTCGGATACTTTTACAGAAACCTTTGATGTTTATAAATTTTAAAATTGTCTAAAATCCTAAAAATCGTTCCTTATCTCTTCTGAAGCTTTCCTTTTATATACAGTTGACTTTATTACACTGTTACTTCTAAAAACAACTCCTTTACTATTATCCTTTTTATTTAAATGTTATATTTACTGTTACTGTTACACAACTCTTACAACTGTTTTTCCAAATTGTTCCTTTTATTCTAAAATTTCATGTTGTGCTGCTGCCGTTAATAAAATGAGTTTTTCTCTTTATTTTTTAGATTAATTTCGGAATAAAAATGAAATATTTACTGAAATTATGTCCAAATGTGCCAATTCAATTGATTTTTTATTGAAAAATCCTATTATTAAGGAGGTATATCGCGGTCCGAGGGAAGTGAGGATTATTATTTCCGATAATAAACATTATCTATATAGCAAAGAAATCTACTCATATGCGCATACATATTGACTAATTAACAACATAAAAATATCATATTTAAGTAGTTTTAAATTATATTTAATGAACGCATAAAGACTATGTAGATGTGGCAACAGCACTAATAATTGACGAGCAGTTGTACACACTGCGAACCTACAGACCTCGGACATCGGAGATATTGCGCGTCAAATTCGGGTAAAGATGCGTACGCGTTCAAAAGGGTATTGTATGTAAACTATATACAATATAATTATTATATATCGTCACCTTAGAGTTATACTGTTGTATGTCGCATTTTTGTCATTTTTTAGTTATTAGCGCTACAAAGTTGTATGTCGGTTAAACTTTTTTTCTGTGGAGGCACAAAGTTGTATCTTAATAGTTTTGATGCAGGCAACCAGAATTACAAAATTGTATGCATCTAATACAACTTTTTTACTGTTGCATAGTAGTATGTGGTACTTACACTCTGTTAACCTCAAGAATTTTTTATTATCTTTCGGTAACAAAATTGTATGTGTCACAACAACTACTTTGTTATTTTAAATATAATTTCTGTAACCATGAAATTCTATACTCCTTGTCACTCATGTAACCAAGAAATCGATTCTGTACATAGTTGTATTGAAAGGGTATTAAATAAAACGGAGTATTATTCACCCTTATCTCTGTTACGAATTCCATTAAAAGTGAAAAACCGTATAAAATTATCCAATTAAAGGAAGATGATTTTAAAGATTATAAAGCATGTGCTTCTTTATATAATTACAAATCCATTCCTTTTAGCCACGTCGTTGCCTTAAAATTCACGCAATCTCAATTTGAAGTAGAATATAAAATTAATCATGCACTAGAAAACTGGAAAAAAGTTTGTATTCGTGATATCCGACCTACAAGATCTGATGCTGCAAGAACCAGCAATAAAATGCATTTCTCATCGTGTTTATCTTTTAATGAATCCATTCCCGAAAATAAAATACAAGCTCTCAAAAGTATGTTCAAATGGATGCCTGAACATATTATACAGCAATATTTCCAAAATAATTTTCCTCTCCTCTTAATTTTGTTATATTAAATGTATTTCTATGAATAATGTGTTAACTTTTTCGAAAAATATCTGTTAGGATTATTTTTTTTTATTTTTATAAAAATGCAAAGTTGTATGTTACAGGCAATTTTGACAATAAAGATTTTTATTGAGATAACATAGTTGTATGTTTTTTTAATATCTGAATTTTAGCAAAAAAACTTTTTTTTCCAAAGTTTTGTACATGATTCTTAGTAACTTGTACTAAAATCTAGCTAATTTAATTGTATCAAAAATGTATCTTTAGCACTGCCAGAGTTGTAATAACCAAAATTTTGCTTTTCGTTTTTCTCAAAACTAAGTTCAGTGCACATACAACAGTATAATTCTGAGGTGACGATATAGCAAATATATCGTATTCTCCTCGCGAAGATTTGTATCCTTTATTTAAAATCAGTAAATCATGTGAACTGGTAAAACAACGAGAATTATGTTAATTTAGTTCTAAAGAAATGAAATGATACTCGCATCCATCTCTCGTCCAAGTCGAAGAAAATGTTGGATGCAATTTTGAAGGTTCTGTGATAGAAATTACATTATTACTCACTGTTCGTGTTTTTAATCTCTATTTTAGTAATGTTACAAAAGTTTTGCAACTATAACTTATTTTTTAGATATAAAGTTTGCTGAGAAATATTTATGTTCCTTTGTTATTCCGTACAAATGCTTTTATCTCAAGTATTACTAATTATATTAATCAAGTAAAGAAAACTTTATGTAACCCTAAATATTGCTGTGTAATGATTACGATGTTTTTATAAACCATTAAATATATTAAAAGGATTTATCAACTGTATTTTTTATTCCAATAAATATATCACAGCTTCCTAGTCTTTTTTAATTAATCTAGTTTTTTAAAAACATTACAAAAAAATCATTTGTTGTGGATAATTTATTGTTGATAACAATGAACATGGGATTTAAGAAAAATGTATATGTTTGAAATTCAATTTTAGCAAATTGCGACGTTGCCGCATTAATCCTCAAGTCAGACAGAAATGTAATTATTGGTTTCTGTTTCTTAATGCAGCAATAATTAATTAATTTCTTAATTAATTAATGCAGCTGTACTATGTTCAAAACTTACATTAGTTTTACACCAAAAATAAGATAATACTGTGTACTATATATAGGAAAGTTTTGTTTCACAATTTCTACTTTTTTTTCTCAGTTATGGGCAAAAAAAGCCGCACTATCCATCTTCGCCATATAAACCTATGTTAAAATGAACAACTTTCAATAACAATATCTCAAAATCTAGATTCAAAAAAAATTTCAAAAAAATATGACGCACAGAGGGAGCACTTGGTAATACGCTATATAAATTTCAAGTACATCTGTGCATTTGAGTAAACCCGGTATACTTACCTCCTTAATTACTTTTTTATTCTGACACACTGTGTCTTCATATAAAAATTTTTCTCAGTTCAAAAAGATGTGTAGGGAACATCCAGAAATAGATGTAATCATCTATTCTTAGCCTGTCTCCAGATTTTCTCCAAATAAACCTCCAGTAACTAAACCAAACTAATTAAGATTAATACGCTCCCGCCCGACTTACCCTACATGTAGCTACTTAGCCGTAGGCCTCCGGCGTCTGGATTTGCTTCGTGATTCTTTATTGAAATCATTAATTCATCGCGCGCCCCCCTCCCGCGTCCCCGCAGTCGCCGATCCGGCGAACTTGCGGTTATTTATGAGGGCAATCAGTTTTAAGTAACTTAAAGTAATGGTTTAAAATGAGTCTCGCTAACGAGGTGTCGTTATCAGTGAAATCTCCTTTACCGATCCGCGGGGAGGTCTCCCGGATAATTTTCGCTAATCCTCCGGATATTAAATTTTTTCCGTTCCATTTGGTCCGACAGAGGAGGGAATCTATTCCAGCTGATAAGCTAGATTGAATTTAATTGTTCAGGTTATTTAATTCTTTTCTCCACAATTTTTTTAACTGTACATGTTTTGCACTATGCATTTTGGATAATTAAGTACAACTTAATTATTCACAATTGCACTAGTGCATCTAATTATACATAATTGCACAAGTGTGTCTAATTATACAAAATTGCACTGTTATACATAGGTACTTATTTGTAATTCTACTTGTGTACATAATTATCCATAATTCCGCTGTTATGTCTAATTACCCATAATTACTCTAATCTACCTACATAATTATTCGTAATTGCGCAGTACATCTAATTATCAACAATTTGCACTATTGCACCTAGTGCATCTAATTATCCATAGTTACACTATTGTACCTAATTATCCATATTTGTACTAGTGCACTTCAATATTCATAATTGCCATAATTTACTTAATTACCCACAACTGCACTAGTGTGCCTAATAATCCATAATTGCACTAACGTACATAATTATTCGTATTTGCACTAGTGTAGCTAATTATCTATAATTTCACTGGTTACCCATAATTGCGCTAATATACATAACTATCCCTAATTACGCAGTGCACCTAATTATCGACAATATGCGCTGTTGTACCTATTTATTCATATTTGCACTAGTGCACTTAATTATCCATAATTGCACTAATGCACTTAATTATCCATAATTCCTTATTACACCTAATTATCCGTAGTTGTACTAGTGCGCTTAATTATTCATATTTTAGTTACCCACAATTGCACTGGTGTACTTAATTATCAATAATTGCACTAATGTACATAAATATTCGTATTTGCGCTAGTGCAGATAATTATCTATAAATGCACTGGTTTGTATAATTACCCATAATTGCGCTAATGTACATAATTATTCGTGATTGCGCGGTGCACCTAATTATCGTCAATTTGCACTATTGCATCAGTCATCCACATTTGCACTAGTGCACCTAATTATCCGTAATTGCACTATTGTACCTAATTATTCGTATTTATCCTAGTGGACTTAATTATTCATAATTGCACTAATGTGCTGAATTACCCACAATTGCACTATTGTACCTAATTATCCATATTTGTACTAATGCACTTCAATATTCATAGTTGCCATAAATTGGTTAATTACCCACAATTGCACTAGTGCACCTAATTATATTCATAATTGCACTAATGTGCTTAATTACCCACAATTGTATTAGTGCACATAATTATTTGTATCTGCACTAGTAATACACTGGTTTGTCTAATTACCCATAATTGCGGTAATGCACATAATTATTTGTAATTACGTAGTGCACCTAATTATTGACAATTTGCACTGTTACACCTAGTTATCCATAATTGCACTAGTGTACCTAATTGTCCATAATTGTACCTAATTATTCGTAGTTGTACTTAATTGTTCATAATTGCACTAATGTGGTTAATTATCCACAATTTCATTAGTGTGTCTAATTACCCATAATTGCACTAATATACACAATCATTCTTAATTGCACTAATGCCTAATCATCTATAATTTGCGCTATTGTACCTATCTATAATTGTACAAATTTTTATTTACTGGTAACAGATTGTCCAAAATAAATATATCAAGATTTTGCCAATTAAATGGTATGTTAATTATATTATTCATTGATATTCTTTCAAGTGAAACTTCTCTAGGAATACTAAATAAATTCAACGGGAATGGGTGGGCGTGCGCAAAGTGCCGCGCCGACCTCGTAGACATACATTTATGGATGATGAAGTATTTTTGACTTTAATAAATTATTATTTTTCTCCTTTACCAGGTAGCCGTCAGGGTACTATAAAAACAAATTATTACACATAAATCATTTTAATAGCAGTAATTTGTGGACATTCATACTTGATAGATACCTCGCCACTAAGGTTTCCAAACGACCGACCTGTTTTTAACAAGAGAATATATTAGTTTAGATTATGGTGTTTGGTTTGGATATTGGAATGAAGGGTCTCCAAAAATCATTTTCGGGATTGTATGGGGTGTAATTATGTTATATTTAAACACACACTAGAGCTTAAGTTTAGTTGTGATTAAAAGTCTCTTGGAAATTGAAAATGCTGTTGTAAATATTGTAATAAAAGAGGTGCAGCTAGTTTAGTGAAACTATTAACTTGTATTGCGTTTGATCAATTTTAATTTATTCGTAAATAAATAAATAATCGTGTGGACGTTTGTCGGCGACTTAATGACGATGAAACATTCATTTAAAGGTTATAATGGGAGACGAAAACTGACATTGAGACAAAAATTCAGTCATCACAATGGATTGGCTGAGTATCTCCACGCTCCAAGAAAGCACGCCAGTCTCAATCCAATGTTAAAGTGATGCTCAAAAATCAGATTACTGTCCTCCTTCACCCTCCTTACTCGCCAGACCTGGCTCCTTGTGATCAGTGCTGGAAGGACTCAGTTTTAAGACTACTGATGACACCAAAGCAAATTCAGACTCTAAAGGTTATTTCAGATGAAGCTATCCAAGACTGTTTCGCGAAATGGAAACACAATGGAAAGGTGGGTGAATAGGAGAACACTTCAAAGGAGACAAGGACCAATAGTGTATAAAATAAATAATGAGTTTAAAAACAAAGTTCGGTTATATTCTGGAACAGACCTCATATTTGGTTGGAAATAGGAACCTGATATCTTTTCCAGCTCATAAAATAGAGCATATGATTTTAATTGTTAAAATGCATTAATTGATTTTTCACATAATGTTTTCACAGGTGCGCGTCGGTGTAATTAATTATTTACTAGTGTAATTATTGATAATTGCATTAGTATAATTATCTGTTAGTGAGTTTATTGTTTTGTAGTGCTGCTAATATTATTTGCTAGCGATGTAAAGAAGAAAATAACGCAGAAGCTGATACGCCACATTGAATTTGATGGTTGAAATTATTGTTTCATTAATTTTTACTTAAGATAAATCTGCATTAATTAATTTATTAATTATTAAAAACTGCACCAGTGCTCGATTGTACAGAATTGCACCGATTGGTGAAATTATTATTTCAGTAATTGCCGAAACAATTATTTCATTAATTTCATCTTTGAAACAGATTTTTAATAATTTTGCACTAGTATAACTATCCAAAATTAGACTGAATTAATGAATTTTTTGTTTGCATTGAAGATAGTAAAAATTTTTAGATAATTTTTGAATCGAATTTAAATGCACACACTATTTTTTAATTCATTTTTGCCGTACATTTTTAATAATAACTAGACTTTATTCGTAATTGTGCTAGGTATTAATAAAAACACTATTTTAATTACCCATGATCGTACTTAATTAGTGAATTTATTTTTTACTCTCTATTTTAAGCTAATAAATAATATGAGACACCGGGCTTTCTCGCAAATTAGGCCATTTTTTGAAAAGAGCGCCACTGTTCTATATTACCGGCAGTTCACTTTCTATCGGATGTTAACAGAGGTCGCGTCGCGCGGGAAAGCAGTTGGCTGTGCGGTAAGTTTCGTGTATTAAGCGAGATACATAGGAGTGGCCCTCTTACAATAGACAGCCTGTATATTTTTTTGTAAGAAATATGGTTTTGTGATGCCAGTTATAAACATTTTCACACGGTGTCTGACTCTTAGTCCTGTAGCCAGGGGGGTCCCAATTGCCTCCTTTATTTAGATGGAGTTACCCAAGTGTTTTTTGTGTATTTTGAACTGCAGAACACGAATTTTTTGGGTAGAAGTTTGCCCGGATGTCGATAAGTTTTTTATTAACAAAAAACTTGCAAAATACTGAAAACTTAGTTTTTGGCAAAATAAAAATTATTGTAATATTGCAAATTTTCATTAAATTGTTAATGTTTCGTTCAGTTTTCATCGATTCTTTGGTCTAGAAATGAAGAGTACGTGTCAAGGTCGTGTATTAAACGCCTGTAAGAAGGCAACCGCTCTCCTACATACAAAGCGGCGCACCCTTCTGAACGCTCAATCGCTATTTGTTTATAGCTTCAAATAACAGTGGAAAAAACTAATTTTCACACTGCAATTACTCATAATTTGTAGTATTTAACGTGAACTTTCAAACGCCGTCAGCAGAATTACAAAATACCTATTCAATCAAAAGTTATTAACAATTGAAAATCGCAAAAATTGCATTTTTCCAGTTTTTAACGGCGTTTATCTCGAAAACGATGCGTTTAACAAAAAAATTGCAAGAGACATTTTCTTCTTAAAATGGGTCAAAAAACAACAAGAAGAAAATACTTTTTTGATAATAAAAATTTTATCGACATCCTGGCAAACTTCTACCTAAAAAATTCGTGTTCTGCAGCTCAAAATACATAGAAAACACTTGGGTAACTCCATCTAAATGAAGGAGGCAATTGGGACCCTCTGGCTACAGGATTATCTACCTAGAATAACATCTTTAAGGAACGTATCAACAGAGAAAACAACGAGGTTCTTAATTTTCACGGCATAAAACGAATAACGTGTTCCATTAAGTGAAACTACGGCTGTCCACCGTGTACCCTTGCAGTTTGGCGATCGCTCCTCGCCATTTTCGGACCCGAGCCCTCCCGCAGCGCCCGTCCTATGAGTCATTGACGCCCCGCCGAGCGCCCCGTCACGGCTGTCTGGATCTCGCTGTTTGATTTTGCTTTTCCTGTCCGGATCCCGTTTCTGCATTTGTACTGGCATTGTCGGGCCGTTTGGGAACGTTCCGGTGAGGAATTTTTCTTTTCACCCGTGCACCTATTGAGTCTGATTGCATTATTCCATAGCCGGGGGGGTAGGCGTCGGGAGGGGTTAGCGGGCGCGACGGTTGCGGGGCGCGTAACCGAGCACGGCCGGGTCTGATTTTGATTGATGTAGTTTGTTGTGATATGAATTCCCTAACAAGATTTGACGGCTTAAACGGGCGATGGCCGGGCTTGCGTTGCCGGGTATTTAATAGTTCCGGAATGTTAGGTAGTCGCTACTTAATGAGTTAATTATTTGTCTAACGGAATATCCTCTGTTAAATTTTAGGAAATTGGGCCTCTTGGCCCGAGGGAAACTTTAAAAATCTAAACATTTTTGTTAGTGTACATCGCTCATAATAAAGGTCGGTTTATATGACCGGCCAATAGAGACGCAAGTGCAAGTCCCCAAGTGATTTATTAATACAGGGTGTCCCATAAGCACATGATCAAAAAGGTACTGCGACATTCTTTGGTTCAAATGAAGACGATCTGACGTAACTTCCATTAAGAAAAAATGCCTGGCTCCTCTGCTATTGACTGTCAAAGTTCTTTAAAAAAAATATGTTTTTTGTAATATCTGAACATTACGATGGATTTTAATGAAACTTGCTTTGGACTTGTTCCTAAGTAAAACTCATGTTTTGATGAAGCAACCGCGTCTATCTGCCTTGGGCTAGTGGTAAATTCTTGAGTGTCCTGGTACAAGAATTACCAGAACTCTTTATTTGGTCGCTGGAATTCATTCATTTTATTTTTGTTGATGCATCAATTCTTTTTCGAGATTTTCGTGCTCTTGGTAAAATCTTGTAGCATTCATAGATTTTACACATTTTTTTTCAATTTTAGACAATCATTATCACCACTACTCAAGTACAACAATTACTGACTATAATTACCTGTACCAAGACACTCAAGAATTTACCACTAGCCCAAGGCAGATGGACGCGGTTGCTTCATCAAAACATGAGTTTTACTTAGGAACAAGTCCACAGCAAGTTTCATTAAAATCCATCGTAACATTCTCCAGATATTACAAAAAACATATTTTTTTTCTGGAACATTGACAGTCAATAGCAGAGGAGCCTGACATTTTTTCTTAATGGAAGTTTAGGTCTAATCGTCTTTTTTTGGGCCAAAGAATGTCGCAGTACCTTTTTGGTCATGTGCTTATGGGACACCCTGTATATCCATTTTAACGCACACTTTTTCCAGATCTTGGAAAAACGCTAATGTTATTCCGTTGCCGAAAGTACCTAATGCTACCGATCAAAATCATCTTCGACCTATTAGTACCTTGCCTACCATCTCCAAAGTTCACGAAATGGTTAAGAAAACACAAATGTCACAGTTTGTTTTAGATAATGACATTATCCCTTCCTTTCAGTCCGGCTTTAGGCCCCAGCACAGTACCACTACTGCTTCAGCACATATTTCAGATGAAATTTATAACGCCACTGATAATGGTTTAATTACGTCCTTGGTTCTTTTAGATTATAGCAAGGCATTCGACACATTGGATCACTTTATCCTTTGTAAAAAGTTATTGTACTTTGGCTTTGCTGTTTTCTACATTTTTAGTTATTTGTCTGGCAGAACACAGCAAGTAATAATAAACTCTAATGTGTCTGACGTCTTGCCGGTGACTCATGGGGTTCCTCAGGGGTCCATTTTAGGGCCCTTGCTGCTCTATTTATATAGCGAATTTTTGTACATTTTTGCCGCACGCTTATGTCACTTTTGCGTCACGTTTTGCGAAAAAGCGTATTTTATATAGTTGACGCATATTATTCTTATTAGCTAAATGCATTCTGAAAATTTCCTAGTTACTAAAACTCTTTTTCTTTTCAGGTAAATATCAGAAACTTAATACAATGCCCTTACGATTTGGAAATGTAAGTATGTAAATTTCAAATTTTATACTGGCTTTGACAAAAATTTTATATGCACATTCTTGTAACTATTTTTGTAATTTCGGTAACTGTTACATTAAGAGATGCTCAAACGTCTTTGTGGCATGAACGTTGCAAAAAAATATGAAAAATCGCGAATATTTCCCTATATACTTACCTTAATAAAATCAAAATTAAATTAAATTTTACATCTTTGCATAACATTTAATATAACCACTAATAAATCAAAATATTTGTCATTAATATTTTTATGTTGTCATTGTTGCTTGATAGCTTTGCAGATATATGATATTTTCAAGGATTTTGCTGCCGTATTTTTTTTAAAACGATAAATATATTTTTTAATAAATTTCCTCTACATTTTACTACATTTATTTAAATACAGCTAATTTGTTGCATTGTGGTTACTATTTTTAATGCGTATAGCAAACATAGCAGACACAGCTAACATTATAGGGTGTCCCATATAAAACTGTCCACCTGAACATTTCGTTTAATATGAAGTTTTGAAAAAATTCCAAAAACACGTCGATTTTTAATTTGAGGGGGACAACGACTTACATCATTACTTATTTTGTAGTTGCCGCCCCTTCGTATCAACTTTGAAATTTCAAATGGCACTACAGGGCGTGTGATACATCGTTTGAAAGCTGTTTTGATACTGACTTTGAATCCTTAAAAAAAGAATTAAAAAATCGTTATTCGTTTTTAAGAAAAAACATTGAAATTAAATTTTTGGAATTTTGTATTTTTACATTTAAAATTGTTGTGTTATTTTAATTTATAGCATGTGTTAACCACTGAAAAGATTTTCATACCTCATAACATTAATTATTAATCTGCAAAAAGGTTTCTACTACAAATGATAAAAACAATAATAAACGAAACGTAAAGAAGGTTGAAGTTCTTATCATAATTTTTTATGAATTCATTGCATTCCATTCCATTTTACCTTTTTGATATCATTTTATCGGAAATGTGTTATTGTTGAAACCATTTTCAATTGTATCAAATCTCATATTCGGTTTACAATCAACGTGTAACTTTTACATTTATCAATTTTTCATTATGGTTTATTCGTTAGCTGAAAAAGTTGAAATAATTTTTCTTTATGATGAGTGTCATTGTGAGTTCAGTTTTTTCTCAGTAGTACAGCGAATAGGCATAATATTCATTATTGGTCAGGTGAAAACCCTCATTGTGTTAGGGAATCACACACTCAGTATCCAGAAAAGCTGAATGTCAGGGCAGGAATATTGGGTAATTACATAATTGGTTCATTTTGAGTAACGAGTTCGGGCTTATTTGGATCAGAATTTTCCAAGACGATGGATAGGTATGCGTGGGGCTATAGAATGGCCAGCTCGGTCGCCCGATTTGAGTCCAAACGACTTTTTTCTCTGGATACATTTCAAATCAGTGGTTTTTGCAAGTCAACCCGAAAATTCTGAAGATTTAAGACAACGTGTTGTAAACGAATGTCGGAATTTACTTAACTCCAGAGGTTTTTGTAAATGTAAGGAGATGTTTCGTAGACAGACTCCATATTTGCCAAGAACAACTGGGTGCACATCTATTTTGAGCATCTATTATAAACTATTTTAAATGTTAAAATACAAAATTCCAAAAATTTATTTTGGGAGTCAAAGTAAGTATCAAAAGAGCTTTCAAACGATGTATCACTCGCCCTGTAGTGCCATTTGAAATTTCAAAGTTGATACCTCAATCTACGAAGGGATGGCAACTACAAAATAAGTAATGATGTAAGTCTATGTCCCCCTCAAATTAAAAATCTACGTGTTTTTGAAATTTTTTCAAAACTTCATATTAAACGAAATGTTCAGGGGGAAAGTTTTATATGGAACACCCTGTATAAAGCGTTTTGTGTTCGTTATATGGATTGTCTTTAATACACATAGCTAAACAGAGCTAACATAGTTCCCTATTCTGATAATACTGCTTGTTTTTAACTTTATGACGAATGTAGCTGACATACACAACGTTCACTTTACATATTCCAACGAGGTAAACATTAACCACACTCTTTAGGAGAGGTGCTTCTCCTTGAAGCTATTCCAGCATCTCCATAAAAAAAAGGAATACAGAAGTGTTAATTTCAAGTGTACCACTCTTGGTTTAAATTAAATTAACTGAAAATATTGCCTGCTCTTAACGCTTATAGCGAACGTGACGAACATAGCTAGCGAGGCGCTCTGTGTGGGCCTGGCATAAGCCGACGGCAAACATACAGGTATGCCGTATCGGGGGCTCATTGTTGATAATTTCCTTGGAATTTATATTAATCCATCGGCCAAGGTTCCCCCCCGGTTATTAATTTTCTAATAAAGGGAGGCGACGCTTTCTTTCAACGCCCACTCGCGTTTTAATAAGGAAAACAATCATTCCGCGCTTAGGCAAATTAATTATCGAGAGGAATTTTCAATCGGCACGGATTGATCGACAAGGAAGATGATTGCCTTTGAGTAAAGTAAATATATTTGACACGCCGGAGTGATTGGATGCACTCAAGAAAATAAATGTTTTACATTTATAGCGGGGTGGGAGGGGAACGATGGTATCACAGATTCGATTTTTCCAGATATTGATTGTTTTATTTCAATTTTTTTATTATTGGTACGGTAAACATAACAAATAAAATGTATTTGTACCGCTAAAAGGTATACGTCATGTAAGAAATTTTTTTATTAATCGATTTTTGAAAAACTTGAGCCAATCGTAATTGCTTGGGAAATAATGTCAAATGACGTGTACATATGCAATAACTGTATATGCCAAATTTTACATTTAAAAACATACGAAAAGTGAAGGTATAGTCTTTCCGAAGTCAGTTGAACATGTATAAAAACGCCTAGCAATAAAATTTAATGAGTTTCATAGGCGTCCCTAAAAATGTTTTCTGCTAAAGGTAAAACATTATGATAATTTCTATATAACGTGTGGAAAATTTCTATTATATGGTCATTTGGTCAACAACATATTTTAATTATTTATGTCCTCAAGTAATTTTATTATATTGATGGTAAATTTCGTTTTGCTCCGTTTCAAAAGGTCTGCAAAATGCCATGTTGTGATAATATTAGTAAACAAAATATCCCGCTTTCGCAATTATAATAGGAATGATTAATACAAAGTGCCTATAATAAATTAAAATTACCTAAATCACACCAAATTTCGCATTGCTGCACTGCACTGCTGGCCATTGTTGACAACTGAATTTATGACCAGGTCACCCAGTGCGGTTGTGTTTGTGCCGCGTTTGCCCACGCGCTCATTCTTCAACTGGACGACGATATGGGTGTGGCTAAATAAATATGGCAAACAATACAAATAAATAAACATGTAAAAAATAAATTGAAATTAAATACAATTATTAATAGAAATTTAGAAATTTAAATTAAAATTTTACTTTACTAAGACACTGTGAAGAGATAAGGTTGAAGTAAGCAGCAGTCTCAAGGGATCCAGTAAATCAGGTAAACAAGGATTCCAGGACGATATCCAGGGCTAGAATAAGTGTACAAGCAGTCGTCAATCCTACGAGATAAAATTAGAGGTAACTTTGTGCACAAAGTATTACAAAGTTTTATAAAGTTAACCAGCTAGGGAAAGAGATAAATAAAAAACTATAAAATTTCAAAATTCAGAAAAACTATAGGTAAAAACACTAAATTAGTCTTACCTGCCTTCAGTTGAAATTAATACAAGTTTTTAATACATAGTAAATAACAGAGAAACTTAGCTTCACTAAACAAACAACAATAAAAGTGGCCATATTGAAAATTTCTGATAGATATTTAGGTGTAAGCATAGGCAACCACCTTAGGAGCAAAATTTTGAAAACTGTTTTTTGTTGGTTTATTATACATAAACCAACCCAAAGTGTTACAAAATGTTATTATAATAATTTAATACAAAATATTCCTTAATTGTGACCGAACATTTGAATGTTATAATTAATCGTTGATAACAATACTTGAAAGTTTCTCAGCCTCCTCCCTGCCGGAATGACAACTTCGGTCTTCTCGGTTGCCAATGTAAGGCGTCTATTTTCCATCCATCTCTTAATTATCCTTACAGCCTCACCTATATCTCTAGATATCCTCCCCCCTTTTCCTATATCAGTGCCGAGTTGCTGCGTCAGCGACTGAACCTGGTACATACTGCCAACCTCTTGGTTCTTCAATTGAGATCGGAAAGACTTTACTTCCTAAAATTTCTGAAAAGACCAAAAAAAAATGTATGCATTTTGCAACAGATGGTGAAAATACCGTTTTTTTTTATGAATAAAAAGATGATTATGAGCCGGATTAAAAGCAATGCTTTCATTTCGTTTATCATTGATGTTTATCAACAAATTTTCCGCCATTTGCATCTCATTTGCCACAACTTTGTGAAATGTGAATTTTACTAATTCTTTCCCACAATTTGCAACATTTCGGTCAACATAATGAGTATAACAACAGAATGCTTAGATATAATTATAGGCGTTTCTCAAGGTTCCATATTGGGCCCCACTTTTTTCTTTTATACATAAATGATACTGAGTTTAAATGCCAGAAAACTGTTAAATTTCTTGAATTTTACTTACAATTTGATGTTCTATGTACAAATTGATTCGCGTTTAAGGTATGGTTATTGTTTCTGGGGTAACTCCATATTATCTTCTAATGTTTTTATTTTTCAAAAGGGAATTTTACCATGTATTCCTACACAGTACTGTCTTATTGTCATAAAAGGGAAATTAATAAAATAAATAAATGTCGCTATAGCACTGCACTGAAAATTATAATTCACGTCTCAATCGCCTACCTATTTGTGCGACAGATAAACATTTCGGTCCGTCTAAATCCAGTGAATGGAATGATTACGGCCGGGTGCGAGCACGGGGCGAAGTGTATTGAATAGAAATTTGTAGGCAATGAATATAAACCCCAGTTATTACAACCATAAGTTCACCATATTCCTCGCACAAAGCAGAAGTTAAAACGAGTACACCCCGATGTTTTGTAACACAATAAAATTTGAAATTAGAGGCCCGCCAGTTTAAAATATGACAGATTGAGTGTAATCTAACTATCGCCCTATTCAGGGCCGAAGGGATGGGAGAGATTTTTACATGATAATGGGTGTGCAGGATTGAAGAGGGATAATAGGCGGACGAAGGGTTTGGTAAATATGGCTGAATATGTGTGACGAGCCCTTCTTAATTCATGACGTAGCTGGCATGTTTCTCATAGTTTTGTATGAATTTCAAAAAATTGTGGTCGCGGAGAAGTTCGAAAGTCAAGCAGTTTAATTTTTGTTTCCTCAATTTTTTGCTATGAAATATTTTTTTTGGATAATGTAGGATTTAAATAACTAATTTTGGTGGCAAGTTATCAAAATTTGTCAATATAAAAATATCAGTACTTATTTAAATGTAAAAGAAAAATTTACTTACGATAGTGAAAAGCAATTGTTATTGTAACAAAAATAAATACAGTTTCTCAAATCAAAGTAAAGTGTAACTTTCTTTATATGGACATACTATATTCTAATATGATCATTTTTTTTTTCATCTAAAGTTTAGAACTTAAACCTTCTGGTTAGAGAATAGAACAACCTCAGTAGTTGCCCATAACTTACTTGATACCCTTCGATGGCATTTTTCAAACCAGAGTCAACATTCGATCACAACTCTTGATGGCTCCGCCAATTCTCGAGATGGTTCTTCGCTGCCGTTTCTTGTTTTTTGCTTCTCTCGATTTCAGCGATCTGTTGTATTTCCTTGGATCATCGAATGTGGTTGGGTTTCTGGTTTTTCGGCTTCTTGGACTACGATCGGATTCGAAACGTTAGTGAAAAATTCGAATTTTTCAATGTCCTAGGACATACAGGGTGGCCAAATGAAAACGAAACAGAGCCATTTTCAGGAACTGCGTCAAGATTGTAAAAACGCTCAGACCCGTCGATTTTAGATTAAAGGGGGACTTTCTTTGGTAGTATTTTTGACTCCGCACTTTCACCCCCAAGCAAGGGTAAGCATCACCCCAAAATATTTAAATGGCGTTGGGGGTTGAGTGATATTTCTTTTGAAAGCTCTTACAATTCTCTTTACGACATACTTTATATTTTATAATTCCTCCCAATACTTATTAAGAATTTAGATTTTAAAGTTGAAACTTATGTACAAACAATTAGTAGCGATCTGTTATTACTTTCGTAAAAAAAACACAATTGTAAAAAACAGAAATGAATGCTATACACACACACAATGAACGTAAAATTAGTGAATTCCAAATTATTTTCTAGTATTATTTGGAAGTGTTGGTTGGTAGTTTATTTAATTGTGTTTTTGAAAATTAAACACTTTGGTTTATTCCATTGCGGAAAGGTTTCGCTTTACTTTATGAACAATAAATGTGCGAATAGAACAGCTATTTAATGAACAAGATCGACATGTCAGAAGGAAGTATGTTCTAGAGTTAGTAAAACAATTTCAAGAGACAGGGAACGTAGCCAATAAAAAACGAGAAATTGAAAAACCTATAGTTAATGAAGCTAGTGAAGTTGCAGTTTTGGAACAAATTCATCTTGATCCTACATTAAGTACGAGGCAGCTGGCATATTTGTCTGGGATCAATCGAACAGGCATACAAACCATTTTGAAGAAGAATAAATTCCATCCATACAAAATACATTTAGTCCAGGAACTTTATGAGGATGATTATGACCGCCGTTTGCAATTTTGCCAAATAATGAGTGAGCGAGCAGGGAACGATCCACAGTTCCTTTTTAGCATCTGTTTTTCTGATGAATGCACTTTTTTCTTGAACGGGACGGTAAATCGTCACAATTGCCGCTATTGGTCCGATTCAAACCCAAGAGTTTTTCACGAGGTGCATACACTGCAATCGGAAAAATAAAATGTATAGGCTGGAATTTTCGGTGACCGGCTGGTGGGTCCTTTTTTTCTACCTGGTAATTTGACTGGCCAAATGTATTTGCAATTGCTGAAAATATTATTGAAAATGTTCCAGAGTATGATGAAGATCATTAATTGTCCGTCAGTATTTGGAAAAACGTTAATTGTCCGTCAGTATTTGGACCAACGTTTTCTACGTAATTGGATTGGGTGAAGAGGCAGCGTTGAGTGGCCTCCACGATCACCGGATTTATCGCCCCTTAATTTCGTTTTGTGAGGATACCTAAAAAGTAAAATCTATAAAACACAGCCAGCGTCGCTGGAAGATTTGCGTCAAAGAATCGTCGACGAATGCCGTCGAATCACTCCGGAAATGCTTCGGTATGTGCGCGAACATTTCGAACAAAATCTTCATTCTTGTATGGGAGCGGGCGGTCATCAGTGTGAACATATAATCAACTAAATAGTAAGTAAGCAACTAAACATAATTTAAATTTTAAAATGTAAATTTTTTGCAAAGTATTGGGCGGAATTATAAAATTTAAAGTCTGTTGTAAATAGAATTGTAAGAGCTTTATACAATCTTGAGTACAGTCTTGACGCAGTTCCTGAAAATGGCTCTGTTTCGTTTTCATTTGGCCACCCTGTACATTAACATTGCCTTAGTTGTTTAGGGGCCATTTCTGGCTCTATAAGCAACTTCGTGGTGTGGATTCAGAACACGGATGAAATTCGTGTTACAGAAAACTGGATGTATTTGAGACCTGAATAAAGAAATAATTCAAAGTAAATCTACATATTTAATTGCCTAAAGTATTTTTTAAAATCTATCTCGATTTGCATAAAGAACGTTTAATAACCGATTTATTAAATACCAACTTCCCTTTTGACGAAACGGTCCTACAATTGGAAAATCGTTAATAAAGAACGATGTTACAGAACGGCTGGTGAAAAATTTACCGTATCAGACTCAGCCATTATTCCGAAGTTTGGCCAATCTTCCCGTGCCTTTTCAGTGTGTCGCGCCGAGCATTAAATTAAAAAAACTTTTATGTTTCACGGGTTCATTATTAAATTTCCACCACCAGAAAACCAATATTGACATATTTCCAAACTCGGGGCTCGCGGAAAGCTCAGACGACGTATATCCGATAATATATAATTTTACTTGTTTAAAGTTAAAATTTATTAGCTTTATACCGCGTTTTACGTGACGTTACATGGCATAACAGCTAAAAATGGGAGAATTCCCTCTTTCCTCCAGCCCGTGTTCGGCGGGTTGGGGAGCCCCGCTACAACTTGGCGGGGCGTGACAAGTCTGCACGCGTCAGGTATTTTTAAATCCGTGATTAGCACTGTTGCACTTGGTTGCACAAATTGTAATATATGTCACGGTTGTGTGTATATGTGACAAATTTTAGTAATATTTCAAATATATCAGGTACCGTTAAGTCGTTAGATTTAATATAAATCATGTGAAATTATTTAAAATGTGCTGCTCAATATTAGCATGTAAACTGAATTGGGGGTCAATTATTTGCGTTAGAGATAACTTAAAATACACTTTTTGATAGACGTAAGAACAGAACTAAAATATTTTTTTTTAAAGTCAAAATGTAATTTTTTATTAATAATACAAAGTGCGTTCGAAAATAAACAGGGGGGCTTTCATTTTGCCAAAAATTGTACCTATTAGCAACTAATATCAGTTCAGAGTAACTCTTAAGTTGCTATTAGCTACTAATAGCTACTATTTTTGCCAAATCGAAAGGCCCTCTGGAATTTTCATAAATAGATATTTCTAGTGAGGCCATCTATTGGCAATTACATGCATCTGAAAGGCAGATTTTTCACTGATGTACTTTCAAAATTTTATATATTTTAATTCGAATTGCCGATAGAGTACACTACCAACAGAATTTTAGGAAGAATCAAATGCAGCGACCCGCATTCATACGCGTATCTTAGCAACGCATAAACAACAGTTTGGCAATGTTGTCACGCTTTTTGTACACTTTTTATCAGTGCCTATTTTTTGCGTTACTGTATTTACTTTTATGATGTACTTAGGTATTGATAAAAATGTTTAAAAAAATCAACAAATACGTACATATTGTTATATATTTGTTATATATTGTTATGTTGTTCTGTTAAACGGATTGATATTGCCTAGATCTTCTTAGAAACATGAACATTACATTTTCTGATTTTACTCATTTTACTGCACATTTTGATATCTATTACATTTCTCTACGTTGAAATTTAAACTTTCTACAATTTTTGCCTATTTTTGTAAAATTTAATTAATTTATTATATTTAGCTTAATTCTATGCATGTAATATTGTTCACTGTCATTGATATTAACTTATTTTCACTTTTATTAACAGTCTTTCCCTGTTTGGATTAGTTATTAATTGAAATGTTTTTAGGTTCACCGATTATTGACACTATTGAAATCGCATATGGAACTAGAAACATAATCACACCCCGCAGAATATTTTTATGAAACTATTAACAGATGCATTAATCATAATTATTGAGTATTTTTACAAAATTCTCGACAAAACAGGATGTTCACGTAGATGTTCATGTTTTCTGAGACATTTCACTGCCAAAAATTAAAGGAATCCTTGTATTTCAACATTTTTATAGTTTAGATCGATTTTCTTGTTTCATTGACATACTAAAAGTGCGATTTTTTATCTACAAATGCCAGTTTTAAGCATTTATTTCCAAATATGTCATTTAAATTTCAGAATTCGTTAAATGTGCTTCTCTAAAACAATCAAAACCACTACATATATACAGGGTGTTAAAAAAAGAGTGTAAAATATTTCAGGAGGTAATAGTATTAACCAAAATAAGCAGAAAAGTCTTAATAAACATGGGTCCGCAAAGTAACGGTTGCGGAGATATGGACCACTATTCGTTTTTCAAACATTTTATTTTATTAGGAATAAACCGACAAAGGAACCTTTTAACAAACAAAAAACAAAGTTACAGAAGATGTTCAAAGTGCCCTCCGTCCATTTCCAAGCAGGCTCGACATCTTCGTCTCAACGATATTCGAACTCTTTCGAAAACACCCTCCTTGGTTTGGATTTCTTGGCACTTTTGATTAATCCGTAGCTGCAGCTCTTCCAGGCTATTTACAGGAGTACCATACACTAATGTCTTCAAATATCCCCAAACAAAGAAATCTAGAGGATTCAGATCAGGCGATCTTGGAGGCCATAAAACAGGTCCGGCCCTTCCTACACATCTATGTGGAAAAGTTTGGTGTAAATGCTCTCTAACGGCCATGGAAAAATGCGCTGGAGCACCATCATGCTGGAACCACATTTGTTGCCTCTGATTCAAAGGAATGTCTTCCAAAAACTCATACAGTGTGTTCTGCAGAAAGTTGAGGTAAGCAGCGCCTGTTAATCGGTTTGGTAAAACAACAGGACCTAGAAACCTGTCACCTACAATACCCATCCAAATGTTTAATGAAAAACGTGCCTGATATCCAGATTCTATTAGATCATGAGGATTTTCGTCGGCCCAAATATGCGTATTGTGAAAATTAAACACTCCATTTCTTATGAACCCGGTCTCATCAGTAAAAAGAATGTTTGCAAGAAAACGAGGGTCTTCACCATCATGACGTAGAAACCAGCGGCAAAAAACCAAACGTGCTTGATGATCATTTATTGGATTTAAGGCCTGTACTCGTTGCACATGGTATGGATAAAGCAGTTGCTCGTGAAAGATTCTCCAAACAAGAGGACCACTAATTCCTACCTCGGCTGATATTCTCCGCACACTCGTACCTGGATTCTGCTCTACCAGTGCTAGAATTTCTTCTTCTGCTCTAGGAGTGGATACCGACCTTGGTCTTCCGGATAAATGGCACTGTTTGCTCAAGGAACCGGTATCACGCAATCTCTGATGAATTCTTCCAAACATGCATTGTGAAGGAATCTGGCGATTTGGATAAGCGTCAACATAAAGACGTCGCGATTTTCTGTATATTCAAAAGGCATGTAAAGTTTATGGAAATGTAATGATAAACATAAGAAGTATAAATATGCTTTTTTCCTTATTCTGAATGTACTATCAGCTTGAAAAATGTTTTACACCCTGCAGAAAACTTGTGTAACTGATACAGTGAAGAAATATTGTTTCTGACTTGCTCAAAATTTCTAAAATCCTTGTCAAAAAACTGCTATAAATTCTTTGAAAATTACACATAAAAACGCCCCCTTTAATCTCAAATACAATTGACTTATTCCGTATGAAAACGGACTAATCTGGTATACAATTGGCGTTTGCTGAAATGTATTTGACTAATATGAAATTCAAATCACGCTTCGTGAAATTCATCTAGAATAAAATAGATAGAAGGCCAAAAAAACATTAGACAGGTGGAATTCTGTATAAAAAGACACATTCAATGATTCTACTCCATTAACTTTTGACTCCACCAGTGCAGATCGTCCGCACCGCCTTTCAGCGGCCCTATCGACGAACGCTGAGCGTCGAGGGTGCACGATAAGGGTGGTACCCCGGCGGGGTAGCCCGTGCACGTAGGTCAGGACACCGCGCAATTCTTACCATCTAAATCTGGGGGCTTATCTCTTGTCGCCACCGCGTATAACTCTTATATGCATATCGTTAGTTCTACCCCCATATTTTTATCGGCGGAGGTTATTAATGGCCGTCGGGGTCGTGAGGAGTTCTTTTTTTACTACTGTGATTCGGAATGTTCGGCAGAAAAGGATTAGATCGATTCGGAGGCACTGGCGAATCTCAAAGGGTTGGTCGAGGGGCCCTGGCAGATATTGGTCTGCTTTATATCCCTCCTGCCTTGTTTCTGACATTCATGGGTTGATTGTGTCACTGGGCATTGCAAAGAGGGTACTTATTAGTTCTGTTAAGCACGAGATTAGTGGAAAACTATTGGCAGTGAAAGAATGAAAGAGTCGCTTAAGAATTAAGGTATTTGTAGGTGGTCGTCATCTTGTTTTTTTAAATTTTTATATGTGTTTCAAAAAACGTTAGTTGTATTTAAATTAAGTATGTATACATTTTTGTAGCCTCTTCTGCTTTTACTTTACTGCAAAGGTAATCGTACACTAGAAAAAAAAGTATTTGGATCAACTGAACAGATAGTTTTGAATGGAATTATTTGCCGTAAATTTTATTTTGTTCTATTCAAATGTATATATTTTCGTCAAACTCTGTGAAATATTTGCTGTAATCTATAATTTTTCTTGGAATTTATATTATTTGTAAATATATCTAATTTAATTCAAATCTTTTATAGTTTTGAAATTTATTATCTCGGACTTTACAATATCTCTTACAGTTCATCATAAACTACAAACATATTTCTTTCAAAACTACCAGTTCCTTAAAATATATATGTATATTTAAAATTTAGTATTAATGTAGGAATTATTCAAGACAAATGTGGCATATTATAATCAAACTTATGTTTTCTTGAAAGAAAATTGTAGCAGGTCACAGAATGGCGTAGGTGAGAAGTAGCACGATAGATGGAGCCAGCATTTACGCTCTGTGTATACACACCTCCTTGTGAGCAACGACACTAAAGCAGCTGGATCGTTGTAACAAGTAACCACATAATGATAATGATAAAGTTTGAGGTATTTGAATGTGTTAATTCAAATAAATTTAAAAAAATTTTTCCAAAGAACTTACCAAGTAGTCGAACAATGTTCTTTCATATCATAAATCTGGATATGCAAAAAATATCTAACGTGGCACACAAGAGTCGATGATATTGCAAGAAAGAACTAAAATATAACCACGATAGAACTATCTCAACTATTTCTGCATTTTGAGAATTGCCTTTTGACGCGGCCTCCTTGTAAATGGAAGATAAATATTAATAGAACAAAATTATCCATAAAAAGTAAATACTCCAGTCGGCAGAGGCCGAAAAGTTACTGTTGGTGACATTTTCTTGATAACTCGGAAATAACTTCAGAGGAATACTTTAAATGAGGAGTACAATAACAGGCTAATTTGCTGACAAAGTATCTTATCAGGAAAAAAAATTATTAACAATTTAATCGTGAAAAAAAAATTTTTTAGTAGGTTTCTTTAAATAACTCAGCGGGATGACTTTGTACGAAAAAATGCTTAGGACATGATTTTGTTCGTAATAAAAATAGCTACAAAATGGCGATGGTCCGATTACGAAATTGGCAATAGCAAAGTCGTGAGATTGAAAAAACGGTATAAAACGCCAATTTTTTTAAGTTGCTGTGAAAATGTCAATTATAAACAAAAAGTGATACAACTTTCGAAAACTATAGTTCAATATATATACAATAATGACGATAAAGCCGAAAATCAGGAGAGCAAAACTTTTTGTTCTATAAGGTTTTATACATCCATCGGCATCTGAAACTCGAAACTTTGCCAAATTTGTTCGAAGCTTTGCTGACACTTGAAATTTGGTACACACATCACATAGTGTAAATATGCAGAAACCAAAAGCAATTAGCAAAATTCAAGTATATTCATTTTTGCAGTTTTGGTTTTAGGTTTTATACGTCACTCTAGTTTTATACGTCACCGTTTTTTTAATTTTTGGACGTATATTTATGTATATTTATAAAATATTCCATTACGGTAGATTAGCCAGCATAATTACCTACAATTAAAAAAAATATATATTTTCATCGTTTAGATCCTATGCTACTTAACATTTTGCGCCTGTTAGCCGTAGTCGTACATTATTCAACATTAACATAAAACAAAATCGTACGTGTGGGGTAAACCTTTAACTTTAAGTAAACAATTGTTTAAATTTACTGTTGCATATTTCTAATAGTATACAAGCGACGAAGAGCGGAGCTCGCGCTCGAAAATGAAAAGTTAAAGATTTACCCCACACGTACGATTTACGTACGCTCTACCAACTGAACTAAAAGCTTTTAGAAAAGCCTTTAGAAAAAAATAAATTTTGAAAAGACAATGTTAAAAGTGTTGACCATATATCTAAATTAATATGTTTTTTTATAATTAATTCCTATTCATGTCTACCCCTTTTAATAAATTTGTTTTTTAAATGTACGTACCTATTTTTTTTTTTTTGTATCAAAGAACTTTGACTGTACAACTTGTTGGAGTTAGCTTAGTAAGTTTAAAAGAAAATAATAAAAAGACACTTTAGTCTCTTTGCTTCATATAACAAGTGGATATTATCATTATCTTTTTAACAAGTGTTACCAATATTTCCAAACATCAATCATTCCTACTTATAAAAAAGTTGTAATCAATTCAGTTTTATGAAAGAATTAGCAAAAGTGATACGTCAATTAGTAAATAGTATAGAGATCGTCTTGAAGTTAATTATAGACCTCTCAAAGGCCTTTGATAATGTGCCTCATAAGCAACTCATTGATCTTCTGGACCATTGCGGTATTAGAACTATTTAAAAATTACTTAATTCATAAAATAAAGTTTGTAAAAATCAGAAGTACTTATAATGGACCTTCAGATGGCAAAAGTGAAATCGAATACGTTATTAGCTACTATAATTTATTATCTTCCAAAGATCTAAACTCCGATGTTACACAGTTATACTATTTTTTTGAAACTAAATAAATTTGCAAAATATTTGTTGTTATTTAGTGTACGTAGTGTATCCAATTATTGAGATGAAATTATTAAATGTCATATTTGAAGCAGCCACATATTCTGTTTATTGTCCTATTGTATAGATTATTTTGTCCATTCACTCTACAAATTTTAATTACCCACCAGTACGATTTTCGGACAAACGCGAAAAATAACCAACCGCTCTATTCACAAAGCTATTACTGCCATCGAAACCGGTCACATATTTTGCTAATAATTTATAGAAGTATATTGATTAGGTTGATTATTAATTATTTATTTTCCATGAAGCAACAATGTCAGTGATATAATTAATATTTTAATATAGCAAGCGCACTGCTGACGAATCGTAGAGTACAGTTCATTGTGTTGTAAATGTAGTTTTAATTATAAATTTCGCATTGAAATTTGTTTAATGATTGAGTGGATATTACCATGCGAAACTAATAATTGGGAAGTGATGTTTTCTATATTGGGAAGTTTTTGTGAACAGTTGTCCTGTTTGTATTAATTTCATCATTTCTGTGTAATATGAAATAATAATTTTTTGAGTTATATATTGTAAATGATCAAAATGAAAATGCCAAATTAACAATGTTAAATTAATTTTTATAACAGAACAGAGCCACAAATTTTATGAAAAAAAATTTTTAGTTGCATTAAGACTGACTTTTTATAGACAAGAACTCACACTTCTAGTAAGGCAGTAATAGAACAAGAAAATCCATATAAACAATAAAAATGTTGAAATAATAATCATAAGAAGTAAAAATATGATTTTTTTCATTATTCTGAATTTTATCTGCAAATAACCAATTATAGTCTGGTTAAATTCTGATTGGAAACAATAGTAAATGAGGAAAGAAAGCTACATTCGAATTTATATAAAAAGAAGCTGCAACTTGCCTTCTCAATTTATTGCCAGCTACAAACACACTACTGCTTAGAGAACACCCAGCATTATTTGCTGAGAGACCAAAGATTTATTCTATTAACTGCACCGAGACCAGTCATTTTTTCTTAACTTTATCTGTAATTAAAAAAAAAAAATAATTTCCAAATAATTTTTTTTTTTTTAGTTTAAACAAGAATTATTTAAATACTTGTAATAATTATAACTAAATATATTCATATTTAGAATGTTGAAATATATACGTAAACAATTTTTTTCATTTAATGCAAAATATACAGTATATTTATTTATATACGTTATTTATAACAAAATATGTGCAAATTAGACACTTTGTGCAAAACCATACTTATCGTATCAACTTCGACGTCACCTGTTACGAGGGTGTTGTACAATAATGAAAACGTAAAATTAACAGTTGGTAGAAGGAAGCGCAAAAAAAGCAAACGCCTAGGTGGGGAATTCTGGAAGGAAGCCTAGGTAGTTGAAGTGAGAACAGTGTGGAGATGGGTAGTAAGATGATTATAGATGTTTCATGATAATAATTCTGTGTATGTTTAGCCTTCATTGTTTTATGCTCAGGGGCGTATATTTTTCTAAGGTAAAATTGTTACAATTATTATTAAAAGTTGCTCATTATTTATTACATGTTAAAATATGTATATATTGTCGTGACTGCCCGGATATAGCAATAACAACTCCTTTGTTTCACATTTAACTTCTACAGCTGGATTGCCTCCCGTATGGGACTCCAGTACCTTACCTATTATTATTATTATTATTATTGTTGTTGTTCCTCCGAAATCTTAACTATAGCTGGATTGCCTCCCGTATGGGACTGCAGTACCTTACTTATTATTGTTATTGTTGTTATTATTGTTGTTATTATTACCTTCCGGCCCTGCCGGCTAACTAACACCAAACCTCTTCAGTTTTACTTGGAAGTGTGTATGTCTAATTTGAGTGAGATGACATTTAGTGAGAAATTAAATAAATCGGGTGTTAATTATCATTAGCAAGGGATCTTAATTTATGTCTTTTGTTAGCGGTTGTTTTGTATTTATATTTGGGTAGTTAGAGCAACGATCGTGGGTTTCTCTGCCATGCTCTTTCCCCACAGGAGCTCTAGGTGAGCCTGGCACTCTCATTTTATGTTAAATGGTTGTTAATGTTTTTGTTGTTCTTTCTATTTGTCACATGTTTAATTTGAAGACTGTTGTACGTAAATAATAAAGTTAGGTGCATTTACCCTGTTTTTGTTTTATAAAATTAAACCGTACTTCCCCTCTTAGTTAGTAGCCAGCGTCTTCCGGTCAATAAAAAAATAGATACATACAACGTAGGTATTCCTTATGACGATCACATATTTTTGGCCACAACTACGTTTATATTTTTTTCGATCGAACCCGGGGTTGTTATACTACAACTTGGTATTACGATATTCGAATTCCTTGGCTCGCGAGACATCGTATTAAAAGAAAGATCGAAATTGGTCCATTAGAAGCCGAGATAATACAATTTTTTTCATACCTTTGCATTTTGAACCTCCGAATTCAGTCTCGGAGCGAAAGCCCCCCCCCCTCCCTCACTCTTCATGTTTTGAGTCATTTTTCGCGCGTGCGACAGCTTTTCCGCTGATTTATCTATGTTGCCGGTAACTTATGGATATGAAAATTTTTTCCAGGTTAGAACTCGGAAAAACGAAGACACTGGATTAAAGATTATTGCTAAATTGTTTATAAATTAACGGTAAATGCCGATAAACTTTGACCGCTTATATCTAGAGAACCAATAAACGCAATTTAATTAAAAAAAAGAAGCGTCCTTCCGAGTACTTTAAAATTATAATTTTGAAAAAATCTAAATTGCAAATTGATAAATGTAATCTAAGAAAATGAGTGTTAATTTTAAAAATTTACTGTGGCCATCCTAATCAACCGATTTCAATTTTTCAAAAAGCGTTTGAAAGGTTGAACGGCCTTTTCGATGTGAAAAAATTTTCAAGTATCTAGATGCTTTATTTGAAGCTGTGCAAAATCTTCAAAAAATTATTTTGCGAAAACTATCTATTCGATTTTAATGAAATTTGGTGTATTGTTTTATTATACTATAAAGTTTTTTACCAAAATTAGAATGCCCTGGGAGCAATTAAAAAATTTAAAAAAAATATCCAAAAAACTTGTTTTTTTGCCTTTTTATATAAATTATTGCTCTTTTGTAATATCGGTAATAAGTTTAAATATTTTTAATTTACAGTAGATTGTACAAAATTCAATTCTCAACATTTTTTTTCTTTTTAAATTAACGTTTCAGTGGGTAGAAAAGCCCTTTTTGGAACATACTCTGCATTAGTTGATTGTGTTTTCACATTTTATTTAAAAAAATGTGGGGGCATATATTTAATGCATTAAATAAAATTAAAACCCTCTTTCCGCGTTTCCTCCTTCCGGTTCTTGTAATGTGCGTCTGATCGGAAATATAATCAGTGAAATAAAGATATTTGAGAGGGAACGGGAAAAAAATAACAATGTTCGTCGACAACAACGGAGAGCAGATACACAAGAGGTGACGTTCGTCGGGCTTAATGGAATTATAAATTCGAAAAAATTACAACATCCCACGGTATCGGCAGGGCCTCTCGACATAATAACTCAAATAAATTGTTTTTGCCCGGCCCCTGACAACGGGCCTGATTGATGGCGTGAAGAAATTGTAATATTTAATCGAATTTGTGAAAAACGTTTTCCCCATTGTCGATGCCGATTCGGTTGACAGCCGCGATTGCTTTTGTAATTTTCGAACTGCACGATTTATTGGTTTTTTGTCGTCCGATGAATATGAATATAAAACATTAAGTTTTATCATATTTTTCGCGCAAACAAGCCCCTTTCCACCGGGGCCGCTGACATGGAACCGTTCGCCGATAATTCGAGTGTACGGAAAATACATATTCAATAAAAATGCAGATTAGTCCCCGGAACAGTCCAGTAAACATCGAATTTATCGGTGATGTTTGAATTGCACTAAACTTCAATGGCTGCGTCCACCGCGTATTATGATTATTTGCGCCGCTATTGTCTCGGTGTGTTTTTGTTTTTTGTGTATCTCTAAAACATACATTACGTTATATACCGTGTTTCCGAATAAAATAAAACGATTTTTTGGCATAGACCATTGGCTTGTTATCTGCGTCAAAGATAATTTTTTAAAATCGAATTTTTGAACTTTACAAAAATCAATATTTTGGTCAGGAAATGTGGTATAATCCATCATGGTGATATTAACCTACAAATAATGTCATATCTTAATTGTCATTGCTGCTCAATGCCTTACTGGCAGAGAGTATCCTACGAATCTATGGGATCTTTAAATCGCAATTTTGCCTGAATTTTTGATATAAGTTAGTATGACATATATAATAACAATAAGTGAGAGTAATTTTTTTTCAACTCCTGGCCAAGGGTGAAAAAAGATAAAATAAAGTCGTTTTTCAAGATAACTAAAATATAAAAGTTGTAGAGCAGAAAATTTTACATAAAAATGGTCTATTCACTTTTTCTTGTACTATTAAAATTAACAGAGTTAGGGAGACTAGAAGTTAAGGGATGATTTCAAAAATTTAAAAAATCACAAGCAGAAAAATTAATGAATTCTATATATTTTTTTCAATCTACTCTAAAAAATGCAACTATCTTATATACCACATATATACTTACTAGATATATTTTTTATTTTAATAAAAAAAGTTACAACAATAGTTGTTGACTATAAAAACAAACCATATACAAATTGTTGTTGATACAAAGATTTTATATAAAAGAACCTGCCTGTATAGTATAATTTTAAATATATGACAAATTAGTGGTAGAAATTATTTATTAATTTTTTTGTTACTTAAAAACTAGTCTGACGTCATAAGGGGCAATTGAACAAGAAGCTAGTAGCGATCCTATTGCATAATTTTGAAGAAGAAGAAAATATATCAAAATTGTCCATCAAACCCTGTTGCCCCGTTTCCTGTTTTTTAAACAAAAGTGACACTAGTAACAGCAGTCTATCAATTAAGAGTATTTGTGATATAGTCCAGGCGGTATTCGTTTTAAAAAGGGTATACTTGTGTAAAACGCATATGATCGGAGATTTTTGCTTTAACGGCTTCTAAACAACATAAGAAATCATAATTTTTCTATGCAAATAAAAAAACCGTGGGCTTAATTGTTATTGCAAAAAAGTATAAAAAATAGCAAAAAAAAATAATTTTTTTCTTGGATTTCTCGTCGACAACTTAGCAACTATTCATTTTAGACAAAAATGGAAAAGGAAAAAAGTTTTGTAATTAAATTTTGATCAAGATAGAGTTAGTTGCAATTCGAAAAAATAATTATTGTTATTGCAAAAATCGGAGAAATCATTTAAAAAATTGCAAAAAATGCTAGTTTATTTGTCAATTTTTTCAGACACTTGAATAATACCTAGGACCTAAATACTTTTCCCAATTAAACTTCTTAGTGCATAGAATCATCACACCAAATTTCATCCAGTTCGGTTAGATAATTTTTACATAATAATTGTTTAAATTTTTTATTTTTTTTAAATTAAAAAATTTTCAAAATCAAATTTCTAAAAATATAAAGCCTTTGAATACTTGAAAATTTCACCACAAAAAGAAGAGCTCTCAAGCTTTAAAATGGTTTTTGAAAAATTCAAATCGGACGATTAGGTGAGCCGTGTTGACTGTTTAAACATTTTCACAAAACGCTTATAAACAATTGCAATAATTTAATGTTTTTTTCCAATTTTTTTAATTTTAAAATATGGTTTGAAAGTACTCGGAAAGACGAGTATTAAAAAAAAATTATGATCCGCCCATTATTTTCGGAATTAAAGTTAACCCTAATATACAGCAAAACTATAAGGATATAAGGACTGTTTTTTGAACTAATAGGTTTGTCATTCCGAGAACTTTCCAGATATAAATTTTCAAAATTTGCAATCACGGGCGTCCCATTTAAAATGTCACTCAAAGATATTCAAGACCGCGTGAAATCCATGAGGTATCAGTGGTGGGGGGAGCAAACACATAGCTACTCCGATCTGAATTCTCGAGTTCAAAAATGCCAAGGGCAAATGTGTAAAAATGCTTATAAAACAGTGAAAGTAGACGAGTTCGATTTTAATCGAAAAAGTTTAATTTTTTCTGGCTTTATTTGAGAACGAATTTAAAAATAAATTGCATATTTACATTGCCACATTTTTGCAATCCGACGTTGCATCTTGGAGGAGCCATCAGGTTATTTTTTTTAAATACGTCGCTGCTATTTTTATGAAAAATCAAGTCATTTTTAATTCTGAATTAGATGATATTACTAGTGTAAAAAAAATGTTTTTAGCTTGTTTTAACTATAATAAAATTTTTCCTGAGTACGGCACTGAACGCTTTCAAAATATCTATTGGAAGAAGTCATAACAGTATAAAAGTCAATACAGAACAAAATATCCAACCTTTTTAACCAATAATTTAAAAAAGTTGTACGTAATGAAAAAATAATACGAATTTATGAAATATTTTATTATTTCTAATTAGTATTGCAAATAATAGAAAAAAAATGGTGTCACTTATTGTTATTATATACCTCAAACTAACTTATATAAAAAATGCAGGCAATTTGACCAAATTGTGATCTAAAGCCTATTTAAATTGGACTAATACTATGAAATTTTAACATTTTTATTTTATTTTATTTTTTAAGAGCTGTAACTTTTAATGAAGCTAATTTGCACCAAGGTAACTTGATTTAAAATGGTTTATTTTAATTTAAGGAACCTACTTTTGAAGTATTATCCTTTCATTTTTGGGCACCCTGCGTATTAAGGAATATGAGTTGGTCGTCACTGGGACAATTTAAAAAATATTTTCATAAAAATATGAAACCAAACGGTGTTCTGTGACACCAAAATATAGGTCTGCAAAAGATTATCTAATCTCACAGACAAGAGTTCTAACTGTTGATATTACTGTAAACAACAATTCTATGAGTTACACGCCCCAACAAGCATTGAATTGTACCAGCAATATCTAGCTGAATAAACATAGAAAAATGATAAACCTAACCTGGTAAAACTGTTACGTAATGCAATTTTCAAAGAAATGTCTTTTATTTTTATTGTCCTAGCGTCGCCCTTGACACAGAGCAACATGTAACAGTAAATGATGTCCAAAAATTAACGCAAGAAGCAATTTTGATAGAAAATACAGGTTTTTAATTAAATATGGTACCTACATTTTTTATTGATTCATAAAGTATTGGATTATTTATAGAATGGCACATCGCTAGCACACACGCACTCTTTTGTCCAAATTTTCCATGACCATTTTTCGTAAACGCGGCCGAATTTCGTTGATACAGAGCTCAATTTCTTCCTTCAAGGCGTGAGTGGTTGTGGGCTTGTTCGCATAAACCTTAGACTTCAAAAAACCCAAAGAAAAAAGTCCAACCGCGTTAAATCGTATTATATGAGTCAATTCTGATCATCAAAACGGGAAATTACACGACCAGGAAATGACTCATGCAGTAATTGAATTGTTTCTCGGGCTGTATGGCGTGTGGCACCGTCTTGTTGAAACCACATAGCATGTACATCCATAACTTGCAATTTAGGCACAAAAAACTGGATTAACATGTCGCGATAGCGATTACCAGCAACTATTATTGTCCATCAGCCGCATTTTCGAAGAAGAATGCTCTAATGATGCCTCCATGATGCATTTATATTTCAATAATAACTCGTGGATTTTCTGAACCCCAAATGCGACAATTTTGTTGACTAACAAAGTTATCAGATAAAAATGAGTCTCATAGTTGAGGATGTTTTTGTTTGAAAAAATACATATTCAACGAACTCTTTTCGCTCTGTATAGTCAGTAGGCTTTAGTTTTTGAGTCAATTGAACTTTGTAAGCCTGAAGTTGCAATTCTTTAGTGACAATGCGCTGTAGAGAGCTTTTCAAAATGTCCAATTCTTGACCACCGTGCCGAATTGAAGTTCCTGGACTCTCAGCAAGAACTGCTTCGATGTTTTGAGTTAAAGGACTTGTTGAAGGACGACCATTGTTTAAAATCAATAATTCATCCAGTCTCTCTGAATTTTTCAATTAATCTCTTCACAGTCCATGAAGCTAAATCACTATTTCGGCCATATTTTGTACAAAAATTACCAATTGTTGCTACCAAACCTTAAATTATTTTTAAAATATTGCTCAACAGTGAGAACGCGTTGTTCTTTAGTGTAGCACTCCATTTTCAATAACTCTTAACTTTATTCTGCCAAAATTTCAATACACATATAGCTAACAAATATATTAATTATCTGTTATTAACTTAGCCAGTATCGTACATGTTTTTTTTAGTTTTGCTTTCGTTTCCTAGAAAAATCTGTATAAGTGCATTATTAGTTTTACTACCAACATTTATTTCTTGCAACGCTTTTGCATTCGCCTTCAGAACTGCCACAGGAATTTTCTATTAAATTTTAGCATGTGGGATCATCCACAGAATCTCTATTTTGTATTTTAGAATAGCCCCACACATGATTCAGTACCCAGAAAATTTTTAATAAAAACGTATCTTTTAAATTTCCGCAGCCCGAATACCTTCAAAGATTCCCTTTACGATTTATTCGCTAAATTCCTTCTTCTCCCCCCGTAGTTTGCTGTAGAATTATGAAAACTTCTGAAATAACCTGACACGTTATCGGTTCCCTTACGTTCTCCCAGCGCATCTGTGTAGGTATAAGGTTTGAGGGATGGGGAGGTCTTTCAAATTCAAATCCTGATGCTCCAAATTATTTTAATATTTACAGCACACTCTGGGGGGAAGCTTTCTTGCTAAGAAATTAATAAATATTCGACCCATGTACATAAATACAGAAGATTTTTTAACTATAATACAAATTTTTATAACTTATTGATGACCTCTGGTATCGTCTCCGACATACGTACTACATAAAAGTCAGTTTTACTTAAGTTTTCATTCAGGAAGCACGTGCTTTTTATTGTAATTATTATCACTGAACAATAATAAGTTAATTGATATGGTGGTAGTAACATATGGAGTCGCTTATGAAAACTGTGAGTTTCCTGCGCATCTTTATGTGCAGCGATTTGTGTAAACAGAGCCGGCCGAGCTGTCGATAGAGTCAGCGGTTCCAAAAATGTTTCTACATATGATTATGGTAAGTCAGTACGTATTAAAAAGGAAATTATCCTATTTGCAAAATAATATTCTTACTAATCAAGTTCTCACACTTCGACTATTTACTATTCGAAAGTCCTATACCAGTTTATGAGTTTATACTTATAAAATTATTTTCGGTTTTTAAGAATTTCGGTATAAATTTCAACAATCTTGTGACGTTTAATAGACCAAGAAATAAAGGTGAAAAATCATGGAGAACTCGTAAAAATTACTGGGCGTGATTTTATTGTTGGAAAGTCTTGAGAATGATAATACAAAAGGCGTCTCATCAATACAAATAGGTAAAAAATTCGTCATTTTTCGTTCTACGCGTTAATGTAAAAAAGCTATTTATCTTAGCAAAAAAGTTCAATAGACGATTTGATCTAGAGAAACTCATCTTTAAAATGAGACTTGTTAACTTAAAATTGCTTTATAAACAAAAAATTTATTGCAAAATTAAACGGAAAAAGTGGTTTTTCCTTAATTGTTAATAACTTTTTAAATAATTAATAAAATCTTACCAAACTTTCCCAAATTGTGAGTTTTTATATTCTTAAGAGATTTATTTATTTATCCCATTTTTGCAAAAAAAGGCCCATTTTCAAATGACTAGTTTTTACATTCATTACTAATTTTTATAGACTCATTTGCTACTTACTATAAACAATGTACTGTGCCAAGTAGGCATAACTCCTCTATGTGTCCAATATGAAGGCATAATAAGTCCCAAAGTTGTAGGAAAATTCATGAAAATTTTTACGTCTTTCTCGCTTATGCCATTTTGCATGCACGTAGGAAACTACATTATAAAGTCATATAAATGTAGGCATAAGTCCACATTGGATTTTCCATGTTGTAAATTAATTTGAATTTTAATACGAGTCAGGTCGACAAAGTAGAAAAATGATAGAAATTTGCCACAATTTTCTCGTTTATGCCGTTTCGTACACGAGTAGAAAATATTATTAAAAGCCGCTTTCAAGAGTGATATGAATGCCACAAGGTACTGTCGTATGTAAAATTTTTTAAAAAGTTGTAAAAAATTACAAATTGCGGTTATTTCCTCGCCTGCGCAATTTTCGATATGCTTAAATTAATTTAAAAAATGTATCATAAATAACGCAAGTGTCGGAGAAGATTTAGGAAAAAAAAGGAAAAATTTAAAATAAAAAAAAATTACATGAAAAAGAGAAAGCTCTGTATTGGGTTTAGTTTGATTTTTCGACATGTTATTTTTTATTACGATAATTCTTAATAACTTATAATAAAGCTGGTAGTAAGGCCTTTATTTTGATCCGTTAAAATATATTTTCGTTCATCAAGAGCTGGAGATAAAACTGTTTGAAACTTGAAAATGTGAAAAATCGTAAAACCGAAAAAACTCATATTTTTGATATGCTTTAATTTTAAGTTAATAAAACTTTGTATTATTTTAAGTGTTATTGTTTGTATTAATTATAATTAAAAATTAGTAATTCAAAGTCTTTGAAGCAATAGTGCCTATATTATTAGCGACAGTACAAGACTAAACCGATTTTCATAAACATTTTTTTGCATGTTTGTTATACCTTGAAAAATGACCTATGGGTGCGATAAATTTAATTTGTGACCTATTGATCTTGATAAAATTCGAATTCGTGGGACACCCAGCCTGTTGTGCTTAAAATACGTTTTAAAAATAACTTCACGGACATTTTGGACCATACAATGCTCACGAAAAATTATTCAACGTTTTTTTCTGAGTTCTTATTATCTTTGTGACTCCAAGCCATATCACCAAGGTCATTTGAAGGTCAAAGGCGTATTTTATAGGCTAAATACTGTATATTCATAAGATAAGGTTTGAATTCATCAAAAATTATTATGAAACGATATGAGTATCAGCCAGCTGCGACAGAAGCCTATTTTACACGTTAAATGCTGTATATTCGTAGGATAAAACTAAAAAAATTATAAGGAAACGATATTATATACCCGACCACTGAAGACAAGGATGATATACCCGACCAGTGAAAGCAAGAATGATATACCAGGCCAATGAAGGCAAGGATATTTGAACAATTTTTCGTGAACATTCTATGGTCCAAAATGTCTGAAGTTATTTTAAGTACGTATTTTATGCGTGCACAACAGGCTGGGTGTCCCACGAATTCGAATTTTATTAAGGTCAAAAGGTCACAAATTAAATTTATCGCACCCATAGGTCATTTTTCAAGGTATAAGAAACTTGCAAACAATTTCTCATGAAAATCGGTTTAGTCTTGTACTGTTTTTGTCCAAATGAGCACACTGTGCGGCAGGGGGGCGATGAACAAGCGTCAAAATTCAATAATTGTTTTTTGAAGTGTTCATTTACTTCCACCGTGCCGTAGGTTTTTATAAATAACTGAAGTCGAGCTTCATCGACATATTGAAAGTGGTTTAATGCATTTTTTTTGGTGAGTACATGTGGCAAACGAATTTTTCAATATCTTTAAATGCGTGACTGCAAAGAAAAATTGTTTATTAAGAATTAAATTACATTAAATACATGAATTACTTATATTTATAAAATTAAAAATACGCTAAATGCAAGTAAGTATAAGTATTTCGAAAATTGCGCAGGCGATGAAGTAAACTTTTTCAAAATTTTTATATACGACGGTCCCTTGTGGCATTCATACCACTCTTAAAAATGGCTTTCAATAATATTTTCTACTCGTGTACGAAACGGCATAAACGAGAAAATTGTGTCAATTTTCTATTATTTTTCTACTTTGTCGACCTGACTCGTATTAAAATTCAAAATAATTTACAACATGAAAATCCAATGTGGACTTATGCCTACATTTATATGACTTTCTAATGTAGTTTCTTGCGTGCATGCAAAATGGCATAAGCGAGAAAGACGTAACACTTTTCATGAATTTCAAAAATTTCTCCTCACCAGGGACTTCCGCCCTTTAAAAAAATGAATACTTTCACTTTTTTCTTTGCAATAAGCTTTAATTTATTCACGAGAAAAACGTTGACCAAAACGAAAAATTTTCTGCAGTTTTTCCAAAGCCCTATTTTCTTTAGTCCTTAGTAGGACTTATGGCAATGTTTTTCACATTTTCTTACAAAGTTTTCCATTTTTAGGTCCCTTGCGACACTTATGCCAAAAAAAATTTGTGATAAAATCGATACTTCTCTTCAACTTACGAACATGGCATAAGTGAAAAATACGTCGCTGTACACATTATTTTTTTGAAAAGTAAAATTGAATTTTCACAAAGGTGTCCCGCAGCCCATCTTTTAAATTTAGTTTATTGTACTTGTCTCTCGGTTACCTTTCAGTACTCTCAGAGGTATAGACGAGAAAGACGTCGTCGAACTTCAGTCTAATATCCCCCGGTCTATATACTTGAGAATCATCAGCGTAATGATGAATATTACATATATTTAAAACCTGATTGAAGTCCGAGATGTAAATAGAAAATAATAAGGGCCTAAGTATGGAACCTTGAGGTACGCCAAAATTTATTGGTAAGGCGTCTGACACCTTTGAGTCAGAAATTACTTTTTGATTACGACCATGTAAGAAACTATTGATTAGAGACGCGGATGAATCATCAAATCCATATGTGGTGATTATATTTTTTTCCACATTCTTTAACACACTCTTTACCGACACTCTTTTTAGTTATTATAATTTTGTTAAATAAAGCAAATATTTAATATTTCCTGAAATATACAACTTTTAAGATTAAAATCGATTTCCTTTTTAAACTTTACACCTATACTTCTGTTAGCATTACCTTTTAAGAAAGATCTTAACTCTAATACCCTTTCACTCGGGAGAATTTATTCCACATTACGACCACTTATGACCCAACCAGCACCGTTTTATCGGACGCACGTAAATAATACAACAATATACGAATGTTTATAAAAAGTCCATTAGCGCAAACAAAAGGCCCTTCTAGAACCCAGCGCCTGTACTCGGCACTCGACTTTACGACCTATCAATAATGTTCGGGCATTCAAAAAATATCCCACATGAACGTAAAACCTAATAAAAACCGGGTAATAAAAAATACAACCGCCCGGGCTGACGCCCCTTCCGGGCGCGAGGCGATACCTCAATTCTGTTTACGTTTAAGACCGATAGAATTTATAGTGAAACATAAAATTTCTAATTTCTCGCGCCATTAACTTTATAACAAGTCAAACATCATTCGAACGTAATTTTAACGTTATTAAGGTTATTTAGGCCCAATAATAGCGGGGGCCGTGGCGTAATTACTTCTCTGGATTGCACAATCATCGTAATATTTCATTATTCTATCATTTACCTATCGATCCGCGTCAACCGCAGGGGTGGAAGTTCTGCGAGTCATTCCTAAACAGTGCGCGCCCTTTATAATTCGATTCCTCGGGAGCAATCACCGTAATGCCGGGTGATTTGTTGATTTTCCGAGAGTGTTTACTTTTAAAGCGGCGCCTCCGGCCGAGAAAACTAATAAGATAAGTGAAAGAATGAGGCGGGCCCTGCTCTAAGGCCGCTTTGTCTCGGGGACCGTTTTTTTGATTGATTCCGATCCCTTTTTAGGGGTTTATAATTGCTTCGTGGGTTATGGCAGCTGCTCCGGGGAAGCTCGCTTGCTTAGTCGCGGAGCGCCACTGGAAATATTTAAAATTTGCGCCTGTAATCATCTAAAGTGGTGTTATTTTACGCGGCCCAATTCAGGAATAGTTTGTGGAATAAGGGATGAAGGGAAAGTAAGAGAATATCGGTAGAGAAGCAGCTAATTCGCTCTAGAAATTCAAAGGATCATTTCCATATTTTTTCAGTAAAAGTTTATAGAAAGTAGTGCAAATAAATTTTTAGGTGTGTAAATTTTTCTTTATTTTTATTTATACATTTTTTATCATTACTGACAATCTACAGGGTGTAAGCAGTTTGACTTCCATTACTTCAACATGAGATAAGGGTGATCATAAATGAACAAAATTGTATATTACAGGGGCGTAAGATTAACAGTTTTTAAAATACAGCGAATATTAATATTGGGGAGTTTCATCGCAACGTGACAACAGCGCTTAACCTGATGCTACACAGCTGATGCACACCACGTGTGCACGCGGTAGATTTGTCATGAAATAACAAAAATGTAAACTACTATTATTGTGAAACATTTAGTAAATTTCAAGACAATAGCGTTGAGCTTAAATTTTAGCTTGAATTTTAGTAATTATGAATCTCCTAAACCGGGAACTTAACTTTTAATGAAATTATGAATTTGAAAAATATGTAATTAAAGTACCCAAAGATTCCCGTCGTCCAAATAATTATACGTATTAATAATAATTTAGGTACTTACCAAAAAGAATTTTTAAACACAAAGTACAAAACAAACTACAGCACAGTGCCCACCCTGATAATTTCAGACAAATAAAAGAAAAATGTGTATACATATACCAAAGTAATTTGACCTAATTCTTATAAAATTAAATCTAAACTGCATTACCTCCTTTGAAACTCCCGCTACCAAATTTTAAAATTATAATTTAATTATGATCTCAGCAGCAACCAACATAACATTCGGGCTGGCCCTTAGTCGCTGAACTAAATGACGCCGTCCCTTGCCTGCTTATACGTACCTATGACTAGAGAGTAATCGGAAACGTAAGTCGTTTACCAATTCAGAATATTTGCGCCACGCCGGGCAAGCCCACATATGCCCGTCGAGTGCTGTATCGGCTAAGGACAGCTAATGCTTTTCGCCGGCGATTGGAAATACACAAATGTATATTTATTTGCTGTAATTTTGTCCTTTAAATGAATTTTTAAACATTAGAATAATTTTTCCCTGGGAAATATTTTAAAACATAATAAAGTCGTGGACGGAAATAAACATTGTAAAGCACTTTATTGATATGATTATTTACTTAGCTACACTAGAACAAGATTTAAGGACCATAATGAATCAGATACGATAATAAATTTAAAGTGTTTTTAGAAAAAAGTCTAGTTTTTAGCAACCTTTCAAAAACTATTCAAAATGATTTAATAGAGAAATGATTTAATAGAGAATCAGAAATAAGAAATGCTCTATATTTCGCGTGGCAAGTACCCAAATGAAACAACGGATGTTAAATGCTTATCTCAGTTATTAGTAGTTTTTAGATATGTATTATATTATGCACGACACCTTCGAATCCAATTTTCACGAACTCGCTGGAAAATACCCGGATTTTAAAAAGTAAAGAGAAACGCCTCAAGAAAAGGAAATAGTGGTACACAAAAAACACTCCGACACGGTCGAACTCCAGATACCAACTGAATTGCGTATTGCTGGTTGCTGGACAGCTTAGTACCTCGTGTTAACCGCCACGCCGTTGTCACATTGCTCTTCTATATGGAAGGTAATGTAACTACAATAAATCTAATTTTATTAGTTTTTATCAGTACCTTTGTAAGGATAATTATTATCATTGAAAAAACATAAACTTTAAGTATTTTCTTTGGATAGATTCAATTTTTCCATCGACTTCTCGTGAATAAATTAACCGTATTGTCAGGAATTATTTATTTGTGGCATAGTTTCAAGTTTTTTTTCTGTATTTTGCCACCTGTAAAAAAATAGAACTTTGTGTCAAAAATATCCGTCAGGATTATTTTTATTAAACTATTTTTGTCTAAAGAAAATTGCCACACTAAAGAAAGCAGACAAATAAAAAATTAAAATTCACATCACTATATCACGGACTTCAATTATGATTAACATTTGGAACAATCCATCTTATTTTACTCCAATCGAATTAGATCATAAAACCTGAAAATTTGAAAAAATTATTAGTAGACATTTTATTGAACTTTATGACGGGGAGGGGCTTGTAGAATGATAATATCAAGAAAGTAACTCGATAGAAGTGACGCTAAATTGGCAAATTGTAAATAAGTGGCAAAGGAGGAGGGCCCCTAAGGCCGGTTTTTGACCTAATTTATTTTTGGCTGAAAAAAATTTTTTTAGTACCTACTAGCAATACTGAATCGTTTCCATCCTAGACGGACCAACCTCCTCACCCTCCTTTCCCCCCTCCACCCCCCTTAAATGAGATGACACACATTTACATCAAATAAAACGAAATTAATTATACATACATGTTTGTGCATATTTGATTAGCCACTTTGAACTTCGTGATTTTGAATTCATAATTGAGAATTATGATCTTTTTAATTTTTTTGTCCGCCATATGGAATATGTCATTTTGAATTTCGTAATTTTGCCTTTAGATTCGTAATCAGAAACCCAAAAAAACCCACTACACAAAAATTCATGCATTTTAAAGACATTTTAATTTTTTGTCCGCCATTTTCAATTTCTTGACTTAAGACTCCAGATTCGTAATCATAGACCCAAAAAACCCCATTACAAAAAAATTCTTGCATTTTGAAGTCATTTCAATTTTCTTGTCCGCCATATTGGATTCGCCATTTTGAATTTTGTGATTCTGAGACCAGATTCGTGATCAGCGACCCAAAAAACTCTTCATATGTAAGATTCATGGGAATTGAATGTCTTTCTCATCTCTAAGCTCTTTAAAGATTCCTCTAATAAGCGATGGTTTCCCCGGCATTTAAGGGGGTGGCGGGGGAAAGGAGGGTGAGGGGGTTGGTCCGTTTACGGTGGAAACCATTTAGTATTGCTAGTAGGTACTAAAAAAAATTTTTCAGTCAAAAATAAATTAGACCAAAAACCGGCCTTAGGGGCGTTCCTCCTTTACATGTTTTCTTTTAATTTTTTTAACTGCCCGCGAAAATCTAGACGACCTATCGAAATATAGTTATGACCAACATGTGTGCCAAACGCCGATTCTATTGACCGTGAAATTGTTGCTCCAGCTATTTGTTAATTATTTTCTTTAATTTTTTTGCAACTAATTGTTTAATTATTAAACGTTAACTTTAGAAGTTAATATCATAGATATAGGTTCTAATTCATCCAAAGAAACGTATCGAAATAGGAAAATTTCAAAAAGTTAAAATTAAGTAGCCAACTAACAAAGTAGGACGTGCAAAACAGCGTCGTAAACAAATTGCACCAAGGTCAGGCAAAAGCCGCTCGGGAATTCGCTCTTTTTGCATTAAATAATTTTTTCACGTTCAATATCTAATTCGACTGGATATTTTTATACTTCTTATGATAGAGAGTCACATAATATTCCGAAAAACATGTTTTCTTTTGTCACTTTTGTTACCAGTTTTTCCAAAATAATTTGTAAAACTATTTATAGATTTTTTTAAACAATGTACACCGAAAATTTTTCTCACAAACCGTATCGCATCTCCGTCCCCGATCAGGCCGCCTTTATTTTTAATACATTTTATTACCCCGGAACGTAAAGGAAAATATATATCGAGATAAGCCCTTGTAGCGACGGGAGAGCCTTGGATTTTACAGCAGCGAATCCGTGCACTTGGAAAACGCTTAAAAGAATGCACACTAGAGTGTACCGGCCACGGCCTGTTTGTCTTCGATAAAATGAATTGGATCAGTTGAGTGCACCGATGTCGATATTGCCCTTATACAGGCTGACTTTTTGCTTCCGTTTTGTTTATTTTTATAATCTCTGCCTCTCGACGTGACATTTATGGTAGGGCGACTCACTTTTATTGAACCGTCTGCGAAATTAATTTAACCTGTTGTTAAGGAAACTACATTGTAGTAAACGCCATGTTTAGAATTTGCTTACATACGCGTCTATTACAATTCATTACAAGTACGGAGAGTGTGTAGCTGAGAGTGTGCGCAAATTACGTGGGATTGTCGGTAAGAGGAACGCCCCGAATGAAACAACTGTTAAATATTTAATGACAAAACATGTGAAAAGTCCTTCGTTTCTTTGGTACAGTTGATTTGGGTAGATGAATGTAATAAGTATACTTTCATGAAGCAGTAAAAATTATTATCGACTCGGAAAATCTATGTTTTATCAATTTTTTATCATGTTTAATCATACAAACTGAAAACTTTAATCAAGAGTTCATGAGTGTCCATTCCTAAAATTGAGTTTATGATCAAAAGATACCTAAAGTACTTCTGAATATAAATTTTTGTTTAGAAGTCCAAAAAAGAAAAATCCAAAACAGTTGAAAGATCTGCGTCCAATTAGTATGCTCTCTGTTCCTCTTAAGATTGCTGAATCTGTTATTTTTGATCAATTGTTTAAATATTGTTTTAAAAATTCAATAATTCCTATAAATCAATCAGGATTTCAGAAGGGAATTAGTTCTTCAACTTTATTGGCTAATGTAACTGATGATATTTTGACAGCTATCGACAATTCTCTGATTTCGTCTCTAACTTTACTTGATATGACTAAAGCATTTGACTCAATTGACATCAATTGCCTTATTGCTAAACTTTATTATTATGGTATTTCTAGCAATATATTATGCTGGTTTTGTAATTACTTACACGGTAGAGAACAATATACTAGATTAAATACAGGTTCCTCGATACTAACATCACCTTATAGATCAGTTGGTTCTGGTGTTCCTCAGGGATCGATATTAGGACCACTTTTATTTAACATGTTTACTGCAGATTTGTCGAGAATTCCTTTGAATTGTAAACTATGTACGCTGACGATCTACAACTCCTTTATAGTTTTAAGCCTTCTAATTTAAATATTGCCACAGCAGTTATTAATAATGACTTACAATTAATTCATGACTGGACCATAAAAAATACTTTGTTAGTTAATGCTAATAAAAGTCAAAACATTCTATTTGGAACATCAACTCAATTGCGAGGTCTGGATAACTTTCCCGTTTTAATTAACAATGAAAATATTCCTGCAGTCAATGTTGTTAAAAATCTTGGCCTGACTTTTGATTCATCGTTGACTTTTTCGAATCATGTAACCGTTATCTGTAAGAAAGCTTTTCTATCATTAAAACAGTTGCAATGCTTTAAAAAGTATCTAAATCCTCAGACCAAAATTTTACTTACTGAATCTTTAGTCTTATCTCATTTGAATTATGCTGATGTTATATATGGCCCCTGCCTTTCTCAAGAAAATAAACACCGTTTGCAAAAAATACAGAATTGTTGCGTCCGTTTCATTGCGAATGTACCCCAGTTTAGTCACATAACTCCATATTTACGTTCCTTCAATTTGTTGAACATGTCTGAGAGGAGACTTATTCATTTTGCCAGTTTTATACTCAATATTTTAAAAAATAACAAACCTACATATTTATGTGATAAAATAAAATGGAGATCTGAAACACATAATAAAAATTTGAGATCATTGCGTAGCAAAGCGTGTATTCCTTCACATAAAACTGAAAAATTTAAAAATTCATTTTCGTATTTAGCTTCTTATGTTATTAATAATTTATCCCTCCAGTATCACAATTTGTCAGTGACAACCGTTAATCATATGTTAAAAAATAATATACTTTTTTCTGACTTGGTACTTTTTGATGTATGTAGGTTTTAACTATATCCAATAGTGTTTTGTATTCATTCTTGTCCTTTTTTTATTGCTTATTTATTGTATTTGTTTGTTTTTAATCTGTTCTCTTTGACACAGGAGGTGTTGTAAATCAACTTTGTTGATACACCTTCCTTTTGTAAAAATGTTGTTTATACTTCTTTTTTGCAATAAATGTATTATTATTATTAAGTTAATTAAACTGTTTCCAAAGACGGTTTTTTGAACAAAAGGCAGTAGAACTATTTCTAAAGACTTTTTTTTATCAAAGAAGACAGTTTAAAGGCTCACTTTTTGTCAAGAGATATTTAAAAATCATTTTTGTTTAAGACGTTCTGATTAACAGATTCGTGCGAGTCTCTTCCAGAGAGATTTTAATCGATCATAGCGTACCTGAAGATCTCTTCTGAAGATAAATTTTTGATGAGATAAATTTCGATTAAATCATAGTCGAACAAAACAATATGAATAAGGAATTGAAATAATCGAAACAGACTGCAGCAACTGGGTTTGATTAAAAGATTAATTACATCCCAAAACTGCAATTTTCGTAAAAGTACTGGAAAATGTATTCTGAAGATGTGTTTTTTATCAAAAGGTACTATACAAGTATCAATTTTTTGTCGCTGATATCATTATTTTTCAAATATTTTTCTACTCAGCAAATCGTGTTTAGTTTAATGTGACCTATTCGTCGTATTTTTATCTTTGAAATTCCATCTTCACGATCACATTACATTTACAATTAGTGTTTGTCCAGATGGTGTAACAATAAGTGATCATGATGACTCTAACAACTATAACTAACAATATTTGCAGTATTGAAAAATATATTCAGATGATAATGACGAAGACGACAATGATACCGGTACAATGATGTTTATGAAGACAGCGACTTCAGTGATAATAATGAGAGTAGTGGTAATGGTAACTTGGTTAAAATATTATGGTATCTTACCTTATGGATCTATAGATATAATTGAAAAATTAGAAAATATGAAATAAGAAAATACTTTGAATTGAATCTTCTAATTAGGATAGTAATATGATTAAATGAAAGCATATAAAAGAAAATTAATGATGATAACTACGATGACGGTGATGATGAGATTAACAACGAAAATAATATTAATAAAAGGACGAAAGCGAAGATAATTATGTCATTGCTGACGACGAAGATTAACACTATAGATTGTCTAGTAGACTATTTCAAGAAATTATAGTACATTGTAGTCGATCAAATGTCATTCTTAAATGAATTTCGAATTACCTCACTATACTATACCATTACTATTATCACTATACTAACAAAATCCACTGGAAACTATACCTGATGCAAAGTCAAATATCATTCGATACAATGTTCTTGTGGAATCTATTCTACATTGCTGAATTTGTTTGAAACAAATTTGTTCATTTCTATTTTTTCTGGTGTTAGAAGAGGCCAAAACTGTGGTCCACAGCGATTTGAAGGTTTCATTTAAATATTGTCGTGCTCTCATATCAAAATGGACAGAAGTGTCATCATACATAAACCAAAGTCGACCATTGACACCTGGTGGTACATCTACAAGACGTACTGGAAGTACATCTTCGGGAAAGTGAATGTAGAAGGTACATACATATATCTATCTATATCTATATCTATATCGTAACGTGGAAGTCTTCTTGAACCTTTTGTTTAATACTAAAATATATTTATTTTCTTGGGAATTGAGTTCTGGTGTGATAGTCGGTTAAAAAAACAGATGAAAGAAACAGCAGCGATTTCTTTCTTGACGTTTCGTTCCTGATTAGGAACTTTTTCAAAAGGCTTTTATTGTTAAAATTGTTATAGTTAATTAAATAAAACCTAAACAACCTTTTTCCGTATTTTTTTTTTTTTTTTTGAAAAAACTGCGTAAGTCATCGTACCATAGAACAAATTTTTTTATATTGTGAAAATTTGTTCTATTGTACGATGACGATGAAAAAATTTACGGAAAATGGTTGTTTAAGTTTTATTTAATTAACTATAACAATTTTAACAAAAAAAGCCTTTTGAAAAAGTTCCTGATCAGGAACGAAACGTCAAAAAAGAAATCGCTGCTATTTCTTTTATCCTTTTTTTAACCAACTATCACACCAGAACCCAATTCCTAAGAAAATAATATATTTTAGTATATCTATATCTATGTCTATATTTATATCTATATCCATATCTATATCTATATCTATATCTATATCTATATCTTGCGAAAATGTTAGACGACTGTCTAAGTTAAAGAATAAAATCTTAAAGTATAGTCTGGTATGCAGTCAAAGCCAACTTGAATGTATACTCTTTTTTATTACTCGAGCTTTCGGAACAAATTATTCCTACCTCAGGAGAAACTACAATGGAACATATATTTATAACAACAACAAGTAATAATCTAACATACGATTCAAATCTCAATTTTTAAGTTATATGTTAGATTATTACTTGCTGTTGTTATAAATATATTATGTTCCATTGTAGTTTCTCTTGAGATAGGAATAATTTGTTCCGAAAGCTCGGGTAATAAAAAAGGGTACACATTCAAGTTGGCTTTCACTGCATACCCGACTATACTTTAAGATTTTGTTCTATATCTATATCTATGTCTATATTTGTCTCTATATCTATATCTATCTACCTGTCTATCTATCTATATATCTGTCTGTCTATATATCTATCTATCTCTAATTAATCCAGGTGGCAGAAATTGTGGACCAATTAAGTGGTCTCCAACAATTCCAATCAATCCAGGTAAGAGAAAACAGTTGTTGACGATGAAGTTCTTCTAAATTACTAAAATTCGAGCTAAATTTTAAGCACAACACTATCTTCGTATTACAAAATCGATACATTTTGTTTTATTTATTTAAAAACTGGAAAACAATCGTCTTGAAATTTATTAGATGTTTCACAATAATTGTTGTTTACATTTTTCCCGTAGGACAAGTCTGCCGCGTGCACACGTGGTGTGCATCAGCTGTGTAGCGCCGTTGTCACGTTGTGATGAAACTCCCCAATATTAATACTCGCTGGATATAAAAGTTGTTTCTTTAAGATGTATTAAAATATATTATTATTATTATTATATATATTATATATAATATATATTAAAAATATTAAAATACACATTAAAAAAATTTCCAAAGTAATTTTTCAAACAAACTGTTCTCTCGAGGTGGTGAATAATAAGGAAAAGAATGCCATACGAAGTATTTTGCGTACCGGACAGCTCCACAAAGCCAGTTTTTAATTTTAGGGGCAGTATTATACGAATTAGCCGAGCCTTTCACAGTTATCCACCGTCCGGGAATAAATACATTTCTGGCACGCCGGCCCCGCCGACTGGCGAGTCCTGTGCGCCGGACGTAACAAGGTTAATAACGTGAAAGGTTGCGCGACCGTCTCGGTAACATTTAGTCATTTAACTTTTTATATAATTTATTTCCGTCCCGACACGGCTAGAATTTTAAAATTTCAAAGTGTATCTCAAACAACTTTTCCATTAGAGGGAATTCGCCGCACTACGGAAAAGTAATTTTCATTATAAATCCCGTAATTAACATGACGGCCGGGCCCGGGCAACTCAAAGTTGCGGAAACGATTTTTTTATTAATGCACAAATTGGAAACTCATAGCGGAATCCCGTATCGCTGCATTATTTATCAAAGACGGGAATGTCGCTCGCGGTTACACTGAGAAAACTACGTTTGTGTCGTAAAATTACAAATAATAAACATGTACTTGATAAATGCATAAAAGATGAAACTGAAAAAAAGTATTTGGATCAAATGAGCAGATAGTTTTAAATGGAATTATTTTCCGTAAATGTTATTTTATGCTGTTCAACTGTATATACTTTCGTCAACCTATGTGAAATATTTGCTGTAATCTATACTTTTTCTTAGAATTTATATTATTTGTAAATAATTTAAATCAAATCTTTTATAGTTTTGAAATTTAGTATCCCGGACTTTAGCTACAACATCTCTTGTATCTCTGTAGAAATTATTCAAGACAAATGTAGCATATTATAATCAAACTTAGTAGCATGATAGATGGAGCCACTTACGCTTTGTGTATACACATCTCCTTGTGAGTAACGACACAAAAGCAGCTGGATCGTTCTAACGACATAATGATGAGGACCAATAAGGCCCAAGCCGACCTATGTCTGGTTGGTTAAACTTACGAACGATCCTAGCTGTTGTACTAGGTGTTGTGAGTTTGAAAGAAAATATTTATATCCAAATTAGTGATGGGAATAATCGAATGAATTAAATAATCGAGAGGTTACCGTCGAATTAATTTTATAATCGAATGATCATTCGAATGATTTATAATCGAAAGTCCACTTCAAAAATTTCCGACCTATCCTAAATTATATGCGAAACATGTTGCCGCTAGGTAAATGAATGACTTTCGCGGATTGCGGCATTTCTTCGTTGTCATAGTTGAGTGGTTCAGCAGCATGTGTTTAAAATAAGTAGTTGTCGCCTAAAGAGATCCATTGTCAGGGTTTCTGAAAAAAAAAATATTATATAGAAAACATAATTTTAGTATTATTTTCATTCATATGAATTTCTATCCTCGCTAAATACAGCTCCCTTCTAAACCGCCCTTCAAAACCGCGCGATGCCACTCATAAAATTACTGCATATCTTTTTTATGCGGTGATTTTCGATTGCCTCATCCATCCTCTCAGCCGTCTTATCTCGAGGTTTTGTAGCTCGTTAGAGCGTTGGAACAATCGAAACACCTGCGCTTTCGCTCGAACAGTGCGTTTGCGTTATTCGGTGACGAGTGACGATTGACGTTAGTAACGCTGTGGCCACTGTCATTCGTCTCTAATAATCGAATGAATCTATATGATCACTCGAGATGTCTCGAGAGATTTTCATAATCGATATAAACGATAATTTTCATTCGAGTAGTCCCATCACAAATCCAAATATATTTTTAAAATAAGTATATACAATCGTTTGACCAAAACTATTCAATTTTGTATTAAACAAACGATACATTAATATACAATACAAAACATGTTTCTGTAAAATCTATGTAGATCGTATTAATAGAACTCGTTTAACCATAAGCATCAGATATTTATTTTAAATGCTACCTATTTTTAAAGTAATACATTATATTTCTGGGTAGAAGTTTAAAGAATTTAAATAAATAACTAATTTAAAAAAAAAATTCTTGCATATGTATATGTATACAGGCTGTTTCAGAAAGACCTCCCGTAAATACAGGGGGTGATAGTACGACAAAAAATAAGAATGTTTTGTCTTATGAACTAAGTATATGTCTATCTCCTCTTGTTTTCGAGATACAGAGCGACAAAATAAATTTTTTTAAATAGAATTATTACGAAAATTTCCAAACGGTGCCAAATATTTTTATGAAATTTGGTATTCCGGGGTTTTTAAGGATGACAAATGTGCTGGTCTAATTATTTTAAATAAATCACTCATAAATGATGAGAGAATGAAGAATATATAGTGTTGAAATTAATTAGACGCTATACAGCGTGTTCTACGAATGAACTTTCAAATTAGGAAAGGTATTGTAAAAATTATGTCTCAAAAAAATTTTATATTAATTTTATTTTATTTTATTATTTTTATTTTATTCAATTTTATTTTTTATTTTAGATGTAAAAGGGCTATTTCTGAAGGTTAAAGTATTCTGAAATGACTGTGATAAAAATAAATAATGTTTCTATTTTAGGGGGTCTTGTTGAACACCTTGAAAATTTTCAGTAAAAAAATCCTTCAGTGCCATTTCTAAAAGTATTTCTTTTTAATATATTAATTTTAATTTTTTTATCAAAAATTAAACCGAAAACTAAGTCGTAAAGTTAACGCTGTTTCAAACTGCTTTTTAACAATAAAACTAACCCAACAGGCATTTCTCAAATGATTGAAGATTGCTCTGAAACAACGGAATAGTTCTACCCTCCCGCAAACAGAGCAAACAATCGTAGTCTTCCCGTTTCCTGGGTACGTCCGACGCCGCGCACCGCTACGCCCCTGCAACAACATTTAATTAATCGTCTGCAAAGTTGTTAGAGTGTGTATTATTTATTCTCGTGTGGTTAGTTTCGATTCTAATGCATCTGACAGAAGGCTAAATCGATTTAAACCGAGGCTTAAACGGACCGGCGGCCGCTAGTTAAACTTTTATTTCGACCCGCTGGTTGTGTTCATTAATTAAATCCAATATTGATGGCCTGGCGGCCGGAAGCGGAAGGAAACTGTGGAAACTGCTTTTCGGTGGGACACGATAGGTTAATATGGACAAAAATTTAGAAATCGAGGCAGTGAATGTTGTTTTGTTATATGGCCTGCGGAATAGTTATATACCGCCTCCTCTTTCACGCAAATTTTCGGCTTCTGGGCTTATACACGTGATTGGAATGAGGGGGGAAATATGTAGTGAATTATATTCAAAATTTTGTAAATTTCTTCTCACCTCATATTGACACTGACATGAAAAATAACTATAAACTACACTGTACAAAAAATTTCACTCAAATTTCACTCAATTTTACTCAATAATGTACCAATTTCTGTCCACCCCTGATTGAGTGAAATTTTCACTCTATTACTATGAGTACAACTGAGTGAAACTATTGCATCCGAAATGAGTGAGTTTTACTCCAATCCGAGTTACTGCTTACTATCAATTGACTTTTGACTCTATTCTGAGTATATAACATCAATTTATAGTTGACTTTTTCTCTAATATAAATTAACTATTATTGAGTCATTTTTTACTTAGACTTGGTTTTTAATTAACTAAATATTGAGCGCTAAAATAAATCACTCATAAATGATTAATTGGGATATACAGTGTTGAAATAAATTAGACGCTATACAGCGTGTTCTGTAAATGATAAACTTTCAAATTAGGAGAGATATTGTAAAAATAATGTCCCAAGTCTACATTTTTTTTTGATAGTATAAACCCTTGAAGTTAAGAGATGAAAATCGGTATTTTGTAATAACTTTTTTGTAATTTATTAAATTTGAATAATTTTATACAAGGTGATTCAGAACTTGCCCATAAAAATTGTGGATGTACAGGGAACCCTTACAAATACAATTTTATAGAAAAAAAAATAAAAAAGGACAGTTCGAAGAAGATTTAAAAGTACACTTCTGCACGGCACTGGAAACTGGTCCACTATAAAACCTGACCTCGCACAATGCAACCGGCGCGGCGCGGCATTGCGGTGTGATAAAAACGGACAAAAAACTTTCGCAAGGAAAGAAATAAATAGAATTTTATAAGACCTATTTTATATCGGCAAATTCAACTGCTTTTGCCTTTATTGTTATTAATTAATAAAATTAATTTGTGTTTTTAAATAATAAAATCATTTGACATACCCGATGTTACAACAACAATTGTTCAAAATTTTATCCACCAACGTGTAAACACATTTGGGTCCATCTTACTCAGTTTCCACTAACTAACACAAATGCTGTATTGTTTCACTATAACACAAATGTTTCGCCATAATACCTACAAATGTTGTCTTGCTTCACCATAAATTAAAACGAAATCCATCAACTCCGAGTTGCTATACACGCAAACCATTTTTGACACTAACTACTAAAAAAACTATTGTAAACACCACAGATAACAGGTAAAAACTATCGCAAAGACGATTGCAAAAGCGGATTTCAGTATTCGGAGTCGCTGAGGCCACGTGGCTCCACGTGTATTGCGAAGGACGTTAGAGGCTACAGTTGTCCAGCTATGTAGTGGTTGAATGTACTATAACTTCAATAATTTTTTTCTCGGAAACTATAAGGATTTTACAAAAAAATTTTTACGATATTGACTTCATTTTTCATGACGCATCTATTCCCAATTTTTTTTGGATAAGTTGTGAATCACCCTGTATACCGGGTTTGATATTCGCAGCCTCATATCTCTTTTGTTTTATCAAATAGTTATAACAAACCCTATATATTTTTAAATCGCCGCTCAAACTCTATCAAATGACATTGTTAGATCGTCTCCATGGTAACATATGTTAAAACTGCTATAGTCAACTGTTTTTGTTCAAAGGGCACACTATATATTTTTTATCAATTCTGAAAGATATTTTTTTTTCTGCATTCAGCTATATAAAGAAGTCTACAGTTTCATTAGAAATATTGCTAGAAAAACTGCAAAAAAGATTAACCCTACTTTTCGTATCTTTATTCTGAAAAATGATAGCCAGCTGCGAAAATCAAGTGCACCAAATACGAGTTTAAATGAAGTTGAGTAAAAGTACTCAGTTTTAGTTTAAATATAATCACAAATGAGTAAAATGATCAATATTGAGTGAAAATATACTCAGTAATTTCACTCCGAACCTTTTGCATTCACTCACATCGATTTTTTTACTGTGTATTACAATACATTTTCTGAAATTTTAGTTCATTAGTTACATTTCATTTTGCATTTAGAATTTCAGGAAACAGTGACTAGCAGTTAATTTACTAAGATAACAAACATATTTATTTTTAGGTACTGCATGATTCTTAGCATTTTCTACAAAATTTAGTTGTCTCAGTGACATGCGTCAGTGTTTTTATTTATGTAACTATGTCTGCTGTTTATTTTTGCATATGACTAAAGCGTTGAAATACCTATGTTACATTCCAACAATGTCTGGAATTGTTGAGGATTATTTTAAAATTTACAGTATGGTCGGAAAATCACCTGTTGATGAGTTATACAGAGTGAAAAGTTTAACTGGAACAAATTTGTCCCAAAGTTCCACTTGCTTTCATGGTTTCCATCATAAAACACCATTTATCTTGAAAACGGTTCGCGTTAGAGCTTTTGATAATGAGTACCTTTTTGGTGTAGAAAACGTTGACGGCTTAAAATGTCAATTTTCTCAGAGTCGTAAAAATTAGAGGCAAAAAAACGTCAAGCAATCCTAAAATCTCCGATAATACCTGTACAAAATTTGAGTTGTGTATCTCAACCTGTTCCTGAGATATCGTTTTTGACACTGTAAAAAAAGTTCACTCAAATTCATTCAATTTCACTCAATAATGTATCAATTTCTATCCACACTCGATTGATTGGAATATTCACTTTATTAGTATGAGTATAACTAAAATGAGTAAAACTATTGCAACAGAAGCCAGTGAATTTTACTCAAATCCAAGTTTGCGCTAACTATCAAGTGAGTGACTTTTGACTCTATTCTGAGTATGTAAAACCAATTAAGAGTTGACTTTTCCTCTAAATTTAACTATTATTAAGTAATTTTTTACTCAGATTTGGTTTAAATTTTAATTTACATATCATTGTATTAAAGTCATAAACTACTAAGCTGCCGCAGTGATTTCTACACAGATCTTTTTTATAGACAATATTTTAGGTCTCGATTGGTTAACTGATCGGACGAATAGATTGCCATAACCTATATTGTACGTTACAGATACGTAAGTATAGGTAACGATTTAACTATCCGTTTATTTAACCAAATATTAATCTAGACTCTCAATATATTATTGTTTTTAATTATTGTAATCAAACCACTGCATTTAAACATAATTTTCATTAAAATAAAGAGATACTTGTCCAGCACTACAGACCATATACCAGGCCACGAGATGACCTAATGGGGACGATGGGAATAGACAAAGACAACGCACGACAACCATAGAATCGAATGAGGACATTTACTCCGATTTACATTTACATTTACATTTACATTTTTATTAATTCGTGTTATTACACAAAGTGTTTACACATGTCAGAAAAGAAACATTGATATTTTCAAATTACAACACAGTTGCAATTACAGCTACATACATAATCCTAAAATTAGTAAAAATATGAATACAGATTAAATTCACATAAAACAGATAAAACAATATTAAAAACAAATACAATAGCTCGGAGCTCACAAATGATTAAAGTCACTGGCAAAAAAATTAGCTACAAGTATACCAAATACGAGTTTATCTGCAGAATTTATTTAAAGGGTACCTATATTTGAGTGAATGTACTCAGTTTTAGTTCAAATATTATCACAAATGAGTAAAATTATCAAAATGCTCAACTTGAGTGAAAATGTACTCAATAATTTCACTCAATGGATTCACAATCTACCTTTATTGCTTTCACTCACACCGATTTTTTACAGTGTATCTCCCGAAAACGGTGCCTTTGGGGAACCATGTTATTAAAAACTTTTTTTTAGAATGAGCGAAAGAATCACACCATTTATTTTCCGACTTATGTTTTGAAACACCCTGTATAAATGTGATGCATGGTGTTTTTTAATTTTGAGCTGAGGCTTTTGATTTTTATTTCAAGCTTTACGGTGAAAATAACTCGAAGAAGTTATGTCAGACTCAGAAAGTGTTATAATTAATGCAGATATATTTTTAATATCTTGAATTCATTATAAAGTGTTTTATGAAGTTCGCGTTCTTAGTGGACCTCCTTGCCGTGACAATTTGTTTTTTCGATGCTGAAAATTTATTGTCAACCTCCAACCATTCCCACCGATTTTTAAAACCGCCAGCGGGGTCACCCTTGTTTTTCTCCCATCGAGCCGAAATATCGTCCGACCCCTTCCATTATTTCAGGGACCGGTCTGTGTCCAGGATCAATTTTAGCGTAATAAACTGATCATAGTAGCCGGCCGCAGAGGAGAGATGCACACACGCACGCACTCGGCAAACAAGGGCGCCGCGATATTGTTTTGTTTCGAAAAGCGACGCCGCCGTCGGCTCTAATAGACCGTGCGAGTGGCATGTAATCGCACTTACAACGCCCGAGGTAACGCTCGGTGTACACACCGAGAGAACTGTTCATTTGTAACTGCGTTAAATAGACTTTGCCGAGGTTATCCGGGCCGACCTGAGGGAAGGAAACAAATAACGAGAATAGTTGTCTGCTTCATGCCAATATATTTACTCAAATCAAATAATAAATTAATAAATTATTACAAATATTTCAAGCCTTTCTCTTTTTTTATCGAATTGCTTTGAGACATCTTTTTGTGCCGAATGGTCCAACAGAAGCTTCGATCCTTATTTTCTCAATCAAGTATTTCTTTGAAAATTTCTAATATAATTTTTTTTTATTTTATTAATTTAAATCAATTTAAAATGTCTTGTTTTGTACTATTAACCGAATCCGGTGTCCGTTTGACCCGAATAGCTCTGGGATAAGGTCAGTTCGACCACAAAAACGTATAGATATATTGGTTTACTTTGTTGGCAGTTGATTCTCCACATTTGACCTTGAAGTGACCTTAACTGACCTGATCGGGTCAAACGGACACCGAATTAGTATTTAGCGACCCCAAAAACATATAGATATGTAAGTTTCCTCTGTTGGCAATTGATTTTCCACATTTGACCTTGAACTGACCTTAACCCAGACCTGATCGGTTCAAATAGACACCGGATTGGGATTCAGCGAGCCCAAAAACATAGGACACGTAAGTTTACTTTGTTGGCAATCGTGTCTCTACATTTGACCTTTAACTGACCTTAACTAAGACGTGATGGGGTCAAACGGACATCGAATTCGGATTCAGCGACCCCAAAAACATACGGATATGTAAGTTTACTTTGTTGGCAATTGCTTCTCAACTTTTGACCTTGAACCGCCCTTAACCCAGACCCGGTGGGGTGAAACGAACACCGGATTTGAATTCAGTGACCTCAAAAACGTAGAAATATATAGATTTACTTTGCTGGCAATTGAGTGTCTACAGTTGACCTTGAACTGACCTTAACTCAGACCTGATGGGGTGAAACGGATTCAGTGATCCCAAAAACATACGGATACCATGGTCCTGTCTCACTGTATCATTTATGAATATGTTAAATAGTAGGGGTCCTAAGTTGCTTCCTTGAGGCACCCTAGACGGAGATAACATACTCATGTGAACTAAAGTCCATTGAACGCAATATACTTTTTTCTGTTCAACAGATAAGAGCTAAATTCTAAAGTTCTTAATGGGCCATGTTTCCTAGAATTGGTTGGATACAATTAAAAATAAATTAAGTGAATTTACTCCCGCCTGGATAAGTAAGTCACAAGCAATATTTCATTAATCTACGTTAAATATCCCTCAATATCTATTGTAGAGATGAAATAGTTTTTGGAAAACTTTAACACCCCGCATCTAGTAAGTTATTAACCTGTTTTCTTAGAATAACCTAAAGAAGTGATTTTCACTTTCGAACGTACTTAAAGACCGCCTTGTATATTTTTCTGCTCTACTAAAATGGTCAATGGCAGATGAGTAATATCAATAAAAGGCAATTTTGCATCCAGGTACAATAGTCATTTATATAGAAGATATTTATACAAAAATAAAACAATTTCGCAATATAATAGGTATTTTATTATTCTTAACAGAAAAAAAAACGTTCTATATATGGGGATCCAGAACCAGATAATAATTATTACCTTTATGTTGATAATCTAAATTAAGAATATGTTTTGATAATATTTTATAATAAATATTTGTCAAGACTAATGTCTCGTATCAAATAAAAATAATATTTATAAACATGGTATCCCATATTAAAATAATTGGAAAAACGTGAAAATAGCTAAGAATTATCTCTTCCTGTATTTTTTAATGACAAATGATGACTCAAGTAGCGATAAAATGAACAGAATCAATTAGATCGAGGAGGAGTTACCGATCTGTCCTTCCTAATCTTTGACTGTGAACAACAATGAAAATTCATACGCGTCGAAAAATAGTTCCGCTGAATATGTGACATTGAAATCTTTTGAAATATTTAAAAGAATTTCTGATTGACACAATTGTTCTATAAAACCGGTTTTTCTAGTTTGTATATCCCCTTTAAGTTACTGAAATGGTTATATGGCAATTATTGTCTTAAATAAAAGGGTTCCAAGGGTTCCATGTTATAATTTCTAACTCAAACGGAACGGGTAGGCTGTGGCTCGCGGAGTATTGTTACTATTGTTGTTTGTTGTGCGTGCATTAATGGCGTTGTCGAGCAATTATTTCGCGTAATAACTAGGTAGGTACGTTTTAAAAAGCGTCTCGAGGGATTTTAAAAATTGTAGTTTATTTAAAGTTATTTAAAGTAGTTAGTTTATTTTAGTAAGTGGTTTAGTGTCTTTCAGGGCCCGAGAACTTATACTTGAAAATATGGGGAAACTGGGAACCACGTGACTTGAGATGGATATACAAGTTGGGGAAAGAGTCTATAGATGTCGCCACAAAAATTTTGTAGAATAAATTTTGACAATTGCAATTATGAATCATTTCATGTCATTCATATTGTTCATGTTTATTGTTGGTTAGGTTTGGCGAGTGTTGGTGTGTGTTTTATTTGTGTTTTTAGTGTGTTTTATTAGATATTTCATTCACATTTATTTATATAACAATAATGTCTGATCATCACATAATCACATTTTTTTATTAATAATAAAATGTTTTGTTTTTTTGTTTTTTTAATAAAAAATGTGATCAGAGGTAGGTAGTTTTTTTATGGATATCAACACAACGAAATATTTAAAGTTGCATAATAAATCTCTATTACAAGAATTAATCAAAGATTGGTTTAGTAAAATTATTTACTTGTAATATTTTTTTATTCACCGTGAAAGCTAATACAATATAGAAAGCACTGAAACTCTATAATCATTTCCACTTTTTTTTTTCAAAATATGTACTGAAATTTGAAATTTTTTCAACAAACATTTTAAAAAGTTACAGTATCAAAATTATTTCTTATTTTAAGTAGGAAGATTGTTAGAGCATTTAAAAGTGTCTTTAACGCTTGAGTGATTTTAATGCTTTTTATCAAATGTACTTATTTTCTCATGGTGACAAAAATTATCTACGTGAAAATTATTTTACAAAACCAATTTCTGAGTGATCTGTGTAGGGTGAGATTTGTTATGTAATTTTAAATTTAGCGGCGGCAGAATACCTAAAACAAATATTGAGTAGGTAGGTATATAGTTGTAGAGCGTACAACTAGATGGCGCTTGCATCTTTTACCGGCTAAAGGTAATTTAACTCACTGTATTACCGATAATTCCTAGAAAAGGAAAGCAATAGAAGTTGGAGAAAGTGTCAACAGTTAGCGCGGTTAATGACCACGAAATCTGTTCAAGTTTCCTATCTATAGTATCATTTATCTAGGGTGTCTTTCGGGACTAGTGTTTCAGTGGTGGGCCGGACCTATGTGGACAATTTTGGCTGTAAGTTTGAACATATTAATATTAATAAGGTATTAGAAAACACAGACCGTAATATTCTACTGTTTCTTTGATCCAAATGGAATGTTTGAAAGATTATTACTATATTCTGTGTACTATTACACGAGGCTTATTAAACTGAACGCCTCTTACACACGGAGGGTATTTTGCCAATCGGCATTTAAAACGATCGGCAAAACAACCGACCAAATTTTAAATTACACATAGTTAAATACTTACATGTTTACACACAAAAACCTTGCCGGTAAGTCTGACGGTCGGCTACCAATCAGTAAAACAACGCCCGTGTGTAAGAGGTTACAATTTTTATCTGGAATTAATTCCAATGAAACTACTTGGTTATCATATGGGATCTTTTATAAGCAAGCAGCTTGCAGAGTTAACAGATTGAGTGATATACTAAAGTTGGACCAGAATTATACAGGGTTACAACTTTTTAATTGTCCAATACAGGTATCTTTTTTATTTTAAGAGTTACAGAAATGATTAATAGAGCAAAATTGGTCAAAATTTTATGCCGATCATGGATTCGTTTTTAAATTTAGAAAATAGTTACGAAGATATCGAAGAAAAGCGATTTTATACTACTTTTTTTTAGACGAAGGTATTTGACTTGTTTTTCATAATTTTAGGACAAAAATGTGTAGTCTATTATAAAATGATGTGAGGAATCGGTTTTTGTTGTTAATATTAACGTATATCTAAAAATGTGTGCTGAACTTTTGTTGTTATGAAAGCTAGTAATTTTTGCCTCATTAGAAGAAAAGGGAAATTCTTCTAATAACGATGTATAATTTATGGGGTTTTCATAAATAAGTAACCAAAATATTGAATATAATTATAATTTTAATAAAAATGTCAAGTAGCCTTTTTATCTCTACGAAAAACTTCGTTAATATGTCATTTTTATTTCAAAACCTACTATCCAGTTCTCTGGAAAATTTGACGTAATATTTGTTAATGATTGTGAAAAAATATTCACTTTTTTATTCACTCTCTAAAATGCTCTGTAGTTCTTTCAAACCAATTTTCGAGAATTCGTTTACAGAAACTAACCAATGATGAGTTTATGAACCATCAGATGCTTAAATTAGTTCCCATTTCGAAATCGACGTATTATTAAATTTAAATAAACTGTTCTATTAGTGTAAGACGTCTCTAGTGAGACTCTCGACAGTGGAAACCAGCCGATGAGGGTACGTCAACAACTTTTGTCGTTTTCATTATTGTTCTTGAGATGTTTTGTCCGGTGGAATCATATCGAATTAAGTGCAGCTGCGCGCATCAAAATTGAAACGACGGCGCGGCGGCTATACGGACTTTTGTGGGGGAAGGGGGGCTATTTTTCCTTTATTTCCTTCTTGTATAAACTCCAAGGTATGTAGGTGCTTCGTATATTTGAATGTACTTTGTACTTGAATTATAAATGAACTTAAATGCATACTACAAAATGTAGGATGTAACGGTGTATTAAAACTGAATTGACATGCAAAAGGTATGCTTTTTTATAAAAATTTTCCTTAAAATTCTTGATTTTTGTAGCAAAAATGCTAAAGTTAGGAAGAAATCTATCTCTAAATATTTTTTGAACAAATTAGTATATTGGGATAAAAATTGCATAAAATATGTGAATAAACTTAGAACACGTATTCAAAAGTGTATTGAAGAAAGTTTTGGCCTGTTTTTAAAAATCATTTAATTAATTCTAATCTGAATGTAAAAATGGTTGTTACTGTTTAAAAAATAATTTTTGTTCGAAGTGACTAGTGACCTGTGAATATTTTTCACGTTGAATGTCATTTTATTCGTGTGTTGTCTATAAAAAACTTAATTTCAACATCTTGATAGATGTAGATGTAGGTATAGATATAGAATAGGTATATAAGTATAGAATATATATTTAGATATATTTTTTTAGATTTTAACATCATGTTCCACAAAACATTGCTTTTGTACAGGAGGTACTTATTGTCTGATTTAATCAGTTCTTTGTTTTAAAGATAGAGCAAGAGCTTTTAAGTTATCAATGCGTATAACATTCTTTTTGTTTCTTGCCACATCTGCCAAACATTGGTTAGCGATTTTTTTTATTTAAAATGTGTGTACGCCACTGAAATCTGCACTCGTTAAGGTGGGTTTGTGCTAAATTTCGTAAAAAAATCATTCCTATGTTAAATTAAAAGATTTATATTAAATGAAGCAATCAGTGGAATCATAAATGACAAATAAACAAATAAAATGTTAATTAATTTGCTATTTTTTAAATATTATGCTTCTTCTTGTGAGATATTAAAGTCAAAAGTAAACAAAGTGGGAAAACAACAGTCCTGCAGGAAAATTTTACCGAAATATTTAAAATTTGTTGTAAGAAATGTTTTAAAAATTTTGTGTTTTCATCTTTCCATGAATGATATCATAAAATTACAATTAAAAAGTTTAATTTAATTTAAAAGTGAATGTTTAAAACAGCAAATTAGTGAAGATGTTTGTTTCATTTATTTATGATTCTTTAGATTTCTCATTCTACATTTAGGAAAAGTATAAGTAACATCACTACCATTTATAAGCTGGCGTGTTTTATAGACAAGAAATAGCACTTTTAGTGACAATGATAGAACATCTAAACCTTAATTTTTTGCAGTGTACATGTACCTGTTTTTTCGAAAATTTTGTAAAAATACTCAATAATTGTGACTAATGCATGTGTTAATAATATTGTTCTTATTCTGAATGTACTGTCAGCTCGACTGTCAGCTTCTGATCAATCATATCCTGGAGTAAACTTAACATAATTGGTACTATGAAGAGAAATTCTTTTTAACGCTTACATTTTCTAAACTTTCCGACTAAAGCTATAAATTCCTCGAAAATTACCTATAATAACAACTTAAACTTAATATTTAGCAATAAATATTTTTTTACGTTTGGTGTAAACCCAAATGAGGAGGTGCACAACAGATTTTAAAAATATAAATATGGCTAACCAATTTTTATCAAATTTGATAAAATAGTAACTGAAAATAAATTCAAACGTAATGTGACATAGTTGTGTCTTTTTTATCTTCCAAAAAAAAGCCGTACATTAAATCAAACAATAAATACTCTGTTTTACAAAGGTGTTTCCATGTGAAACGGGTCATTCTTGATCTACATCTGGATACGTTAGAAATGATCTTTACAATCACTGCATTGATACAGAAGTTTTCATATTTCCAATTTCATTCATATACTAGCCTTGGAACTTATTAATGACCTGTACTATTTGTACTATTAATACTATTGCGTTTGCCAACTTTTCATTGAAGTCACCTTTGTGTATTTTAAGAACAGCAACATATTTTATGTTGGCGACTACTTATTCAAGGACACAGTTAATTGTCAACTAATTACCTACAACTGTTACAGTTTCGTCTGGAAAAAAAGGGATTGGAAATGTAAAATTCTGTGACAATTTTCTTGGCGATTGTGTTCTTACCGCCATCTTGATGACTCGGGTAATTCTAGGGATCAGAGTCAACCCCAAAAGTTACCCTAATACACTAATCACTTTTATTCAAATCGGTAGGGCTCGACTGTTATTAAAAATGTGCTGAGTTGTAACTTTAAAATACCGCAGCCGCGTATGACTAATATTCCCACTTGTCGGAGTAATCGGCCATCAAGTAAAATAACGCATTACTACCATATCGAAAATACCCCCGGCTAATCTTGACAGATCATTAATTTTGTTTAGTTTAATGTGCCTATTTATAGGAGTCGGTCAATTTCTACCCTAGCGTTTTTAAGTATTTTTAATTTCCAAAGAATAGTGTCGATCAGAAGTGGTTTTAATTTTTTTTGTATAATATTTTGCAGCAGTAAAACCTTTGAGGTTTTTATAGCCACGAAGTTACACAGGATGTTTAATTGGTAAACATGCTGTAATCAGGTGTTTCTCTTTGTCATTTTATAAGATGTATGTTAATTGTTCGCCAAATTGTCCGTACCTCATTACAGGATGCAACGATTTTTTTTTTATGAACCACTAGGAACAGATAGTTTATCAAAAAATAACTATTGTCACACACCCCATTTTTAGGAAAATTTTAAGAATTTATTTAATTAGTCTTTCGAGTAAGTTAGAAGTCGAGTGACGCGAACACCCTGTAACGTATCACCTCGCGTCTCCATTTCAGTTAAAAATAAACCCGCCGACTGTATCGCCCCGCTGAAAACTTTTTGTGTACGCGTTTTGCGCGATTTACATCCGAAAAAGGATCGATAAGTAGATTCCGTAAACGAATCAGCATATCGGCGGGGATTTCCATACGCGTATACAAGGGATATATTCCGGTTTTTGCCCCGAAAACGTCAGTTGGGGCCTCGGAAATAGCCGACAGTCGACGTTTTAATTCGCCCTGTCAATCTCGACGCAGCCCCCGTTTTTAGTCCGGTCTGAGAGTGTGTAAACAAGTTTAAAATTAGACCTTGTGTTTTCATCTAATACCTCCCGACATGCACGTGAGCTGACCGCCGGAATCGATGAGATTATGGAAAGCGTGGCGGTTAAAAATGCCACGGTACGTTTTATAAGCCTCCTATCTTACGAAATCAGAAGTGGGATTAGGACTTAGGGAAATGTTTTCTTGAACTGGTGTCATGTAATCTTTAAATGGTGTTACTAAAAAATTTTCAATATTGGTTTATGTGTTATTCACTTTAGAACATTACAATTTTATTTTATCGTGATGAGTTACAGAAAACATACAAAAAATGTCTGAAATTGTTTATTTGTCGCATAATTTTATTTTTTAATGTTTATTTTGTCCTTTGCCACCTGTGAAAAATTATTAAAGCTCTTGCGCTAATAGGATTAGTCAAAGTTTGTCTTTATTATTTTTGCATAGCCAAAAATCTGATATTAAAAAAAGAGTATAAACAAAAATGTACGCGTCACTGTATACAATATGTTCACGGTTAGAATGGAAACGAGAGAAAATATTTTGATTTTTCATTTTATGATTAAAATTTTTGCTTGTTTTTAAAATGCGGTTGGTTTGGAGAACTTTAATCTTGCATGTACAGGGTGATCAGAAAATCGGTAAATATAAAAATCGTTAAAGAATAAACTGCCTTTGTTTTTAACAATACAGAAATTTGTTATTAAGGAAAGTTGCTTAAAATTGAAATTTAGATTATAATTTCAATTTTTGTATGAATCGGCCTACTTAGATATAAACGGACAGTAAAACATTTTTATTGTTCATTTTACGAGAAAAAGGCATTCTCGATTAAAATTTTTGCTTGTCTTTAAAATGCGGTTGGCATAAAGAATAAAAAAGTTGTTTCATTCGAGGCGTTCTTTCTATCGAAAATTCCACCTAATTTGCGCACAGTGCTTCACACTCTCCCTACTTGCAATGGATTTTCACAATCTTCACTCTCATCTGACTGCCAACTTTTCGGAATGCAAATTGTTCACATTTCAAAACATGCGTCAATATTTACAACCAACAAGGATCAAGACATAATTCGACATACATTTTTAATATTTTTATATTTTTGGCTGTTGTGAAATTGTTGTACCCACAATAGATTTTGAGTAAAATCGATCTTTGGCCTTGAATATACCCTACTGAAATAGTGTATTTCCATATTTATTAGGGTGGCCCAAAAAATTAAAATATGTTATTTTATCATGTTTTAAGCTCAAAAAAAATTTTTTTAGAGGTCGTTCAAGATTTTAAAAAATTTTAAAAATTGTCAAAAATTGATTTTTTAAATTTATTTTCCCGTTATTTTATCATTTTCTAGGTTGAAAAAAAACTCGATTCTGACAATTTCAAATCGATATTTTAATTTCTAAAAGTCACTCATAATTATTTTAGTAGTAGTAGTTTACCTAAAATGTTTTCGAGCGACCTCTAAAAATAAATATCAACGAACTAATAATTTTTTTGATTGAATTTGATGAACAGAAGAATCGAAATAAATCACGAGACACTTAAAAAATATCTCGAAGCATTTACCTACTACCGCATTGTATCAAATATTTATAATTTTTTAATTTTTTAAAATTTAAGTGTCCTGATTTATTTCTATTCTTTTGTTCATCAAATTCAATAAAAAAAAATATTAGTTTGTGGATATTTATTTTTTAGGGGTCGCTCGAAAACATTTTAGGGGCACTACTTTTAAAGTTAAAATAATTATGAGTGACCTTTAGAAATTAAAATGTCGATTTGAAATTTTCAGAATCGAGATTTTTTTCAGCCTAGAAAATGATAAAATAATGAGAAAAAATTAAAAAAAAATGAATAAATTTTTGATGATTTTGGAAATTTTTAAAAATCTTGAGCGACCTCTAAAAATTTTTTTTGAGCTGATTTTTTGAGGGGGCTCTTAAAACATGATAAACTAACATATTTTCACAAGAGACGAAAAAAAATAATCGTTTTTTTTGGGCCACCCTAATATTTATATTTAAAGTTGGAATTGTATACTTATAAGAAAACAAAATTTTATATCAATATGCTTTCTAAAATGTTTCTGGGAGTACCACTGTCGGTACCTTTTGAAAAGTATATTAAAATAGCCCATTTATGCCTTTAAGAAGCATTTTAGTTGTATGTTTTTTTATGTATCTATAGAATCGCTCTTTCATATACGAGAAATGGAATTCTTGAACAGTTTTATAAAGAAGGGGGATGGTCAAAGGACCCCACAAAAACAGCACTCTGTATGTCTCATATTCTAGCAATGTATTACATCCAAATAAATGAATTTGCATACCCATAATAATACACTGGTTTTAAGTTATGTGAAAAAATTTTCAATAATGAGCATTATCAATAATCAAATAATTGAAATTTCAAAACCTTGCTTAAAATTAATAATAATCGAAATCACTAAAACTTATTGAGGACCTCTGGAATCGTTCCCTACATAAAAATGGTGAATAGCGCGTCGTTCATGTGTTTGTCCTTTTTTTTTGTAGTAAACATGAAAATTTTCATTACAGAAACGTTTGTCTTTTATTGTTTAAATTTAAAATAGAATATTTGTCATTTTTTTATCTGGAGTGTTTATGTCTGTGTATCTTAATAAGTGTGAATAAATATAGTGGTATAGTCTTTCCGATCTCAATCAGATCAATACAGGTCTGTCGCCCAATTGAAGAATGCGCGCGCGGGCAAACGGCGTACAAAGACAGCTGTAATGGGCGACCAGCCATAAATTTCAGTTGTCGACAAATTGCCTAGCAGTGCAGTGCAGCAATGCAGAATTTGGTGTGGGTTCAGGTAATTCTAATTTATTATAGGCACCTTTTATTATTCATTGATATTACAATTGCGAAAGGGAGAAATAATATTATTACAATATGGCATTTTAGAGACCTTCTGAAACGGAACAAAACGAAATTTACCATCAATATAATAAAATTGTTTGAGGACATAAATAATTAAAATATGTTGTTGGCCAAATAAACATATAATAGAAACTTTCTACACATTATAATATACAAATTATTATTATTATTTTACCTTTAGCAGAAAACTTTTTTATGGACGCATATGAAACTCATTAAATTTTATTGCTAGGCGTTTTTATACATGTTCAAGTGACTTCGGAGAGACTATTAACATATGGAAACGCTGACGAAAACTGTAAGTTAACTTCACATCTTTATATACAGCGATTTGTGTAAGCACATGTAAACAGAACCAGCCGCGCTATCAATGCAGTCAGTGGTTCCAAAAATGTTTACGTTTTATTGTTGTAAGTCGGTAAAAATAAATATTTCTGCCAATTAATTTACTTTTCAAATCTTTTTCAAGTTTGTTGAACTAAAAATATCTGGTCTTACATTGTCCCCGTAATTTAAAGAACCTTACATCGTTTTTTTTTAAGAAAGTTCACAAAAGTTTGACATTTTTTTCACAACAAAAAAAAATAGTAATAAAAGAATTGATGTATGCAATGAAATATTATCGAAATCATCAGGTTCGTCTTCGCTTCTCTGCTCTTTTAGGCGAGCGGTTCACTCCTAAAAAGATGCTTTTAAATGAGGGTAACCGACTAAATTTAAAAAAAAACCTACAGCATGAAACTTTTTTTATTTAATAGTGTATTTTTCTGATAATTTACAATTTAATGTGAAGTAAGTGACGAAATCGACAAACTTTCGGAATTTCTACTGAACAGAGTTTAATTCTAAAAAAAGCATGATAATTGGCAGATCTTCTACTTTAAGATATATTTTTTTGGTATAGGTCAATTATTTTATTGAAGGTCTAAAGCGAGTAAAAAAACAGTCTATAAATAGCGAAATTGTAACTCTTGATCCATTGACACATGGATGGAAAATCCAAAATTATTGTTTGGATTTTAATAATTTCGAAGGAGAAACTGCGTTAGATATGCTTCAGAAATATTTTTGTTCATGTAGTGGAAAATTGTAACTGTTTGTCACCGAACCTGGAATGCTGTGCAGTCTGTGCGTGCTCAGATAAATGTCAGAATGTTCCATCCGAAATTGATGATGAAACGGTTATTTCAACTCAAGAACTTGTCGAAAATAACGAAAAACTTATTATTTAAAAATTAAATAAAAAAGAAATTAATATACTTTTATTGCTCTTAATATTTTTGTAAAATAAAAATAAAATAATTATCCAAACGAAGCATTTTTCGAATTTTTGTCAAAGAACAAAGTGGTTATATTGGTCCATTTTACAACAAAAAACTGTTTTCAAAGCCATTCGGCGAGTTATTTTTTTTACAACTTTTTTGTTTATAACAATTGACTGACCACGCCGAAAAATATAAAAAATATATGTAAATTATCAGAAAAATACACTTTATAAAATAAAAAAAGTTTCATGCTGTAGGTTTTTGTTTTAAAAATTAGACGGTTTATTTATTTAGGGGTGAACCGCTCGCCTATTTCGACAAAGTAACACTTTGCTGCCTCGTTTCGTAAGGAACATAGTTGGATTTTATTTCAAATGTTTAACTGTTGGTAGACACCGGGACGAGCACCGTCTCGGGGCAGAAAAACCGTTCCGAGAGTGGATTTAATAAAATCTGCGGAGTTGCCGCCAATTACTTACACGCCATGAAAACGGAAACGGGCGATATCACAACAAAGCATCCGGTCAGCTCTTAAAGAAGACGAAAATACCCCGGCCCTAACAGACAACGAAACGAACAAATCCCGGAATCCGTCTTGATGGAGAAAAATAAGTAAGCCCCCCTCCCCACATTATAATATCAACCGGGCGCGGCGGCGCGCATTTAATATAAAATCTGACAGGATAACACCGTTAGGTACACAATGAAAATAAATACCCGAATGTGTTTAAGCCGGAATCCTTTGAAATTCAACGTTCATAAGGATTGCGAGGGATTCGCGGGGATTACGTATTTTGATATGAACGCCGCGTCATCGGGAGAGAGCACTCAGGCATCAAACGTGTACGTATGCAGTGTTACGAAAAGCATTATGGGCTGACGGTTGCGGGGGTTGGATATTTGCGTATAAAAAGGGTAGTTTCTTTGTGGCGGACGCGGTAATTCGCGGAGCGATCAGATATGTACTTCAAAGGTGCTCGAGTGTGTGGGATATTTTGTGTGACGTGGACTGGTTTTTAACAACGTACGCGAGTATTTAATACGTCCGTTTTGATGTTACTAAGTCGCCGGGAATGGAAGGATGATTGTTTCAAAATAATTTGTACCAGGGGGTGAAATATGTAATACCTACGCTCACTGCGAAAATTATTATCAAATTTTATAATACATTAATATCTAAATAGCTGGACTCTTCAAGATTTAAACATATTACAAGTTATATTTAAAACGAGGTCATCTTTATACCAGGTCTGTTCAGGAAATAACCAAACCCTATGTTTTAAACTTTATTATTCATTGACATAAATAAAAAAGTTGTTTTTTATAAATACAAATAAATAAAAAAATATTCAGGGTAGGCCATTAGTGTGAGAAAGTAAAATAACTCCCTTGTTACTCATAATACAGACAAAAAGTTTATATAAAAGTTGTACAGAATCAAAAAACCTAAAGGAAAAAAATAATTTGAAACACAAGGGACGATGAGTAAAAACGGGACACGCCAAATATTACATTTTTTAAATGGAACACCCTGAATATTTTAAAACATGGATTTCTGAGAAAATTCTATATATGGCAATAAAAATAGTTTAACATTTTAGTGCGGGGTTGCCAAGTTAGGTAGAAAATTCTTCGAATTTTGGGAAAAATATGACCTCGAAGAAGTTGTATTAACTATTAACACTTGGAGCAAAAATATCTAACAGAGTTATAGACAAATGTTAGGCAAATACTCCTGTATTAGCTAATATCGATATTTTACACAGGGAATTTTTGTGAATTTTATTCACATATCGGTCCACTTCAACTTTTATTAAGTCTGTTATACACCTAAAGTTGTTAGTTTTTAAGATATAGCAACATTTCTGGAAAAACCTAATTTTTATTATTTTCGGTGGCATGAAATGGCTTTGGAAAAAACACATTGGGTCAACTTGTTAGTTCATAATTTATCATTCCATTTTGAGTTAATTTTATTAGTTAATATTTATTTCTGGTGTTCTATAAAATAATAAAAATTAAGTTTTTTCAGAAATGTTGCTATATTTTAAAACTAACAATTTTAAATATAGAGCATGCTTAATAAAAGTTGAAGTGGACCGATATGTGAATAACATAGAATAATAAAATACAGGGTGTTCCATTTGAAAAATTTTAGAAAATCAAGTTTAAACTTTAAGAACCTCGGAAAAGTATATAAGTTTTCCAAGAATTTTGCGCAATTTTCTTTTGCCCAATTCACTCGTTATTTAAAAATGAATTGACCATTATTTTGGCTCCAAAACATTAATTTTCACATAATCTGTACGTCATTTAAGAAATATACGGGAGAACTATTGTGAAAATTGAATTTTTTCATAGAAATAATTTTATAGAAAATTTAAATTTGATTAGGTAACTTTTATTTGAAACTTTTTTTCGAAAAATGCATCTTCATTGAAATATTGGCAGTTTTTGGCGAAAAAAAAAACGCTAAAAATCATATGCATGCTGACTCAAAATTCAGTAGGTACAAAGAAATTTGGGGCGTATTTTTAAGGTCAAAATAAGACTTTTTTTCCTATAAACATGTCGAAAATAAATTTTAAAATTTTCACCGTGAATAGTTAAAAATAAAATTTGAAAATACTTATATGGTGTGCATTTAATTCTTTATCAGCCAATATCTCGGAAATCGTTGGTCTGAGAGATTTTGACCGAGTATACGTTTTTTGTTTAAAACTCGGAGGGGAATCAACGCACTAATACGAAAAAAAAAAGTTAGGGCCAATTTAATTCAAGCGTACCCCTATAGGTGGCGCCTCTAAAAGCAACGTCAAAAGCAATGACATTTTTAAATTAAACCCCCACACCCCAAGTTATATGCGTACATTCAAATTTATTTGGAAATAAAAAACTTTGCCACCCTGTATATCAAAAACTAAGGGACACACGTTTATAGGAAAAAAAAGTTTTATATTGACCTCAAAAATACGCCACTAAATTCTTTGTATTTGTAAATTGTAAATTCTTTGAATTTTGAATCACCCTGTATACATACATATGCAGTCATATAAACTAATTTCGAAATCTCAACTGATTTCGAGATACAGGGTGTTAATAGTTAAAAAAATAACTCATTTACTGTAAATATCTTCTGAAATAATAGAAGTATTTGAACTAAATTTGGTATACGTTATATTGGCTCAAATTTCTCTAAAATACTGTATATCAAGAAGACACAACCAGTGGCGGAAATATGGGAAACTCATTCGCCTGTTTTATAAAAAAAATTGTACGGTCCTGTGCAAAATAATAATTGAGTATGCCAATAGGAACAAAAAATGCCATTTTGTCGATATCTGGCTGTGTTTAATACATGTTTTTGAGACGTTGTCTAACAACTTACTACTACAGTTTTTTTACATTGTTTACAATTAACCCGTACAGATGCTCACAATATTCTTTTAAAATATTTTCTCAAAATATTTACAAATTGTTGCTTTTCATTATAAATAAACCTTTACATCCTATTTTCAGGGAATATTTTAGCGGTTTACTAAAAAATTACCTGGTAAATCGGTTCTTGGGCTGTTGATTCATATTCAGCATCAAATATACAAGATTAGTTATTTTTGTGAGGTCGATCCCACTTTTCGAGAAAAAAAATTTTCAAAATTCTAACCTGGATATTTCACATAACACTACGCAAAACTGTATATTTTATGTAGCTTTCAGAACATCTGTAATAAACAATCAGCATTGTTTAAGAAACTTCCCAAATTTGAGCTAAAAAATATGTATTTAATAAATAAATTTAAACTTTATGTGGGAAGCCCGGTGGGAAGACTAATGTCTCTGGTACAGCACTTTTTTGTGGAGCTATAAACTAATATAACGAGCGTTCAAATAAAAACGTGGTCGAAGTTGGCTCTGACACATTGGACGTAGGGAGTAGCTTATAGCGACCAACTTAACCTCATTNAAAAGAAACGACAAACAAAACGATTATGACAGTGGGAAAGTTATTTTGGAAATACAACCAATTAAAATTTGATTTATACCCAGTCATCGTGAATCCCGGCTAATGCCAGATGTTTTGACTTTCGACATGACTATTTAGAATTCTATAATGTAACGCGACTGGGTATTTCCGTGCCACATAAAAACCAAAACAAAACGTTTCGAATGTTTAAAAAGAGCGAGGAGGTGTTGCCACGCTGTCATAAATAAGACCCTAGTGAAAACTTAACGACTTTCCAAATAAATGATCCAGTTAAATTAGACGGGGATAACGAATATTAATACGGACAATATTTGGCTGATGTTACACCGAGAAAAAATTTACGAAAAATATTTTGTATCTTTTCGAACTGCTGTAATTATTATACGTACTTCAATTTTGTAAATACATATAAATATTTGAAAATAATAATTCATAATTTACAATGCGATGAAATCCAGTATACTGTAGATTTACATTTAAACAACTAGCTAGTTATTGGTATTTGTTGGAACTACCAACTTAGCAACATAGTAATCATCATCATCATCATCTTCATCTTCTAGTGGTTGGTCCTTTAAAATTCCCATAGCACTGCGGCCTAATTAGGCCTATTGTGCGTCCCACTACTAGTCCTATTCAGCAAGTAGATTTGTCCTTTTTACAAAGTCCAAAAGCTTCCTTGCTGACACTTCTCTCAGCTCCTTGGGTTCCAAATAGGGTCTCCCAAGGAGCGCCATTCTGCTACGTGCAAATCCCGGGCACTCGCCCAGGATATGCAGAGAAGTTTCATCCGCCGATTCACATCCTCGGCAGACCGGACTGTCTACAAGCTTTAGCTTATGTAGATGTTTCCTAAAGTGACAGTGTCCCGTTATGAGTCCTGTCACTCTCCTGAGCCGGATTCT
>NW_019416478.1:537660-575532 GCF_000390285.2 Anoplophora glabripennis | reverse complement strand
ATAACGAGCGTTCAAATAAAAACGTGGTCAAGTTGGTTCTGAAAATTTGGACGTAGGGCGTAGCGTATAGCAAATGAACTTAAACGTCATCTGTCAAAGCGCTATACCGCCGCTATCAATTTGAATATTTTCGTTTTAAAAAGCGTTTAAAACGAAAATATTCAAATTGATAGCGGCGATATAGCGCTTTGACAGATGACGTTTAAGTTCATTTGCTATACGCTACGCCCTACGTCCAAATTTTCAGAACCAACTTGACCACGTTTTTATTTGAACGCTCGTTATATATTCATTTCAAATAGTTTGGTAGAGGAAATTATAAAACGATTAAATTATACGACACATTCTAGGCGTGGACAATTTGTAAACCAACCAATAACTTCACAGGAGCATCGCCTTTCCATAAATACCAAACACGTATATAAAAAAAAGAAACGACAAACAAAACGATTATGACAGTGGGAAAGTTATTTTGGAAATACAACCAATTAAAATTTGATTTATACCCAGTCATCGTGAATCCCGGCTAATGCCAGATGTTTTGACTTTCGACATGACTATTTAGAATTCTATAATGTAACGCGACTGGGTATTTCCGTGCCACATAAAAACCAAAACAAAACGTTTCGAATGTTTAAAAAGAGCGAGGAGGTGTTGCCACGCTGTCATAAATAAGACCCTAGTGAAAACTTAACGATTTTCCAAATAAATGATCCAGTTAAATTAGACGGGGATAACGAATATTAATACGGACAATATTTGGCTGATGTTACACCGAGAAAAAATTTACGAAAAATATTTTGTATCTTTTCTGCACCCTTATTGTATCGAACTGCCGTAATTATTATACGTACTTCAATTTTGTAAATACATATAAATATTTGAAAATAATAATTCATAATTTACAATGCGATGAAATCCAATATGCTGTAGATTTACATTTAAACAACTAGCTAGTTATTGGTATTTGTTGGAACTACCAACTTAGCAACATAGTAAGACAATACAGAATATACAGTATGGGAACCCGAAAAAATCTCACGAGATATCCATTTTCCGGAAAAAACAAATATAGGGAAAGTTAGGATTTTTCCCTGGCTATTCAATGGTTACCATGCCCCATGACCATTGACCACTGACGCTGTGGTCGTTATGGAGTCTAGAGCGGAAAATTTTACGTTCAGATATGACCTTGATCATTTCAAAAATTTCAAAATGGCGAAACCAAGATGGCGGACGAAATTTTTGAAAGTTAACGGATTGTCTCCAAATTCTGTATACGGAGGTTTTCGAAGTCGCTAATCACGAATCCGGGGATTCGGATTTAAAAAATCAAGATTATTAACATACTGCAGAGTAGACCATTATTATTAAAACGCAAACGTTAGCTTCTTTCAGTGTAGTGAAACTCCTGGCGTCGCTGTCATGTGTTGACACTTGATTTAGCGTCTCCGAGAAGTATCAGGTAACGAGTCGGAGACATCATTTTTAAAGCTGTCGTTGGAGTTGTTTGTGGGCTGCGGTTCTGTCTAATTTGGTCCGGGGAAAGAACTCTGGCTCGGAGTCGCTCTTGCAGCGGAAAACGGGGGGGCAGCGTCTCACGACACGCCTTTTGTCGCCGGAACAGGCCGTGGGCAGGTACGGGGTGGGCCAGACTGTCTTCCTGTTGCTATTTGGCCGTGGTGTTCGGTCACATTACAGTGAAATTTGTGGTGACTTCTCACATCACTTGAAATTCACATATTCATTCTCCTGCGGCAGGTGCCGTTTTTTCAAACTCGTGAGAAATTAACATTTTTGGACTCTTTCAATTCTGTTCCGAATATCCTAAAAATATGATAAAAAATATAAAACTGTTCCTGATACCCTTGACGGTTTGTATTATGCTTATCTTCAGTTAACCAAAAAAAAAAATTATAGCAAATTTCATCAATACGTCCCTTCGTCACTTTTGAAGGAGACAAATCTGAGCGGTAATTATTTTTTAACAGAAAAACAGGTGCGTGATTTGATTAAAAGGAAATTCTAACAAGTCCTCAATCTTTAGTAGTTTTGGTTTCCAAAGTTTCCAAAGCTGATTCAAATCAAATCTAAAAGAATTATCGTAAAATTCTCGTCAGATGACAAATTTGACGCCAACATCTGGTAAGAAGTAACTTCAAATACAAATTAATAATAATGATTTTGTATGCAGTAACTACTCTGCGAACTAAAATCCCATTCAGTAATAAATTTTATCATAATTTTTAGGCTTCATTTGAAATAATATAATACCTTTAGTCCAGTCGATATCTGTTTCGGTATGGATGTTTTATATAATAATGCTAATTTTTGTTCTAGTTTGGGAATAGTTCTAAATATTATGTAAAATGATAAATTCCGCCTGCTGAAAAAGTTGTGCATAATTGTCAGCGCAAGAAAATGTAAAAAAAAATTAAAAAAGGCGCATATTTCTCCCTTCTTTCATGTATAACTTGGAGAATATTGACATTAGAGAAAATAGTCAAAAGAAAAAAGAAGCTTCATTTTGAGATTCTCTTCATAATAAAATTGGTCCGAAATTTTTATGTGCATTATTGTTGGTGCAATAGAGTATAGACCGAAAAAAAAATTGTGAAAAAAGATCCTTTTTTCATTAATTTATTTCGAACCTCGACTTTAGCGCAGCCATATAAAAAGTATGGTTTTGAGTACTTCAATCGATTTTTTCTCAGCTTCTACAATAGATAAATAGATGATTTTTTTTAATCGATAGAGAAAAGCAAGATCTATTTGAATTTTACAATGTCGATTCAAAAAAATCTTCAAAATAAATTTATATGGAAAATAAAGAACATTTTAATTTTGAAATTTTAAAAATACAAAGAAGCTTCTATTTTTCAAAAATTACATAGTTTTCATTGAGATAAATTCTTAAATGCGATTGTTCATTTCAAGATTAGCATTTATTTTGAATATAATATTTCTCGAATACAAAAAAAGTGCACAAATTGGTATTTAAAATANAGTCTACTTTTGTCTGTTATGCATGTCATTTTCTGTAAATATTCAAATTAACACATTTTTCTTTTTTACTCCATTTTAAAGATCGAGTGCTACAAAAAAAATGTAGCCAATTTCGTATTGTCGACATTCATTTTTTTTGCAATGCGAAATCAAATTCTGTGAATTATTCTCGAATTATTTATCGATTTGTTTAAAACTCAAAAATTTGAATATTTAACATAGGTTTTTATAGGAAATACTATGATGCATACCCTTACAATCGAATTAAGGGTGAAAAAATGCAAAAAATGGTAAGACGAAAAAACCTAGACATTTACCTGAAACACTAATTAATAGATGAGAGAAAGAAAAAAGTAGGTTACCGCACATTCCACAGAGAAATAAATGATCAAACATAAAAAGTTCCAACGATAAATTTTTATTCTAATAAAAAAAAGTTTTATTCTAATTTACGTTTCTTGGTCTCGGAAGTTATGTCTGTAGAAATTTCTGTAAAGTTCGGAAGATAATATTAAAAAAAAACAATTTAGTTGATAGGACAAATCATTACATTAGAATTGGACAGGTAAAAATAGAAGTAATAATTCGATTAGTATGAAGTATATAGATTTTCACATTTTTAACATAGGCCTTTTCAAAATTTCACATTTTTGTAAAATTATTCTTTATGTATATTTAAATTTTATAAATATTCAGATATAAATTCCATACATTTAATCAGGAGGACACTTGATCAAGCAATCTTTAAAATGCAGAAACAGATCAGCTCATCTATTGTGGTTCATTACGTGAGTATAACTTTGTCAAAGAGCTGATGTTAGAAACAAAAAACGGAATAATTTATTTAAAGTTTACATTTCTTAAATATGTCTGGAATAGTTAATAATATTTAAATTGGTTATGTTTACTAGATATTGTGGGTGTAATTCAGTGCTGGACGAGGTTTTAGTCCGCAGAGTAGTTGTTTCCTACAATATTAATTGTTAATTAACTATTGGTCGTATCCGATCGGAATTTTAGAGACAATTAAAGAAAGAGTTACTTTCCGAGAGACAGAAGGTTAAAGTTGTGCATTTTTGCAAAAAAATGCTGTTTTCCACGTTTTTTTATGTTTTTTTGCAATAACTTTTAAACAATTTATCCGATTTTAATCTATCTATCATTTTGTAGGTTTTGTTATTGCGCATAATTCGTCTATTGAACACTTTTCTCTAAAATCAGTAGTTTTTCCAATATATTCGAAAATCTGATTTTCGACCCAAATTGTTTAAAAAAACACAATGTTGCTAATGAAAAAAATTGACTCACGAGATGAGACGCCTTTTCTACTGCCTCCCCCTGCGCATTTCAACAATAAAATAGCGGACGTCAATTAATCGATTTTTTTAGTCTATTAGTACTTAAAAATATTTTCAACAAAACGAACCTGAAATAATAGGTACCTACGAGTACATGAACACTGTTGAATGATATGTATTATTTGTGTAAATATTCATTCTACATGTCCTGTAAAATTTATCCAGGAAACCATTTATAATGTATTTCCACGAAATGTTTGTATTAAAAATATCCTCTGCTACGATTTACACGTACAGAAAATTAATTGCTACACGCATTCTACGTTGTAGATAAGATGTTAATCTATTTAAAAACACTGGAGCCAAAAACATGTATTCATTATTCACACAAACAAAAAAATGTGTAAGTGATGAAATGGCGATTTAAATAAAAACTAGGCGCCCGCCCGTATGAAATGTATGTAGTGTTTTATTTTTAAATACACTAGTTTAAATTGTTAGCAAGGGAGATTTTATTTTTAATGAATCACCTTTCAGTGAAGTGTACTGAGACACGTTTCCCTTAAAATAGCGTTTCCTAAAATAGAACGAAATCGGAACCCAATTTTCTTCTCTAATTACTTGCCAACGTATCTAAAATTGTCTTATAGACCAGTCGAATTAGATCATAAACTTTGAAAACTTACAAAAATATATTACTTCTACATTTTATTGTACTTTATGACGTAGATGTAGGTTCTAACTGATCCAAACAACAGAATCGAAAAGGAAAAATTTCAAAAAGTTGAAATTAAATTGCCCTTTACAACTAACAAAGCCTAGGACATGCAAAACAGCTTTACAAATTAATTGTCCCAAGGTCAGGGAAAAGCCGCTCATCAATTCGCTCTTTTTGCATTAAATAGAGGCAATAGAGCTTATACTTTTACGGTAATTTAAAAGAAAAAATAAATTATCTACGCCTCTTTGTCTCCAAGATATAACGTTAATTGCTATTAATTAATTAAATTATTAACTATCTGGCGTATCGCACCGCGAATTTAGGGACGATTAAAGAAAAGATTTTGTAAAAGTTGTAATAAATGCGCTAGCATCAGTAAAAGTTAATTTACGGCCAGCGTGTAAGATTTTTTCTCTAATATTTCATATATTTAACTTCTAAACTATATTTAATGCAAAAAGAGCGAATTCCCGAGCGACTTTTGCCTCAATAACTAATTTTCCGATAGGTCGTCTATATTCTCATGGGCTTATTTGCAATTTGCCAACTTACCGTCACTTATTTCGAGTTAGTTTTTGATATTTTTTTTCTACATACCCTACATACGTAAAGTGCAGTAAAATGTGTACTAATAATTTTTTTATGTTGAAACTCGACTGGACTATTATTTGAAAAAGTACAATGATTCTCGAATCTAATAATACCTTTTTATCGCACTGCACTATTCCTAATTGCTTTGGACATTCGTGACGTCCGTGTCAAATTATCCTTCTTCTCTTTTTTAGGTTTTACTTATTATTATTATAATTGTAAAAACATATGTGAAAATCGTTAGTCGCACAGATCGTACGTCGTGTTTTGTATCCTTTTTACAAACCAGCTGGGGCTCGTGGAGTGTTACAGAGCCAGCTGATTTGCTCTCATCAAGCCTCTATTGTGTCCTGCAACAATGAGGATATTTATCCTCTTTAGAAGACGGTACGGTGCTATTGCTATCTATCTTCCTAGTTATTACGTGATGGAGCAACGTGCTGTTAGCGTGTGCATAATATTACCGGGTAAAATGCAGCATAATTTCGTTGTACTGGCTTTTTGAATATGCAGTATAATGAATTTAAGGCGGGAAAGTAAATTTAATGTCTTTATTTATGCGCGACGCGACGCCAGTAGAGTGTACGAAATAATACATTATTTCTTTAAATAATAATTCATTTCCAATAACCAGTTAAACAAAAAGCTAAACAAATTCTTTCATTTTGTTTCCATCCCGCAACGAATGTTATAGTTGTTACGATGTCAATTGGAGCCTGTAAATCTTAAAGCACAGGACCGTACCCATTTCTCCTGAAATTTGTTCTTATGCTTTGGCCATGGTGTGTCTTGTAATTTATACTCGAATAGCAATTCGGCGAGTCCGGTATTGGTAAAATAGTCCGCCTGATGTAGAATTGACGGCAGTGCGCTGGTCATCAAAGCAAACCTGTATTGGTCTACTAGGTCGTAAATCATTTTTTTGTATGATACACGGGTTCACTTGGCTTTGCCGCTTTAACAGTGCAGTGCAGAGCATTGCTTAGCGGGATATGTTGTTGGTATACTACGTATTATTATTTATTAGTTGATATTATTATTTATTCATATCGTAATCACTAAAGGGTAATAGTTATTAAAGTAAATGTTATATGTAATTATCTAGTAAAAAATTGACGATTTTACCAGATGTAATGCGGCGCACAATTTATAATATGTATAAAGAAAATAAAGTTCCTACTTTAAACATGATTCGAGATAAGTTAAGCGATTATCCTGATTATAATTACAAATCTTTTAGATATTTTACATGTTTTATTACAATGCGATTTTAAACAAAAAACTTGACAATCGTATGGTAATTATATGGTAATATAGCTCGGAAAATAGTATATTGTAACGAATTGGAAATGTACATATAGAAACTCGAATGAAAAATTACCTGATCGAACTTGGGGTCGTATAAAAATTTTAACTATTATTATAGCAACAACAAAATACAATAAAAATTGTTAATATAAATATTCGGAATATAAAACTAGTAATAATTAAGGATATCACATAGTATAAAAATATTTTAATTTTATTCACAAGTACAAAATAAATTTTTCATAAAATGCATGACATCGACACTTGTTAGCACCCAGTACATTGAGAGAACAGAATTTAAACCTAGAGTGACGTATATCAAATTTTAAAAGCTCAATATCTCAATATGAATCTGGTATACATAGCCTGGGAAGACGAGTAAATGCATAGAAGATATCTCAATTCAACTTAAGTCATAGTATGAAATGTTTTATCAATTGTCAAATTAAATAATAATTTTCACAAATGTCAAAACTAAACTTGACTTTACAAGTACCTGGAGATGACTTATAAAAAACATAAAATAAGGAATATTTTAGTAATTAATTATAAAATTGTATGTAAAAATAAAAGGACATTTATAAAAAAATGTATTAGTTATAAGAAGTGTTGTAGAAATGTGTTTTAAAAATGGACATCAAGGACTGAAAATTCTGTGAAGGGACCTTTTAAGCAAAGATAGGAACAGAATAATCCAGAAAGATGAAAAAACAAAAATTTATTATAGAACCAACTTCTGAGATTTCTAATATAAAACAACCATCTAACAACAGCTGGCAAGGAATAAAATAAAGTAAAAAGTGGAATACAAAAAGGTTTGTATTGAACAATCTGCAGTTAGCCAAAATAAAAATACACAAACAAAACAAAACACACAACACAAACAAACACAAACTTTTGGCAAAAATTATATTTTACAACATCTAGACGAGACAGGGCTAAATTTTTCTGGATTTCTATGGATTCCGTAGAATTTATGAGTTAAATGTTTTTGTGCGGTTCCAATTGAAATCGTAACAACTATACAAATTTCTGCATCGTACTGTATAAATAAACGGCCAACTGGATGATCAAGAAAGCCTTAAAACTTTATCGGTGGCAACGGCGTATAATAAAGGCTGCGAAATTCCCACCAGCCGAAAAAAAAATTCGCAGCTGGGAGACATCACGGAGGGCATTACAAAAACAAAACACAATGACAGAAAATATTCCGGGGCATTATTGGAAACTGTTTTTCGCATGGCTTGTCGCGAAAATTGCATACATTTATAGTTTAAAGGGGTGGATTTCAATCTACTTTCGCTCGGGCGATAACATTCGGCATTGTTTCATCGTTTTCTTATCGTGTTCCGACAACATTATGTTCCTCTCTCATACGTATTTGTCCCGGGGGTTAAGGGGAGCGGAAAAAGTGTCGCTCCGCAGACGTACCCGATGATCCCGTCGCGCGAGGAGATGTCGATGGAATAGAACGGGATGTCGTCGATCGGGCTATTTGTCTTCGCGTGCATGTGGTGCAGGGACTGCATCAGGCTATGCGAGAATCGAGATCGTGACAGAAATATCTGAAGGTTCACGTATTCTATGTAAGGGGGTATTCCCGTCGTTGTCAGACAAAAGATGTGGCGGTATCTAGCGGAGAAAATGTAAATTGCAAATATATTCAAAATTAATGTGAAGTAAATAACAAATGGCCGAAATGGGACGAAGTCGTCAGCCTGTTAACTGATAGCGGGAGGCCACCAAGGTGCCTTTTCGAAGAGTTTCTACTACACTGAAAAAAAATATATATTTGGATCAAATGAGCAGATAGTTTTAAATGGAATTATTTGCCGTAAATGTTATTTTATTCTATTTAAATGATATTTTCGTCAAACTATGTGAAATATTTGCTGTAATCTATAATTTTTCTTAGAATTTATATTATTTGTACATATAATTTAATTCAAATCTTTTATAGTTTTGAAATTTGTTATCTCGAACTTTAGCTACAATATTTCTTACAGTTCATCATAAACTGCAAATAAATTTGTTTAAAAAAAAACAATTCCATAAAATACATATATATTTAAAATTTCGCATTAATGTAGGAATTATTCAAGACAAATGTAGCATATTAAAATCAAACTTATATTTTCTTGAAAGAAAATTGTAGGTCACAGAATGGCGTGGGTTGGAAGTAGCACGATAGATAACGACATTAAAGCAGCTGGATCGTTCTAACGACATAATGATGAGGACCATCAATAAGTCCCAAACCGACCTATGTCTGGCTGGTTAAGCTTACGAACAATCCTAGCTGTTGTATACTAGGTGTTGTGACTTGCGAGTTTGAAACAAAATATTTTTTATTACTGAGGAATATTTTTATCCAAATATATACAATCATTTGACCAAAACTATTCAATTTTGTATTAAACAAACGATAGATTAACATACAATAAAAAACATGTTTCTATAAAATCTATGCAGAATGCAGATCATAAAATTAAGAATAGAATTCGTTTAACCGTAAGTATCAAATATTTATTTTAAGTGCTGCCTATTTTTAAAGTATGAAATTATATTTCTGGGTAGAAATTTAAGGTATTTAAATAAATTTTCTTGAAAGAAGAAAATATTTTCTTGCGTATATATAAACGCGCTATACCTTAAAATCAAATGTTGTGCGATTTTAATAGGTGTCCTTAATATGAAATATTTTATCTAAGTCCCTTGGAGGAGTTACGATCCATTAAAGGAGGTAATAAATTTAAAGCTTCATTTAGCTCCTTCAAGACGGTTTGAAATAACAAGTGAAATTTTCCAAAATATTTAGGCTGATAAAACTTCTAGGCGAATATTTTTTATTTGTGTCCTATAATTAGTCAACCAAATTAGAAAAAAAAGGAGGTTGAAAAAGGGTGAAGAATGGTATTATTGCGATTTTCGGCGAAAATTGGCGTGAAAAAAAGTATCCAATACAAAAGTTATAGATAATGCAAAAATCTACAACTTTTGTAGAGGTCACTTTTTTACATAACCTCAAAAATTTGCGAGAAAACTGCAAAAAAAATTTTTTTTGTCTTTTCGTGTTTATATTTCATTTCCGCAAAAATAATTTAGTTTTGACGAAACTTGGTGAAAGTATAGGTACCTTTCTGTCTCTTAAATAACCATAAATTTTTTTCAGATAAAAAAATCGAAAAGTTTTAGATATTCATTTTTTCCGGCCTGAAACTTTTTTTCAAAAAAAAATCTACTTGGAAAAATCATCGTACAGGATTCTGCCTGTGCTCATTTTTTTAGTTTTAACATATACCTTTTAATAAAATAAAAAAATGTAACCACAATTCAGAAATATGCTCAAAAAAATTACTTGCAACAGTGAATTTTTCAGTAATTATTGTTGATAAATTTGTTTAAATTAAAAAAAAAATTGAAAAACAAATTACACTATTCAATTGTACGGAAAAAGATACAAAAAGATTGTGTTTAATTGTTTGACCCTAAATTTTATTTTTGTACAGTATTGCTATCTATAAACATCTAAGTCGAATAATTTTGTGTAGCGAGCAGGATCACCCATACTGATAATCTGTAACAGAATCAAATAAAGAAGTTAGTTAAAGAGAAAAACCTAAAAAGAAACTTCTTTTGTTTTTTTAGAAAAAAATGCAGAATATTTCGAAAATCATAAAAGTTATTTAAAAATAACAAAGGAAGTTTTTTATTATTGATTTATTTCCAGGAGCAAGATAAGACTTCCGTCCAAATTTCATGTCAAAACATTAATTTTTGCCAAAGTTACGGTATTTCAAAGAATTAATCAGCTGATCCATAACTGAGAAAAATAATAATATTTTTACGTGAAATTTGGACTGAAGTCTTATCATGCTTCTATAAATGAATCAATAATAAAAGAATTTCCTTTTTTATTTATTTTTTTAACAACTTTTATGATTTTCGAAATTTTTTCCTTTTTTTCTAATAAAAAAATTTCTGAATGGTTTTTTACTTTAGCTATTTTACTTCATTGTATTACAAATTAGCAGTATGGGTGATTCTGCACAGTACCCACACAAAATGATTCGACTCGGCAATACTGCACAAAAATAAAGTTTCGAGTCGAACAATGAAACACAGTTTCATTTGTATTTTTTTCCGTACAATTGAATGGTGCAATCAGTTTTTCCATTTTTTTTAAACTGTAAACAAATTATCAACAATTACTTGAAAATTCATTGTTGAAAGGTCATTTTTTGTTTTGCATTTTTGAGTATGTTTTTGAACGATGCATACAGTTTTTCGATTTTTTTAAATTTTAACAAGTTATCAACAATTACTGAAATTTTCGTTGTTGAAAGGTCATTTTTTGTTTTCGTTTTGCATTTTTGAGTATGTTTTTGAATGGTGCAGTCAGTTTTTCGATTTTTTTTTTAAATTTTAACAAATTATCAACAATTACTGAAAAATTCATTGTTGAAAGATTATTTTTTGTTTTTGTTTTGCATGTGTTTTTCAGTATGTTTTTGAATTGTACATTTTTATTATACCAAAAAGTATATCTATGTCATAACGAAAAAAATGAGCACCGGCAGAACTCTACACGATGATTGTTCTAAGTAGAATTTTTGTTTGAAGAAAAAGTGTTTTGAACCGGAAAAAATTAATATCTCGGAAAGTTCTTGATTTTTTTATCTGAAAAAATTGTGGATATTTAAGACACAGAAAGGTTTATTTTCACTAAGTTTTGTCGAAATTAAATTATTTTGTTTCTGTCTGCTTCCATAAAACATTATCCAGGAAAAAGGAGCGGTTCCCCGTTTCCCCACGCGTGTTTTCGAGTGTAACTGCGTGCCACTCGAGCAATTTCATCCTGCAAATATTGCAGTGTGCGGAACATAAAGCAGATGTACGCGGGACTCCCGTCCGCCTCAAAATAACCGCCCTGCGTTTGATGTGGGTTTCGGCGATATAGTGTCTTGATTAGAGAAATAAAGCCCCCATTCATACGCTTTTTTGCGCTTTTTGTACAGAGGAAGCAAAGCACTAATTTCGTTTCTTCCCGCAGCACGGATACCTTTATGAAATTATGCCGTCACACAGGCGTTATTTTGTTTCTTTTTTTTTAGGTAATATCCGCTCACGCTTTCTTTCTTTTGCAGGTAAGCCACCGTGATTTTTCAAATGGAATTTGCATTCAGTGCCGTGTAAGTAATTTTTTTTTATTAACGCTGTCGCATATTAACTTATGGGTGCGGGTGTTTCATTTTTACTTCGATTACTTTGTCAAAAATTGGCGTCTGCACAAAAGTACTAGCTACGAACTATTTTAACGAGCGTTCAAATAAAAACGTGGTCAAGTTGTGGTTCAATTTAAACGTCATCTGTCAAAGCGCTATATCGCCGCTATCAATTTGAATATTTTCGTTTTAAAAAGCGTTTAAAATGGTGTTTTCTCAAGAACAAAAAGTGTTTATCATAGAGTCCTACTTTAGAAATGGACGCAAGATTGATGGAATATGGAAGTATTCTATTGAGGAATGTTTCATAGAATTTCAAAATCAATTTCCCGGCGTTGTTGAGTACAAAATTTTTCAAAGTGCAGTTCAGCGTTGTGTTAATGTTTTTCGTGAAACGGGCAGTGTAACAAGAAAAGAAGGAAGCGGCCGACCTAAAAAGCGGACTGAAGAATTAAAAGAAAATGTCCAACAAATAATGGAAAATGCGCCAAGAACTTCTGTACGTGTTTTATCACAAATGGTGGGAGTATCAGTCGGTACCTGCCACACAGTGTTAAAAAAAGATTTGCGTTTGTTCTCCTATCGTTTAACTTGTCAGCAAGAACTTCATGAAGTTGATTTTCCGCGACGGGCTGTATTTTGTGAATGGTTTTTAAACAACTACGGTGAACTTCATAATATCACCTTTTTTTCTGATGAAGCCTGGTTTCATTTAAGTGGTTACGTAAACTCACAGAATATGAGAATGTGGTCTTCTGAAAAACCAGATAACTTTTTTGTCGAGGGCCCTCTACACGCTCAAAAAATTGGAGTTTGGTGTGCTCTCAATCGAAGGAGGATTTATGGACCTATTTTTTTTAATGGTACTCTTACTGCGCAAAGGTATAGAGAAGAAATTATCGCTCCTTTTGTTAACCAGCTGGAAGAAAACGAAATTACAAACTTTTACTTTCAACAAGATGGCGCAAGGGCACATACGGCAGGCGAGACGATGAATATGTTGAGGGAAGTTTTCCAAAATCGACTAATAAGTCTCAATGCTGAACATGAATTTCCACCGAGGTCATGTGATATTACGCCGTGTGATTTCTTTTTGTGGCCTTACCTTAAAAACACTATTTTTGAACTGCCTATTCCTGATTTAAACCATCTGCAGGCTCGACTTATAGACAAGATTCGTGAAATTAACAATACCCCGAGCATCTTAGAAAATGTCTTTAATTCTTTGAGGAACAGGTGTGAAAAGTGCTTGGAACAAGGAGGGGGACACTTTCAGCAGCTGCTTTAATTTATTGTTATAACAAGGAGGGGGACACTTTCCGCAGCTCCTTTAATTGTTTGTTATTGTTATCACGATTATTCTTTAAAATAAAGTTATATAGTCATTAACGTTATTGAAACTGACAGCTGCTATACAGCTCGTTGAGAAATGAGGTTAAGTTGGTCGCTATAAGCTACTCCCTACGTCCAATGTGTCAGAGACAACTTCGACCACGTTTTTATTTCAACGTTCGTTATTTCATTTAAATCGGTCATAGTGATTTAGGAAAAACTAAAGCAGCTAAACTGCAGTGCTGGACACAATTATAAGTTCACTCCAAATGTCAATGAAGTTTTTAACATAACTTTTTTTTCATAATCTTTTTCCGAAAAGCTGTTCCGTTTCCATATTTGTTCAGGCGTTTTCTTTACCTAAAATTCCAGCTCAATTGCATTCTACAGGGTGATTCACAGATTGTGACCAAAAATTAAACCTCGTATTCTTTGGTGAATTTTAAGAGGAATATTTCCTATAAAGTTTTTATCTAGGACGCTTTTTAATATTTTTAAATAATTTAAAAACTAGTAAGTGAAATAATTTGAAATTGGGCACATGTGTTTATGTAAACATTGTTCAAAATCTGACGGCTTTTCCTAAAATTTACATGCTCCAATGGCGGAGATACAGGGTATCGGTGGCATATTTTTCTAAATAAAATAGTACGCCACATGACAAGCACTAATCATTAGGTTATTTATTCGAATAAAGAAATTAATAATTTTAGTCGACATTTTAACGATTTTATTTGAGTAAATGTTTACTCCTCCATTTCCACGAACACAGGCCCGACATCTTTTTAGTAACAAAAATATAATTTGTTCTAAATCTTCTTCTTTGTTCTAACTGCTCCGAATGTCAAAATTGCTATCGCAGAACACTATGTAATTTTAAAAAGAATTATGTTCCAATGTAAATGTGTTTTCAGTTCGTTTATTAATTTTTACTCGAAAATTAGACTTTTTTGAAAAACATAAGAGAGTAGTAATTTATAGAAAATTGAAAAGACGAATCCGAAATTTTGAAAAATATGTCACCGATACCTTCTACCTCCGCCACTGGAGCCTGTAAATTTTAGGAAAAATCCTCACATTTCGAACAATGCTTACATAAATACATGTGCCCAATTCCAAATTATTTCACTTACTAGTTTTGAAATTATTTAAAAAAAAATAAAAATATTGTTTGAAGTTTAACACCCTGTACCTTTTTAACGAAGCGTCCTAGATAAAAACTTTATATTAAAGACTCCCCTTAAAATTCACCAAAAAATACGAGGTTTCATTTTTGATTACCATTTGTGAGTTACCCTGTATATCAAAAAATTACAACTCAAAAAAAATTGTGCATTTTTTTGGACAAAATTATAAATTCATTCATTTAAAATAGCAATTTAATGATTAAACCACAACAAAAACGAAAAAGGAACATTAATAATGCATATCACCACGCACCATGCCAATTTACAACTTGAAAAATACGGGTATTCATGCTTTGAACGAGATTTTCCAACTGATCTTCGACTATTGCTTCACCTGCTCGCAAAAGTACTCTTTTAAGCTGGGCGATTTTGTCGTTCTTTGCCTTTCCTTCGTAAATTTTTCGCACGAGCCTGACCCAAACGTTTTCCATCGGGTTCATGTCCGGCGAGCTCGCTGGCAAATTCAGGCTCTCAATTTGAAACGCGTTCAACCATTGTCGGGTAATGTTGCTGAAAGACGAATGATTCGTTACCTTGCTCTTCATAAAATGGGTTCACAAACAGCGTCCAGCATATCCTGATACTCTTCACTGTCCATCCTACTGGAAACAAACGCCAAACGCAGCTGATTTCAGTCCAGTCCGTACGATATTTGTTGAGATAGAATTCCAAGAAGACCCCTGCGTTCCTTTCTTGGAATTAACCGCATTCGACCCCCGAGCTAGATAGACACTGGCGGAAAATTTTAAGGCACGCCTCTGCCGCTGTAAATTGTTACAGTAGTAATAAATAATTCTACAGCTCGACTTGAATTTTTTTTTGACTCGCCGTAAATTAGCAACATATCAAGTTTTTCTGAATGAGAAAACATTTTGTAAGCACAAAAGTTATACGTTTGACGTCCGTATTGAGTAATGACAAGTATTTTGTGACATTTATGCACTTTCAACAACGAACTTTCAATTATTTTCCAACGACTACTTGATCCTTTCACCGCTAATGTGATTTTTGGGCGGTATTTCTTTACAACTTTTAAACGGCAAGTAATACAGAAAAATTTCTGTAATAAAAGTTTATTAGAAAAAAGAGAGGTTTTTAACAGGAAAAAAATTTGGGTATGTCTCTGGATTAAATACAATTGATGACGTCATTAGTCGTTTCTGTCAAATCCCAAAGATAATACTTTCCATTGAAAATGGAGCTTACCTCATCCCATTTAACATCACGTGACTCAAACTTTATTTAAATTTTGTGTGTCTTTACAGTAGGCCCATACTATCGAGTTTGAGATACCCTGTACTCACATACTGTTGATTTATTATTTTTTCAACCTTGACAGATTACATTTTAATAGTTTCCCTTTCTACGAAGAACAAAGTAATACAATTCTGCATATTTTTTAAGGTCCTACTGAGGAATCATATAGTACTTTTTTAAATAAGTAGCGCGCGGTATAAATCTGATGAAATCCAGTAACCCCGTCCACTTCAATTAGACCTTGATTTCCAACGGCCGCATTAATCCGAGCGGACATTTTTGTCGCGAAATGTAACGTGTTAAGCAGTCGAGGGGGCAATAAAAAGCGAAAAGAAACCCCTTCTGGCGTAGCGGAGAGCTCCATATCCTTTTGTATGTAAATTTGTAGTCTCGTTCCGCAAACAGCGGGGTATTTAAAATTCAGCCGCAATGGTGGTAACTTGTAAACGTAACACCCTTAATTTCGTCTTATCTGCCTCCATAATTCAATCAAGGAGGTTTTATCTCGATTTGCATAAAATAATTAACAATACTGCACAAATACGTTTATGCTAACCCGTTTGCCGGTCGGTTAAGGCGAGAAGTGTCGGCCGGTCTCATTTTAATATCCACACCCTGGCGGCGGCGATCTACTTCGTCTGCTTTTATTGCTGATAACGGGGTGCGAACCGCTTTTTTGCGCATAAACAAAGTGGAAGGTTTTTATTTTCTCCAGTCAACGTAAACAAATTTATCGTGCATCAGGGAAGGCTGTAATGCTCGCAATTTGCATTCGCACTTAAGAGATATGTCGTTCCTTGGTGTATGGTTTGATTTACATGATCTGTAATTTACCCCACAGAGTTCTACTCGCAAAAAAGTTAAAAAGTTTCTGTAAATACATATATATACGATACGACGCCAGGAATTATTGTAAAGGCGAGTTAATATATACAGGGTGTCTCACTAAGGTCGGCGAGGTACGATATTATAGAAAGTGCAGTCCTTAGAGCTTCAGGAAAGAAATTTTGATTAATACATCGACCAAGAGAAATCGCTGGAAATAGTTTAGGTTGTTTCACGTTTTCTTAAAAAAGTGAAATAGCAGCATAAAACTTTTTATAGGTTAGTTTGAAAAGCTACATTTTGGCGCCAGAAAGGCTTCGATATCTTTTATAGGTTCTTTTATAAACGCATTTTATTTTGGTAATTAGATAAATGTCTAAAAACAACACTTTCGATAGAGATTTCAAACTTATACTATATTCACCAATTTTTTGTGCTGAATTCATTTGTGTAACGAAACTTATAGCATTGCATTTAAAATTTTTGAGAAAAATCTACAAAACGGCATTCTTTTGAAATAGCGCCATCTATAGGTTTCCATGTTGAGGTAAATGACATTTCTCATTCACCCCGAGATAAAGCATGAAAAGACCTTTCCAACGAGGTATAACACTATGGGCTTTTGATGAGCCAATCCTTAAAAAAATCCATTTTTCTGATCAGACGTTAGGGGCTTCCCCCAAGCTTTCTGTCGAGAGACAGAACTAAATGTCAATAACAAAAGTTATGCGCAATGAGTCCGGCTTTGGGTAGCCCAAAAAAATCGATTATTTTTTGGTCGTGTCTTGTGAAAATATGTTAGTTTATCATGTTTTAAGAGCCCCTTCTAAAAATCAGCTCGAAAAATTTTTTTTAGAGGTCGCTCAAGATTTTTAAAAATTTCCAAAATCATCAAAAATTAAATTTTTTTTTGTTTAATTTTTTTCTCGTTATTTTATCATTTGCTAGGTTGAAAAGAATCTCGATTCTGAAAATTTCTAATCGATATTTTAATTTCTAAAGGTCACTCATAATTATTTTAACTTTCAAAGTAGTGTACCTAAAATGTTTTCGAGCGACCTCTAAAAATAAATATCAACGAACTAATAATTTTTTTTTTTGAATTTGATGAACAAAAGAATAGAAATAAATCACGAGACACTTAAAAAATTTCTCGAGGCAAAATTTACTACCGCACTGTGAGTATCAAATATTTATAATTTTTTAATTTTTTAAAATTTAAGTGTCTCGTGATTTATTTCTATTCTTTTGTTCATCAAATTCAATAAAAAAAATTATTAGTTCGTTGATATTTATTTTTAGAGGTCGCTCGAAAACATTTTAGGTACACTACTTTTAAAGTTAAAATAATTATGAGTGACCTTTAGAAATTAAAATATCGATTTGAAATTTTCAGAATCGAGATTTTTTTCAACCTAGAAAATGATAAAATAACGAGAAAAAAATTAAAAAAATAAAATTCAATTTTTGACAATTTTGTAAATTTTAAAAAATTTAGAGCGACCTCTAAAAATTTTTTTTGAGCTGATTTTTTGAGGGGGCTCTTAAAACATGATAAACTAACATATTTTCACAAGAGACACGAAAAAAAAAATTCGTTTTTTTTTGGGCCACCCTAATCCGGCTATATACTATATACCTGAATAGGAAACATTTATGACAAAAATACAACTGTATCTATGTTTTGGTATGTATATTGCGCCCCCTAGCAGCCAAGCTACGAACTTTAAAACTATTTCCAGCGATTTCTCTTGGATGATTTATTGATCAAAATTTTTTTCCCGTTCTATGGCCTATACTTTCCCTAATATCATACCTCGTCGACCTTAGTGGGACGCTCTGTATAAAGCTATGGGCCTGCTTACACCCTCTGTTCATCCTCAAGTTTTGACCTAATGTTTGATAGGCCCATTTATTAAGATGGTCCTCCATATGAGACTTACCGATGTTGATGTATATCATGAAATACCTTGATAATTCCATTTGTTACTTTAGTTTAACTCCAAAATCAACGAATACACAGAGATACACACATATTGAGGTCATAAATGTAAAACTGGCAAATTTCTAAAGAATATTGATGATTTAAACAATTATTATCATGCAAAAACCGAATTTATTGCTGAAGCCTTGGTTACAGGAAATCAAGACGATGTTGTATATATTAATTTTTCTAAAGCATTCTGTCGGTTTGATCATAATCTATTAACAATGTAATGGAATCGTATGGGATCTGCTCCGCTCTATTTTCTCTGTTTAAGTCTTATCAGTCAGTAAGAGATGCTCGTTTCTAAAGTGTCGTTCCAATAAGATACATTTCATCAGTCTTCAGGAGTTCCCCAAGGGTCAATTCCGAAGCCCCTGTTTATTTTTTGTTATAATTGAATATCAATTACTTATCTATTCGGATGGTCTTAAATTAAATCTTCTTTCCACTGCAGTGGATGACAAGATCTAACTGTAAATTATGTTCTACCAGTCAACACAAAACTACCGTAGATTCATAACTTTTTAAATAAGATTAATTATGACTGACTAATAAACTACCAAAGATAAAGTTAGACTTCTTGATCTGAACATAAAGATAAAGGAAGAATTTTCTAAGAGCCTCTTTGTCATTATTTTATCTTTTACCAATATTGGCTAAATCTTCCAAATATTAGGCCTAAATTCAATTAGCCAATATTGGGACCATACCTTGTGCTACTGGGGAAATTGTTCTGGTAACGCCACTTATTTCTGCTACAAGTCTTTATTTCAGCAATATTTCATCAAAATGATACATCCTTAATGTATTATTACCGTTTCGTGAAATGTATTTATCCGGATAAGTGATTCCTTCTTAACGAATGATGTTTTTTAGACATGAACACCTACATAATAGTACATTATTAACCATCTAGTAGGCCTCGGCTCATCCAGCGGAGCAGAACGTTCTAAAATAAGCAATTCCTAATTTTCTATTTGCGTGTTCGTAACTCCAGCAGTTAATTTCATATAACTTGATGGTATAGCATTCCTTTCTCTACATCAATGAGCAGACCACAGGTAGTTTATTAAAAGGTAAAATAGCTTTCCCGGCCGAGCATTGTTTTATTCTAATTAAATTACAAAGTGCCCCGCTCCGCTGGAGGTGTTTTCCATTGTGTATCATTTTATAAAACGTATTTCATACCTTTTCGTCGAAAATAATCCGCATGAAGTTTGTTCCGCGTTAGTTTCGTCCGTTCTGCGTTGTGCTTTGTACAATTTAATAAATTGGTGTTGGAAGTGTGGCGGTTGTGTAGGTTGGGAGCTGGAGGGTACCCTCTGAAATTAAGAGTAGCGACACGACTGCGAAGGCTAATTCAAGATCATCACAGAAATATCAAAATATTAACACTACAAATGTTTAATAAATGTTTTATGTGATATAAGTTAATTTAATATAAAAAAAAATCATTTTCATTTCAAATTTTGAGTTTGAAATTTTGAAATACATTTTGAAAATAAAACACGAATAATATACGAGAATTAAGGCAAATTTTGTGGACCGAAACTACTATGCATACAACTCAGGACAGATTCAGGGATACTAGGCTTGGGATATTACGTTCATCTTTTTTCCAAGGTACACCGATATATTTCGGAGAAATATAATTTTAGATGTGTGATCGCATCACACTTTAGAAATGTGATGTGTGATATGATGTGTGATGTGGAAATGGAATTTTGATGTGTGATTTTGATGTAATATGATTTCTGATTTAAATGGATTATTAGTAGGTTTGGCGTGATGAAATTAGGTTAGGTTTAACAATGTAATGGTATCTCCTCCGTTCTGTTTTTTCTGTTTAAGTCTTGTTTCAGTAACAGATATCAGTTTCTAAAATGTTATTCCAATAAGATACATTTCGTCAGCCTTCAGGAGTTTCCCAAGGGTCAATTCTGAGGCCCCTGTTGTTTATTTTTATTTACATTCTAATTGAATATCAATTACTTTCTCTATTCGGATGGCCTTAAGTTGTTTTTTGGAAGTTAAATCTTCTTTTCACTGCAGTAGATGACAAGATCTAACTTTAAAATTATGCACTACTACGCATACAACACAGGACAGATTCAGGGATACTGGACTTGAGATATTACGTTCATCCTTTCTGCAGTCGATATATTACGGAGAAATATAATTTTGGAAGCGTGATCTCATTACACTTTAGAAATGTGATGTGTGATGTGTGATGTGAAAATGGAATTATGGTGTGTGATTTTGATGTGATATTATTTGTGATTGAAATAGATTATTAGTAGGTTTGGTTTGGTAATATTATGTTAGTTTAGGTTATAGTGTGCCCTATATTGGTGATGTATATTGGAAATTCGACTATACTATAAGAAAAAAAATGAATAAATGAAAAAGTTTATTTCATATATTTTTTTAACGAATTCAGTGTATTCTACTCAACATTTCTTTTGAACACAAGTTTTCGAAATAAATTACTAATATAACGTAGTTTTTTACTTATATTAAATAAGTCACTTTAGGTCATTTATTTCAAATTTTTCAGGAAGTTTGAGTCCATCTAGCGGTCAACCGAATCGATTTCCGATATAAATGAATTAGCCTAAATCGTCCTATTCTGAGCCCAGGAATATATGATCTTTCGTTGTACATATACGTATACCTTGCACAGCATACTGTATTTTAGTTAGTAATTTGCAATAATTTTGCAATATTTCAACATTAACGCTAAGTACCTAACAAGAACAGTCATTCAAGTAAATTGATACTCTCAGTTTTACAGTAAATTAGGCACTTGTATATAAAATATATAGTTTACGAAGTCAGGTTTAAAAGAATGCTCCGCAGCATTGGAATATAATTAAAATTTTCCTTAGACCGGCTAATATGATAGGTCGTAAATGCCAACAGCGAAATGCAATTACCTTTTATCATGGCTGATAGTATTGCCGACCTTCGCTGCTATTATAAGTAATCTTCAAACGGTTCAATTAATTATTTAATGCATGTTCGAGACGGCAACCATATTAACTTACCAAGGTCGGCTAATTTTGTCTTCTTTGATTTTATTATAAGTCACGATTGGCCTGTCTAAATATTAATTTCTGTTCACTTATGATGATAGTTTTAATTTCTTCAAGTAGTATGTTTTGATAAAAGTTATTCGAATGGCTTTGAAACCAACTGATTTTTAATTTATTACTTGGCCTCATTTTTTTCAGTCTGTACTATTTTAGAAAAACCTATTTTACAAAGAAAATCTCAAATTTATTTGATGTTACAAATTATAATCGTTTGACCTTTATTTTCTAAATATTGCATAAGTAGACCTCAAAAATTCAGAGGCGTATTCTGTTGCCAAAAATAAGAGTTTTTTGTTATATAATTGTGGGGTCTTACGACAGCCATTATCCAGCTACAGCGTGTCAAAAATTAAAAATAAAATCAATTTTTAGTTTTTAGTTTCTATACCGCTTGACATAATTTAACCAAATTCGGTATGCATATTTAGTATGACAGTAGGTATAAAACAAAAAATTACCAGCTTTAGAAAATTACCAGCGGCGGAAGTGTAGGTTCCATCGATCACTATTTACCAAAAAAATATATCGCCCTGTATAATATTGCAAATAAAATAGATCATATGCGCCATTGTATTATCTTCACTTTTTGTTTCTTCACACTTTTTTATATTCTAAACCGATTAACAATAAAATTTATGTATTTTTTGGCAAATAATGATCTAAAGCTGGTAATTTTGTTTCATACCTACTGTCATACTAAATATACACACCGGATTTGGTTAAATTATCTCAAGCGGTTTAGAAATTAAAAATTAAAAACTAAATTTTTTGTTATTTTTTGACACGCTGTAGCTGGACAATTGCTGTCCTAAGACTTCACATTTATATAACAAAAAACCTTTATTTGTGACCACAGAATACGTCCCTGGATTTTCGTCCTCTACTTAAGAAACACCCTGTATTCCTGTTAACATAAAATATGTTTCCACACATACTTATATTCGCACAACGCGTATTCATACATGCTGAATTGTAAAAGATTACCACAATTTCAGTGGGATTATATACGCATTCGTAATTAATAATTTAGAATGAATTAACTGGGATTTTAAATCGTCCGTATCAGTGAAAATCCTATGGAGCCATTCTGAATTTATGTCGAACAAATTAAATTGGCTGTTGGTTTATGAGTTTTTGAACGGTGTTTAGTGATTTTAAAATTTGCAATGTAAAATTCATCGATCCAACTGAATCATTGTGATATTTATGTACGGTTCCGGGCCGTCATATATCATACATTTTGATGATTTTGATTTATACGGTGTAAATAAATAAAATATGTAAAGCCGACCGGCCGCAAAAAGGCAAAAGTGTCTCTACTCGCTGGAAATGATCGCGGAAATATTTGGATTTATGACATCGTTTGTCCCATATTATTTTCCACCCGGTTAGTTTGAAGTAAAAATAGCCCTGGCAGCAAAATGCAATTATATGAACTTGACTTCTTTACAGGATGACTTTTAACCTTAACTCATAAACTTGAGAAGTGATTGTACTGATGAAAACATGGAAAAAGTTCATATGTTGAGTATGTCATAGATTTTGATTCAGCTCTTTCTGTTATATAAAAACGGCCTGTATAATTTCTATTTTCATATACTCACAGAAACATTGCCTACAACTTTTATTTTAACTATTTACCCTGTACAGTCATAGTTCCCTTATATCATTTTAAGAGCCATGTTCCTTAAATGTACGCGTGTAAGTTACAAATCACCCTTTCAGTCAGGAAGAAAAAAAAACGGAAGGTTGTGTGCGGGCCTCTTTTTGGAACCAGAGAATATGTACCCGTTGCCTGGAATATATATTTTTCTTCCTCGATCAAGCACTTTCCCGCTGAATCACCCTGTATAAAACTAATGACAATTGATAAACGAATATATCTCTTTGATGACAATAATATGGACCTGATGGTGTATAAGAAAGTGGCACAACCGTCTAAACGCTTAGTCTTTATCTCACTTCGACATTGCTTCTGTGCCCTTATCAAAGGGAATAGTACCGCATCCAGTTATCTGACATATTCGCGTCCCCAAGCGTATATCGTTAGCGATGACGTACGACCCGTGACTACGATAATAGCTTTGACAAATTGAGTATGTCTGGCGCCTTATCTCCTGCCTAAAATTTCATGTTATTATTTTATGCCCCACGATCTGTCTTCTAAGTTACATTTTTTCGATTTATTAAACGGACTGATATTTTTAAAAGATACTATTATACCACTAGAGATAAAATAGATGTAAGTTAGATTTCATCAAAACGTAAACATGAAATTCCAGTGCTATCCCGAAAGTAGGATTTTTTTTCTTTTTTCCGTATTTATTCCATACCTCTCGGTCGCATAATCCATCTGATATCGCCTTTTTACAGTAGCATCGCTTTCTCCTGACAAAAAGTTGCGTCTAACCATGTGAACTCCTTCTTGCTTCGTGTGCATATTTTTCCAAAATATCATACAGAAACTTGAAAATGAAAACGCAAGGACACGCTATACCGTCACTAAAAATTAAAAAATTAAAATGAATAGTGACTCTAAATATATGGGTCTCACACATATGGGTCTCACACATATGGGTCTCACACATATGGGTCTCACACATATAGGTCTCACACATATGGGTCTCACAGTTCGCTTCGCTGTTTCTGCGTCACGCCACTTTCATACGGCCTGAGCAGCGGAGGCTAGCCTCCTTTGTCTTTCGTATAAGTTCTAATTAAGATCTGAATAGTTGTTAATAGATCATACAGGGTGTCCAAAAAGTCTGGAAACACCTGAATAATTTCCCAGGTAAATTATTTTTGAAAAATTTTAAGGTTATTCTTGTAGTAACATTTGACGAGGAATTCAATGGCGACCTTGGATTTGATCTTGGCGATGACCTTTATTTTTATTTGACGTTGATTTTTTTTTTTTAAATGGCCTTTTTCTTTTTCGGCATTGGCAATCGCGGGAGCTTTTACTTTTACATCCTTTCTTTTTTTTTGGTTCTGGGTTGGCGTTGACGTTGATTGTCATTTTATTTTTATTTGAGTTTTGGGTCTGTCTGTCTCCTGCAGACGCAGATGGTACTAGTCTCACTTTCGTTTTTTTGTTTTTTTTTAATTGGTGTTGGTGTTGACTTCGACTTTGTTGTTGTTGTTGCCGTTCAATTTTTTTTTTTTTTACTGTCGTTCTGTTGGCGTTGGCAATCGTGGGAGTTTTCGTTTTTTTACTTTTAGTTTTATCTTTGCCCATTGACGTGGACGTAGTAATTTCTATTTCCTTTGGGGTGCTTTATTATCGTGAATCCCCTTGCTTCTCACGTAAATTTTCCCGCACTTTCTATCGCCAACGTCGAAAACGGAAGTTCCCATTTAAAAAATGGAAATGACCTTGAAATTACCTTCATGGTTATCGTTAAGGTCAAATCCAAGATCACCATTGAATTCCTCGTCAAAAGTTACTACAAGAATTACCTTAACATTTTTCAATAATAATTTACCTAGGAAATTATTCAAGTGTTTCCAGACTTTTTAGACACCCCGTATAAAAATTTCTAATTTTTTAAAAAACAATGAAATATTTCTTTAATTTTCGACGGTTTGTCCTGACATCAAACAAATATGGTGACAAAAGTAACACGTTACAAATTCATACAAAAGCTGTTTGTACAAAATTATTTTCCATTGTCCTTTGACCTTCCAACTCTTGTTTTAAAAAGGTAACTAACTACTGGCATCTCTGATAAGTGATGTTATAACTTAACACTGCAATTCCGGGAGCCCAGTGGCGTAACAAGAATTTAAGTATATGTAGTTTAAAAATTGAATTATAACTCGACTATTTACATATTTGATTAAAAAAAAAGGATTTTAGGTTAATATTCTCGGGAATATTAAATTGTAGAATAAATAGGACAATATTAAATTTTACTGCAATATATTTTTTATGGAATTACATGAAAGTACTTTTTATAGATTATATAGCTGAACCCTGCTACACTTTGCAGCGCCATCTATTGAAAATTGCTGTAACTACCTTCTAAACCTTTCCATTAATGTGTAATAACTCATAAATTTGAGCCCAATTGATCGAGTGGTATTCCAGTCTACGACGTCTGTTCAGAAAATAACCGAACTTTTTGAATTTGAATTTAGTGATGTGCGGTTGACAGGATCGCGTTGGGCTTAACACAAATGTTGTCTTGCTTCACTATAAATTAAAACGATATCCGTCAACTCCGAGTTGCTATACACGTGAGCCATTTTTGACACTTGAAAAACTAATGTAAACACTATCGGAACAACGATAATACTAAAATCGGACCTCAGTATTCGGAATCGCCTGTGGCCACGCTTGTGCGAATGACGCTAGAGATTACAGTAGCCCAGCGATATAAAAGTTGAAAATACTACAACCTCAATAATTTTTTTCTCGGGAACCATAAGGATTTTATAAAATTTTTTACGATAGTGACATTTTTCATGACGCATCTATTACATTTATGACAGTTTCTGCACAAAATGGTGATCCATAAGAATATAGTAATTTTTTACATTTTTTTTACTATGACTGATGGCTGGAATAATATTTGTTCCAACATAATTTTTAACTTGCCACAATAAGAAAAACAAATAAATAGTGAACTCTTCCGAATCTAACTTTTTTCCCCGGGTTCTCCACCTAATAAATTTCTAGTCCGGCCATAAGATCCTCCCGAGGAAACCCCATAAACTATCATAATTGCGGCAAAGAAATAAAACAAAAACAGTCCGAAACAAAGGACCGCGCGCCGGCCCTCCTCATGCACACAATTTGTCTCACTTCTATCATCATTAATATCTGGAAGTGGCTCATAAAAAACCCAAAACAATTATCACATATCACATTTCCCCGACGGCGGTGGGCCGGGGGCATTCGTACACAAACTGGGAATGATGCCGGGCCAGAGGCGAGCAGATGTTTTCGGTCGATATAATAGGAAACTCAGAGTCACTATCTAATCTGTCGCGTAATATTTTCAGTGGTCCTTATAGAGTATCCAGGGCGTCTTGAGATAATGGCGGCTGCCGAGTGTCGTATTATTTTAACTTGCATCACTGCTGGAAAGTTTCTAAGCAGGAGTTAATCATGCTCTTCTGAATTATTTTCTGATTTGGTTCCTGATTCAAAAAATAATACCTACGTTTGTCCCGATGCAAGGTGTTACAAACGGAAGCCGCACTTGGTGACGTGGCCATAAATTCAGTTCTCGACAATGGCCTAGCAGTGCAGTGCAGCAATGCGGAATTTGGTGTACTTCAGGTAATTTTAATTTATTATAGGGACCTTCTATTAATCATTGATATTACATTTGCGAAAGGGAGAAATAATATTATTACAACATGGCATTTTGGAGATTTTTTGAAACGGAACAAAACGAAATTTACCATCAATATAATAAAATATTATTTTTGTTCATTTTTTTTATATGAATTCCGAGTATTATTTTGCTGTGTATGTTGGGATAAAAATTTTAAAACTTGCCTTACCTACTATGTCGAAAAGCTTACAGTATATTTACATGTAACGAATGTAAACTGTAGTGACTCAACAGATCTGCAGTAAAAATAAATTGCAGGCTCCATTTCCATCTCGTCTTCCATCAAATTAGGTACTGACTCGAACATCAATAATAATTGCATTAAATTCGCAATTAAGTAATCTCGGCGATGTCCCCGAAAACGACGTTCCCCTGCCTCCCACCGTACTCGAATTTAATTAAATTTCTAACGAAATAAATAGTAGGCATGGATAACATCTCTCCCATCCAGTACGTCGCCATATTATCGACGCGAATGCATCTCTTGCCCGTCTAAAAACTTTTTAAATTCAATTTCCAATTTGGAACCAGAAGGCTGTGGTGGAAAATTGGAAAAGTCCCTCTCCGTAACTTTCTATTAAGACGTCTTCATTGTTGAGGTACTTTGTAAACTAGATTTGTTCTATATACACATTTCAGATCTATTTCGCCGCTTTCTTAGTCATTTCCCATGTTTTTTTAGGCCGTATATTGAATATTGGTGTAGATACCTACGTGAAGTTTTCCGAAGGTAGATCTTTCTGCGTAAAATGTAATGTTGCAACTGAACGGGTTTAGCACATACTGTCTCTTTAGTTAAAAAATTGGTATAGGTAAATGATTCTGATTTAATTTTTAATTAAATTGTGTAGATATATTTGTATAGTGTTGGCGATTTTCAGGAATTCGCTGTTTGGGTAAGAAAAAAAATTGTATTATTCACAAAAATTAAAAGGTAAATAAAATCATAAATTTTTGGATGATTTTAGAGGATCTGAAAAACAAAAAAATATCGTTGACTATCTTTAAGAAATCGTTACCTGCCAGCTCCATTAGTTTAATTAATCCTCTTTAATTTGGGCTGTTCAAGAGCTTTGTAAGATGATGTGTCGCTGAGTTATCGTATTTCAAGCAAAAATGACCTTTTTGAGCTTTGTTAACAGCTCCACAAAAAAAAAGTCTTGTGTAAATGACGAGAATACATTATTTCGAGCCGTTGAATAGTAGGAATCCGATATCAGAATTACCCCAGCAAACCACCACAATTTTTAACATAAAAAATTATTAGGTATGATTTATTAGCAGCTTAAACTAGCAGTCAGATCTTCATATTCCCGTGTATCTTGATACTCTGAACACCAATCCGACGTCAGATTTTGCCCATAAGGTCACAAATCCTTTATAACCTTAAAAAAAACTTCCACAAAATTAATAAATTATCTTCTATGATCGAGGTATGATTTAAAAGCGACTGGAAATCGTGGTCTGACCTAAATATTGCACAGTTGAATAGTGAAGATACTGCCTCGTTAATTTTGAACATTCTCAAAACTGTGCTGTGCAAAACATACTGTGCTTTCCATTTCGATCGAAAAAGAAATACAATCAAGAAATTTGATGGTTTAATAAAAAATTACGCCATAATTTTGCGAAAGAATACATTTTATTTAAAAAAATAAAGCTTCAACATCCAAATTAGAAAATGATTGGTCAGTTCTAGTATTGTCCATGGTGTACCTTAAGGGTCTATCTTGAGGCCCCTACTTTTTCTCGTTTATTTTAATGATCCTTCCAGTGCTCTTGATGGTCATTGCGTATTATTTGCGGATTACACTATGATCTTATCAAATATTGATACTCAATTTAATGTTTTCATATTTCATAAAGCTAAATATTGGCTCTCAACCAACAAACTAAAGTTAAATGAGTCTATAACACAAACCATTAAGTTCACTTCCGACAGACGGACCTAAACTAGAAAGCACATATTAACATTTTGTGTTCAAAATTATNTGATACTCAATTTAATGTTTTCATATTTCATAAAGCTAAATATTGGCTCTCAACCAACAAACTAAAGTTAAATGAGTCTATAACACAAACCATTAAGTTCACTTCCGACAGACGGACCTAAACTAGAAAGCACATATTAACATTTTGTGTTCAAAATTATTTACTCAAATATTATTTGTAGTACCTACGACAACTTAAAATTGCTTGTCTTAAGATTTTCTCCGATTTATCTATTTTTCTCCAATAAATAATCATTTGACTTACAGGGTATTGAAAACTCCAAAGTATCCTCTATAAAGCGTTCTTATCGTTGTCTGATAAAAAACATTTTTTCAATGGAAGAAACTTGATTCAAAAAAGGTAAAATATTGCGTATTTAAGAATTTTCGCTAGAGATAACTTTACAAATAATTAATAGACTAAGGATAGTTTCGTTTTTTTTAACCTCAAAGTGTCCTAAAGAAACCGACGGGAGCTCAAACAGATGCGATTTTTCTCTCATTACGACCCGCATAATTTTATTGTTTCTCATGTTTGTTCTTTTTGGAGAAGAAATTCATATGATATCGCCTTGAAAAAGATACAATAAAGGTCTGCAATTCGAAACATCGGCAATTTTAAGAGTACCCCAAACCTGTTACTGTTACTGTATATCTTTACTGTATTTTTCGTACAGGATTATAATGGGGTCATTCAATAAATTTTCAAAAACGTTCTTATTTTGCATAGACAAAGTATTGCTCATGATTAGGCGACCCTGACAATTTCAATTCAATCCGTTGAGCGGTTTTCAAACTATATGATTTTTAAAATGCGAATATTATTTGTCTCGCCTGTGGCAATGCAATGACGTCACCGCATGGGACGGTCAGCCGGCTTGGCTCTACTTCCAAATGAGTTTCTGCATCTACAGAATGTCTTAGCGGTTGTGCATATTAAATTTAAAAAATGGAAGCAAATTTTGTAAAAGCAGATTCTTCTAATTTGCCAGAAGTAGGTTCGTTAATGGTTATGGATTTTTTTAATAAAAACCACGACTTTATCAGTGCTGAGATGAGAGGAGTGAAAATGCAAAGGTTACGTTTCAATAACGTGTNTGATGTTCAATTTAATGTTTTCATATTTCATAAAGCTAAGTATTGGCTCTTAACCAACAAACTAAAGTTAAATGAGTCTATAACACAAACCATTAAGTTCACTTCCGACAGACGGACCTAAACTAGAAAGCACATATTAACATTTTGTGTTCAAAATTATCTACTCAAATATTTGTAGTACCTACCAACGACAACTTACAAATTGTCTGTCGCAAGATTTTCTCAGATCTATCTATTTCTCTCCAATAAATAGTCATTTGACTTACAGGGTAGTATTGGAAACTTAAAGGTATCCTCTATAAGGCGTTCTTATCGTTGTTTGATAAAAACATTTTTTCAATGCAAGAAACTTGATTAAAAAAGGTAAAATATTGCGTATTTAAGAATTTTCGCAAGAGATAACTTTATAAATAATGAATAGACTAAGAATAGTTTCGTTTTTTTAAACCCCTAAAGAAGCCAACGGGAGCTCAAATAGATGCGATTTTTCTTTCATTGTGACCCGCATAATTTTGTTGTTTCTCATGTTTCTTTTTGGAGAATAAATTCATAAGATATCGCCTTGAAAAAGATACAATAGAAGTCGACAATTCGAAACATCGGCTATTTTAGGACTGTTACTGTATCTTTGCTGTATTTTTCGAACACGATTACAATGGGGTCATTCAGTAAATTTTCAAAAACTTTCTTATTTTGCATACACAAAGTATTGCTCATGATTAGGCGACCCTGAAAATTTCAACTCAATCCGTTGAGCGGTTTTCAAACTAAGATATTTTTAAAATGCGACTATTTGTTTCAGTCGTGGCAATGCACTGACGTCACCGCATGGGACGGTTAGCCGGCTTGGCACTATTTCCAGATGAGTTTCTGCATCTACAGAATATTTTAGCGATTGTGTATATTAAAATTAAAAAATGGAAGCAAATTTCGTAAAAGCAGATTCTTCTAATTTGCCAGAAGTAGGTTCATTAATGGTTATGGATTTTTTTTTAATAAAAACCACGACTTTATCAGTGCTGAGATGAGAGGAGTGAAAATGCAAAGGTTATGTTTCAATAACATGTAAAGCTTCTTTAAAGTACGTTTTGATGTTTTTGTACAATAAGAATAAGGATTTTGCTTTTAATTGGACGAAATAGTTTCTGTCACAGATTGAAAAGATTTACCTAATCAAATACAAAATTCTTATTACTATTTTTATTCCCATGGAATCTGCATAAAATCTACCTAATATCTTATAAATATATTAATAATATAATATTTATTATGTATTTTTATATAAATACTTAGTACCTATAGGTATTTGTAAAACACCGGGCGTACCAAAATGAATATCGGGGTTTTAAAGCTTTGTAGAATATATTACAATGACCTTACTATTACAAATTATATATCAAATGAACGAGCAACTCGAACAGTTTGTCCTACAAGTGTTCAATGTGAGCACCCTCCGTCACACGAGTTCGTCCCAAACCTTGCTCAGTGTGTCTGGAGTAATTGAAGCAACTACAGCTTCAATCCTATGTCGTAGGTCGTTTAGGTCAGCTGGTAGCGCAGGCACATACACCCGATCCTTTACAAACCCCCAAAGGTAAAAATCGCCTGTCGTCAGATTTGGTGAACGTGGAGGCCATGCCAAACAAGCTCTGTCATCCGCCCCCTTGCGGCCAATCCACCTGTCGAGAAGAACGTTGTTTAACCAATCGCGTACGAAGGCATGCCAATAAGGTGGCGCACTATCTTGCTGCCAAATAAAGTTCTCTGGTTCAGCTTCGTGTAATTGAGGAAAAAGCCACTGTAATTACAGATTCAGTTTTTACAAACTGTAACACACAAAAAGCTTTCTGCTCCCTAGTTGCCATCTTGGCTACTAGCGCTTCTAACGGAGGAACCAGAGCATGCGTACGCGCACGAATACTTGTAGGACGAACTGTTTGAGTTGCTCGTTCATTTGATGTATAATTTGCAATGGTAAGGTCACTGTAATTGTAAATTCTACAAAGCTTTAAAACCCCGATATTAATTTTGGTACGCCCTGTATTAAAAAAAATCAACAATGGAAAACACAAGTGTTTAGTGTTTCTACAAGATACAAACGTATTTATTACATACCTAAACTACTCAGGGTAGTTTTGTTGCTTTCAAAATGTAATTTTTTAAATAAAATGTATTAAAAAAACAAATCAAAGTAGAGACTAATAGACTATTGATTTTAGATCCACACGACAGAATTACGGGGACATTATTTTTTTTAGGCGTCTTCACATTAGTGCTCTCACCCTGGGGAACAATACAATATTTGTGATTTTTTTCTGTTCTGTGTCTTCCATATTGCTAACAAAATTCGGTATTTTAATGTATTATACTCAATCGAAACTTAAAAGGCGACTAAAATCCGAGTACCCAACTGACTGACGACACACGCAAGCATGTGGCATCGGTTTCCCATGCAGTGACGTCACACTCGCCGGTTCAGTGGATACTCAGGGCGCCAGACTTATAGGCGATATAAAATTTTAGTTTTCTGCAGAGAACCTTAAAATTGCAATATCTTTCCGTTAAGCAAATAAAAAAATTTGCCGAATGAGCCCATTATGACAGTTTTCGGCACTGTAGTATAACAACCCCGGGTTCGATCGAAAAAAATATAAACGTAGTTGTGACCAAAAATATGTTATCGTCATGAGGAATACCTACGTTGTATACATCTATTTTTAGTTGACCGGAAGGCGCTGGTTACTAACTTTAAAGAGGGGAAGTATGTTTTAATTTTATAAAACAAAAGCAGAATAAATACACTTAACTTTATTATTTACGTACAACAGTCTTCAAATCAAACATGTGACAAATAAAATAAACAACAAAAACATTAACAACCATTTAACATAAAATGAGAGTGCCAGGCTCACCTAGAGCTCCTGTGGGGAAAGAGCATGGCAGATAAACCCACGATCGTTGCTCTAACTACTCAAATATAAATACAAAACAACCGATAACAAAAGGCATACATTAAGATCCTTTGCTAATGCATAAATAAGACCTGACTTATTTAATGTCTCACTAAATGTCACCTCATTCGAATTAGACATGCACACTACCAAGTAAAATTGAAGAGGTTTGGTGTTAGTTAGCCGGCAGGGCCGGAAGGTACTGGAGTCTCATACGGGAGGCAATCCGGCCATGAGTTGAGATTTCGGAAGATCTGTTTTAGCAATTATTTTTTTTGTATTTAATTCTTTTTTTCCAGATTCATTCCTCACGGGCGAAAATGTTAGTAAATTCAACAAGGCTCTTACATGCGTATGACATAAAGTGAGCACAAGAAACGTTTTATTATTTGTTTTTCGAACAATGTAATCATGATAAAAACAAGTTAGATATGAAACAAAGATGTTGTTCTTGTAATATATGGGCAGTCACGACAATATATGTATTTTAACATGAAATAAATAATGAGCAATCGCTAGATAATAATAATTGTAACAATTTTACCTTAGAAAAATATATGCCCTTGAACATAAAGCAATGGAGGCTAAACGTACAGAGAAGACTTGTTATCATTAAACATCTATAATCATCACAATCTTAAGATTACATAGAATAATCAACAACAAAGTACTTAAAGAATATTACCTGCTAATTAATACGGGTTAAACACTTTGATTTTTCACTATTTTGCCTCACTGCCCGCCGATCGTCTTACTACCCATCTCCACCCTGTTCTCACTTCAACTATTTAGGCTTCCTTCCAGAATTCCCCACCTATAAGCGCTTGTTTTTGCGCTTCCTTCTACCAACTGTCAATATTACGTTTTCATTATTGTACAACACCCATGTAACAGGTGACGTTGAAGTTTATGCGATAAGTATTGTTTTGCACAGCACCAAATGGGACACGAGAATAATATAATAATTTTTTTCAAGGCAGTTTTTTTCTGTGCACCTTTGACTGATTGTATCGCTAAAATAAAAAGGAACCGAAATGATACCACCCGTGATATCCGAGACACGGCGTTATTTACATCTCATTTATCGATGTATGTATGTATGAATTCTTCCATAAAAATAGATTATACAAATAGAATTGACTTCGAGGCTTCCCGCGCCTTAACGACATGCAAATCAGACGGTGGAAGGGGCGCGATACGTGAAAAATGATCCCCTCATCTCCCCCGAAATCAATCGGATAAGCTGAAACGCATTCGCAACATTACGCCGTACCTTAAACGCCCCCCCCCAGAAAGATATTGAATTGCTCTAATTACGTTTTTCACCCCTCGGGCCACCGACATGTTCGCCACTCAACGTTTCCACCTGATTCGGAACGGAACGAAGAGCGGTAGGCGTCGATGGCTGGCAACAGGAAGAGCGGGAGCGGAAGCGATGACAGCCCTCCTTGATGGATGTAGTGGCTATGCGTCGGGCGCGTCGCGGCGCCCCGTTCGCCGCCCGGAGTTATGTCGGTGCGAGCAGGAGTACCAGACAAAAAGGAATTGGTAATTTTTCGGTTAATTCGATTTTATTTTGGGTAAAATCGCCACTTTCCTAAGGTGGTTGTACGTTGTAAGGTTATTTAATACTTATACAAAGTTACTAAATAACTCCTTGGGAGAATTGGCTAAAAAACCCAAGTTCACTTCAATATACAGGTTGTCCCAACACGAAGTCCATCGATGGATATCTGGGGAACCGCTCGAAGGATTTTTCTGAAATTGTGATGGTGTGATACGGACCGTGGGTCCTACCAAGTTAAAATATATTCAAGGTCATCGTACTTCCGGTTATACCTTTCTTATTTTAAATGGAACCCCCCTGTATATTATTGCATTTTTGGACAGAGCATCAATTTTTAAGTTGAAAACATATAGCACACTCCATACTTAGGATTGACCGGTTCCGAGATATTTTGATTTCTAAGCAAAAATTGACTGATGAAGACTGTCAGCAAAATTTAGTTTTCCCGAAAACATAGGTTTATTTTTTTGTACAAATTGGACATTTTGTAGAGGAAGACCTAATTTATCGAATTTGACATGAACATTTTCCAGTTTTTATAGATATATCTGTACTTGTATGTGATAATGATTGCAAGCAACGGTGATGACTTCTGATAAGATATGGGAGGAACGATATGGAAGGGTCTTACTCAGCCCTACGATGCAATGCATCTAAGGCGGTGTTAACGCCATGGTCATCTGTCAGATGTGGATGGCCAAACGATTATCAGTAGACATACTCCATGACAACATCCTCCCAAAGATTTGTAGTTACAATTTGAAAATAGAGAAGAGTATAAGCAAGTAGGATATTTACAATAAAATGATGTTCAGTAAAAGACCAATCTGATTGTCGGTGATTATATTTAAAGTACAAAGGTTCGCAAATTTACTATTTACAATTAATTTTAAAAGTTAACTAAGTTAGTAATATTTGCAAGTTGTAAGTACGATGAAATTATAACTAAGTATGGTGATTACATAATTAAAATGTGAATTAATTAATCAAATAATCAATTATGCAAAAAAAATACTCAAAAATATAATTTATCAACAAAATTGAATTAACAATTTACTGAAACAAGATAATTTAATAATTAATAAGAATTGTGTTTATCAAAATTTATTACAAAGAAATAAACTTGAATAACAACCAGAGCATGCACATAAATCGAGACCAAAAAGTAACACCCTGTGTTAGTGTAAATTCGTGGGTAAATCAAAGTTGACCCTTTCAACTTGGTATGTATGTAATGTGGTATAAATAGGTAAGATAAGAAAAATATAATAAGATACATATAAGATATAAAAAATTGTCTGAACTATAAACTTTTGCTACAACTTGAATTCTACAACTCAAAGAAACAAAGATAATTTTAGTCAAGTTTACAATCCCAACATTTGGGTGAGTACAAAGAAGAGGTAAAATTTAGTTGCCACAAGGAGTGAGGCAAGCAAGCTGCTTTTATTTATGATAAGAAAAAAAATAACAGAAACTTACCTCATCCAAATCCTTGAGACAACTATATCCCAATCCAGACTAAAATATTTGGCAGTAAGAACAGTATAAACTGCAAGTCTGTGACATAATCGGAATATCTGACACCTCTTCGTACTCATCGAATGCAAAATATGCTGATATTTCTAAAACTTTGCTAAACAAAAAATCAAATCAAAGCCACATGTGGTGGACAGGAATTACCACGTGACCTTGACAAAAAACGAAGGTTACCCAACCAAAATTAAAAAAAAAAAACTAAAATCAAATTTTAAAATAACAATCTAACCCAAAACTTTATGGTTGTTAGAACTAGGTACCTACATCTTTGATTAATAATTTCTCGTCTTTTGTTGCAGGTAAGTTTTCGAAATTAAACGATGGCAACAATGGATGGAACAAACGGACGCAAAAGGTATTTATACAAAATAAACTGCTTTCGAACTATAATTCCAGACAAAACCCAACAAGCCGAGATTAAGAGTTTGCCAAGATTACTCGAACGTTATATAACATGAGCCGTGAGCTCAGAAAACGATGCTGTTTGTTGATATTAATAGTGTACCCTTGAAAATACAGGCAATATCAGATGCGCTTGTGGCAACATTGAAATTAGGTCTCCTCGGCGACGTGTTGTATATTTTACTTACTGCAGCATCGCGGCACGGTTCGTTTGAGGAAGTTAATAAATTTTCATTTAGCTGAAGATAAATATTTAATAAACGTGATCTTAAATTTAGACGGTTATTATAAAAGGGCAAACAAACAAACACAAAACCGGGAAGGAAACGTACTGGAAGTGTCATCGGGAATGTATTAGCGTCAGGGGGTGCCACGCGCAGTTTTTGTCACGTTTTTTAAACAGATGTTTACTATCTAAGCTTGCTGGATAGTTTTACTACATAAATACACTCGTAGACATTGCATATTCTTGTTGTAAGTTTTTTTTATTTGCTAAATTTCTTTCATCGGTTACATTAGGTATTTAATTGAAAAGGGTATAGTTTTTCCGAAGTCACTTGAACATGTACAAAAACGCCTAGCAATAAAATTTAATGAGTTTCATAGGCGCCCCTAAAAAAGTTTTGTGCTAAAGGTAAAACATTATAATAATACAGTCCCACAAAAAAAGTGCCAGGTCCGAAAGACAAGACCATGGTATCCATATAGTTTTGGGGTCGCTGAATCCGAATCCGGTGTCCGTTTGACACAGTTAGCTCTGGTTTAAGGTTAGTTCAAGGTCAAATATAGAAAATCAATTGTCAACAAACTAAACCTATATGTATCTATACGTTTTTGGGGTTGCTGAATCCGGCGTCCGTTTGACGCGATTAGCTCTGGTTTAAGGTCAGTTCAAGGTCAAATGTAGAAAATCAATTGTCAACAAACTAAACCTATGTATCTATACGTTTTAGGGGTCGTCTAATCCGAATCCGGTGTTCGTTTGACGCGATTAGCTCTGGTTTAAGGTCAGTTCAAGGTCAAATGTAGAAAATCAATTGTCAAACTAAACCCATGTATTTATACGTTTTAGGGGTCGCCGAATCCGAATCCGGTGTCCGTTTGACGCGATTAGCTCTGGTTTAAGGTCAGTTCAAGGTCAAATGTA
>NW_019416478.1:469869-536266 GCF_000390285.2 Anoplophora glabripennis | reverse complement strand
TAAGTCTTCATCCACGTTGACATAACTAATGAATATTTGATGTCTTGCAGCATTTCGGAATCTTGAGAAATTCGTACTCTTAGAAGTCCTGGTTCATCTATATGTTCATCCAATTGAAATTCATCATCATTTTCCCTAAGCACCTTCTGTATACTGTATACCCTGTATAGCATCTATATACCTGAATGGATGGCTGATTCGGATTCAGTAACCCCGACAATCTAAGAAATATGTGTTTTGGACAGATTCCACGGCTTCTCTTCATTTGACCTTACAATGAGTCTTCTTCAATTTATACCTCGCGGTACTATAACTCCTACCTTTCGGCGACTATATTTCGAAAAATATAATTTTCTCAGCTTAGTGCCTATGACTTTTTATCTAAGCTTCGAGAACTATTCAAATTCAAATTTTTAGAACTATCGGCTGGAAGCCATTTTTCATAAGGAACCTGTGGAGTAATTTTATTGCTAGGCGTTTTTATACATGTTCAACTGACTTCGGAAAGACTATACTTTCTTGTGCAAATTGTGCGCGTATTGCAAACAGATAAACACCCTCTATGTGTTCTCAATTGTTTAATCTGTTAAATCATATCATTTGGCATTACGCATCACCTTCCAACAGGAAGGAAAGCTCGCTTAAGAAATGTGTAAAAAATAGCACGCATGAATGCATCTTGCACCTCGGAGGACGTTGCACTGTGAAGTACAATGTACAGACATATTTTTTCTCGTGCGTTCATATTTAACGAATTATTATTGTACAGTGGCAGCGTCTCTGTAAACATCACATCCTCTCAGGATATAATTGAAACAGAAAACACAAGTTATGTCAGTGAACCGGTTGTATACGCCGGTGTTATTTTTAATTTCACGCACAAACATTTATAAGCTTATATATAAACAAGTCTGTGAAGGTATATCCGATGAACAAATATTGGGATGGCAGTCGTCGCTATTTCTCAACCGATAATTCAGAATGTCGTCGTCGAGTGGAAGGAAGAAATGTGTTTTTTGTAATTGTTTTATTTGTACAGGAGTTAGTATTAATGGACTCGGTGAAAATTAAATTACAGAAGTATATATGTCAGCAAATAGCAATAAATTGATGGCATTTTTTAATAATCTTTTGAATTCTACCATGCGAACTATTAAACATGGTTCAGAATTAAAGTTTTCTAAGATTAATTTCAAATTTTACAAACATTAAAATCATTTAATCAGCGTAAGGATTATACAAAAAGACATCGCCTTGTATATAGTCTCCGAATTCAGTTGAACCTAGCAATAAAATTTAATAGGAGTTTCATAGGCGTCTCTAAAAAGTTTTCCGCTAAAAGTAAAAAATAAAAGTAATTTGTATATAATGTGTAGAAAATTTCAAATATTCATTTGGCCAACAACATATTTTAATTATTTATGTCCTCAAACAATTATTGATCGTAAATTTCGGTTTGTTCCGTTTCGAAAGGTCTCCAAAATGCCATGTTGTAATAATATTAGTAAACAAAATATCCCTCTTATTTCTCCCATTCACAATTGTAATATGAATGATTAATAGAGGGTGCCTATAATAAATTAAATTACCTGAATCACACCAAATTCCGCATTGATGCACTGCACTGCTAGGTAATTTGTCGACAACTGAAATTTATGGCCAGTCGCCCAGTCCGGCTGTGTTTGTTCGTCGTTTGCCCGCGCGCATTCTTCAACTGGGCGACCAGACCTGTATATGGGTATGGCTAAATAAATATGGGAACAAGTTTTTTAAATATTTCAATACCGAGATGTTGCGTAGCGACCGAACCTGGTACATACCGCCTAGCTCTTTGGTTTTAAATTGAGATCGGAAGGACTATACCTATAAATAGCTTAGTTATATATTATTTAAAATAACTACTTTAAACCTAGGAAAACTGGCCCAATTTCATTTATTAACGGGAAATATCGATACTGACGTAACCGATCTTTGTGGAACACCTTCTTGTATGCATAAATATCGTAAAAATGGCCATAAATCTGTCCGAACGGCGCTTCATTTAAATAAAAAAACAGTTACCCTGGTACCTGTCCCCGTGTTCCATAAATTTTTTGCCATAAGTATTATTTAACAGAGCCCCCTTTCCTTTATTGCTGCAAATGGCGATATATTTTTTTCCCGGGACCTGTTCCGACCGTTTATTCTTGTATAACAAATGAGCTCTGATAAAGGCAGAAATGTTATGAATAAGAAAAAAAATCGAAAGCGAGCTCGCGACTCCAAACTATTGCAAGGGGGCGATTCACTTGGAAACATAGTAGGCTGCTGTGATGACGAATGGAGACGTAGTCGCACTTTTATGAAAATGATTCGAACACGAGACGAAACGTAGTCATTCATTTTTGCCAATTTTTAATAAATAATCTGAAAATTTTGGTCTTATCACATATTTGTGTTCGGAAGTTTGCTTCTTGCACCATACTATAATCAGTCAAGTTTAGTGAACTGTAGTTGTACGCTTTAAATTAATTTAGAATGAAGAGTCATAGTCATGATATAGTGTAAATTTTGTATTAATTCTAGACAGCATCTAAATTGATCATTTGAAAAGATTGTTCCTTAGACAATTCTAGAGACAAGAAGTTTTAACAAACTGAAGGTGTACAATTTAGATTCTTGATTTATATTTAAAAAAAAATATCAATATTCTGCAAATATATGACTTAAATTCATGTTCTTTAGATGTTCTACACCCAAAAGAAAAACTACACTACTCTAGACTCAGGGGTCACTGGATTTGATAACGCAGTATTAAGATTATTATAAAATGTATGTAGATAGCCTCTAAATTTAGGCCGTAATTTTAGTTATTGTTTAGAACATTATAGATCCAAATGGCTTGTTGATCTAAAGGTCTACCTTCTAAATTCTTTAGTTAGTCTCTAAAGTCACAAAATTTCATTATAAAATTGTAATTTTTAGAAACATCAAGGCCCCCCAAATCCATGGCACATTTTCAAAAAGTTGTCCTTCAGACCGTTCTATATTCAAAAGATAAACTAGAGAGCAACTCTTCAGATTCCTGAGACAGACTCAGAAGTCGCAGGTTTTGATAGCATAGTGTTAAAATGTTTATAAAATCCTCTAAATTCAAGTCACAAATTTAAGACTTTGTTACTTAAAATGTTGTATATTCTAGATCCAAACGCCTTGTTAAACTGATCTATAATTTAAAATCCTGATGTAGACTATAAAGTCACAGGTTTTTATAATCTAGTGTTAAAATTGAAAAAAATATAGATATCCTTGAGATCTATAATTTTAGAATATTCTTGGTTAGAATATTCTAGATCTATGTGGCTTGGTAAATTAAAGCTCCACTATTTAGGTTCTTAATTTAGATTATATAGTCACTGGTTTTCATGGTAGTGTTGAAAATGTTACCTTCCTCCAAATGCATGTTTTAATGTCAAACAGTTGTTCCTCAAACGTTCTACATCCAAAAGATAAGACATCCATGCAATTGTGTTAGAAAATTGTTGCTCAGAACATTCTAGATTCATACGCTTGATCAAACTAAAAGTCTAGTTTTTGATTTATACTCTTAATTCACATGTTTTTATGACAAACTGCTGAATTTTTTTTTAGATATCGAAATCTTCTAATTCGGTGTCGTAATTGTTTGATCAAAGAGTTGTTCTTGAAACGTTCTACATCCAAAAGATAAAATAAGGATCTAAGTACACTTTAAATTCTTAAAATAGACACAGAAGGCGCATGCCATGATAATACAGTGTTAAATGTTTATAAATGATATCCTCTAAATACATATGTACCTTAAACATAGAACGTTAGATACAATGTACAGGGTGTAAGAAGTTTTCAGCATGAGATAGATTAATGATGAATGAACGTCGTCCAAATAATCATCCTTATTAAAAATAATTTAGGGACTTACCAAAAAACAAAATTCAGTAATTTTTAAACGCACAAGTATAAAACAAACTACAACATATGCTCAAAATGTCCACCACCATTTTCGACGCACACACAACAGCTTCGAATCTAATTTTCGCGCACTCGCTGGAAAACGCCTCAAGAAAAGGAAATAGTGGTACGCAAAAAACACTCCGACACGGTCGAATCCAGATACCAACTGAATTGCGTATTTCTGGACAGCTTAGTACCTCGTGTTAACCGCCGCACCGTTGTCACATTGCTCGATATGAATTTTATCGAATTTTTAATTTATTACAACGCTAATTATTTGTTAGAATTAAGCATAAAGAAGTCCAAAAATGTGATAAACATTGTCAATATTCCTTAATTAATCGAACTTTTGTACATCAAAAGAATTTGATAATTTTTTTCTTTTAAATGGTTTAGTTTAGGACCCATGTCATATAAGGTTTTTTGTTTATTTTAATGTATTCTATCGTCTGTTAAAATTAAGCCAGTCAAACTTTTTAACCCCCTGTATACAACAGAATCAGTTACTTTTTAAATAAACATACGTCTTGAGAGTATACTTCATAGTTCATCCGTCATTCGAAAATGCTGTAATTTAGATTACTGGACGTTCACCTCAAATTTCAATTTTTTTTTGTCGGATCCGGGAGCGGGGCATGATTGATTCGCCGTCTCCCCTAACGAATGGGTGCAATGATTAAATATAGGACGTCACTCGTTTCCCAGTCGCTTTTCAAGCTAATTTACCAGAGAGGGCCGTTAAAAAACAAGAGTGTCAACATCGGCGACACACTCGCAAGATTAACTTAAACCTATTAAGATAATTATCCTTGTATCTCGTCTCGCGGCTCCCCTTCTCCCCACCGCCTAGTTTTAATGCGAGAATCGAGCAGGCCGCCGGCCGGGGCGAACGGAAATAAATTTACAACTTTTGAATAATTCCTAAAGTTTACCGGGAACTCTTAGAACAATTTCGAAAGATCAAAGAAAAAACTTTCCGCTTGTTTTAAAAACTTAATGTCGAACTTTCGCATAATAGACTTTCTTAAAACATTTTAAATATTTTAATTACGGACGCGAACTAGACTACAAAGAACAATAATCGCCCCTGCTATTAAAATTTTCGAATACGTGCTGCCGCCGGCGGTTTATTTTTGGCAATAAAACGGTAAAAAGAGACCTGTTATATCTGCTAGTTACCGCGGTTTGAAGTTCATTACGATTCATGCGGTGTCTTCCTCATATTCTCTAAACTTCCCCTGTTTCTCGCCTCCTTTGATATAAAATTTTGTAGCGGCGAATATGCGTTAAGCTTAGTTTACAACGTTCATAGAAAATTGTAAGGTGCTCTGGAATATTTTTCTATCTAAATTACCCTAGTTCCTCACCTTTGCACTTCACCATAAAAAAATAATTGAAAGAGCAGAAAAGTTAAAAAACATGAATGTCTTAGTTCCACCATCGCTTACGAAAATTGTATATCTAATACTAAGTCTACACTATCTTAGAAACTACTGCAATTCAAACTGTAATTTAATAAGGTAGTTCGATAAGAAATAATTATACAAAGTGTACCGGAAATAGTGGAGGGTGTACCAAAAGCGTAGAATTTTAATTGTGCGCCATTTTCATTCTGAAGAGTTGGCAGCATTGTGCAGGATCACGTGTTGACAGATTGTGAAAATTAATTACAAATACTGAACTGAGAGTGTGTAGCTGAGATGATGCGCAAATTACGCAGTGATTGTCAATGGAGATCGATATTGAGAGATGATATTCAATTTTTTGTGGCTTCATTTGGATGGCATGAATTTGGATGACATGTGCCACCTGCCATGAGAAACTATCCACTTGTTACGGCATAAATTTTATGGACGACTCATCTCGCGTAAAAATTAAGTGAAATGGTAATGTCTCCTCTTTAAAAACATGCGAAAACTTTGATAACTTTTTAATTAATAAAGTCTTTTTCCCTCCTATCAAGGTCTGCGTTTGGAATACCCTCTATAACTACTTGACCGAGGTAATTATAAATTGTAAGACAATAGAACGACGCTATTAAATTTTAATGTAATGAAACTAATACATGTTCTTGTGGAATTATACTAAAATACTTTTTATACGTGATTAGAATTTTGACTATTTTGTGCAGAATGGATTACAATAATATACAGGGTGGGCCATTAGTGTGAGAAAGTAAAATAACTCCCTTGTTACTCATAATACAGTAAAAAAGTTGTACAGAATCGAGAAATCTAAACCACAAAATTAATTTGAAACGTACAGGGCGATGGGAAAGATTACATTTTTTTTAAATGGAACAGCCTGTATATTTTTAAAGATATGGATTTCTGAGAAAAATCTATATATGGCAATATAAACAGTTTATCATTTTAGTGCGGGGTTGCCAAGTTATGTAGAAAATTGTTTCGAATTTTGGAAAAAAACATGACCTCGAAGAAGTTGTATTAACTTTCAGCTACTAACACTTGGAGCAAAAATATTTGACAGAGTTATAGGCAAATGTTATACAAAGGCTCCTATATTAGCTAATATCGATATTTTATACAGGGCATTTTTTATAATACGATCATTTTTAGAAAGTTTTAACTTGATTTTCTAAAATTTTTCAAATGGAACACCCTGTGTTTTATTGTTCTATTTTATTCACTTATCCACTTCAACTTTTACTAAGCATGTTCTATATCTAAAATTGTTAGTTTTTAAGATATAGCAACATTTCTGAAAAAACACAAATAGATATTAAATAATAAAATTAACTCAAAATGGAATGATAAATTATGAACTGACAAGTTAACACAATGTGACAGTTTTTTCCAAAGCCATTTCGTGCGACCGAAAATAATAAAAATTAGGGTTTTCCAGCAATGTTACTATATCTTAAAAACTAACAACTTTAGGTGTAGAACATACTTAATAAAAGTTGAAGTGGACTGATATGTGAATAAAATAGAACAATAAAATACAGGGTGTGAAAGTTTGAACTTTCTAAAAATGAGCGTATTATAAAAAAAATCCCTGTACAAAATATCGATATTAACTAATATAGGAGTATTTGCCTAACATTTGTCTATAATTCTGTTAATTATTTTTGCTCCAAGTGTTAGTAGTTGAAAGTTAATACAACTTCTTCAAGGTCATGTTTTTTCCAAAATTCGAAGAATTTTCTACCTAACTGGGCAACCCCGCACTAAAATGTTAAACTGTTTATATTGCCATATATATAATTTTCTCAGAAATCCATATGTTTAGAAATATACAGGGTGTTCCATTTAACAAATGTAATATTTGGCGTGTCCCGTTTTTACTAATCGCCCTGTATGTTTCAAATTAATTTTGTCCTTTAGGTTTTTTGATTCTGTAAAACTTTTATAAAAACTTTTTTCTGTATTAGGAATAACAAGGGACTTATTTTACTTTCTCACACTAATGGCCCACCCTGTATATACATTTTCCGTGTAGTTTCCACTCTTAGTGTAAACTACGCTTTAATTCGAACTATATTATAGGGTGGTTCTACAGGAAATAACTATACAGGGTGTACCAGAAATGAGTTAATGTTTAATCAGCGTATTTTACTACTAAAAATAAGAAAAAAGTTTGGAAGTGAATACTGTGAAGTTTAAATTTTTAATTTTCTATCCGGAGTTATGTTCGGCTATAGGGGAGATGTGAGTAAATGTTGACGAAACTACTTCCGGTAATGTTTTATCTTCTTAACCTCAAAAGGCTTTAGCCCTTCCAGGAAACATTTCCCAGTACGGTTCACTAATAACCAAAATAATCTAAAAATTTTATGAGACCCAGGATTCTAATGATTTTTTTTTAATACAGGGTGTAAGAAGTTTGACTGCCATTACTTCAGCATGAGGTAGAGTAATCATATATGAACAAAGAAGTTGTATATTACAGGGGCGTAAGATTAACAATTTTCAAAATACAGCGAGTATTAATATTGGGGAGTTTCATCACAACGTGACGACAGCGCTTAACCTAACGCTACACAGCTGATGCATAGCACGTGTGTACGCGGCAGACTTGTCCTACGGAAAAAATGTAAACGACTATTATTGTGAAACATTTAGTAAATTTCAAGACAATTGTTTTCCAGTTTTTAAATAAATAAAATAAAATGTATCGATTTTGTAGTATGAAGATAGGTTGTGCTTAAATTTTAGCTCAAATTTTAGTAATTATGAATCTAATAAAATACAGGAACTTAACTTTTAATCAAATTATGAATTTGAAAAATATGTAATTAACGTACCCAAAGATTCACGTCATCCAAATAATCATACGCATTAAAAATATTTTAGGTACTTACCAAAAAGCAAAATTCAGTAATTTTTAACATAAGTACAAAACAAACTACAACTATGCTCAAAGTGTACACCACCATTTTAGATGCACGCACGACACCTTCGAATCCAATTTTCGCGCACTCGCTGGAAAACACCTCAAGAAAAGGAAATAGTGGTACGCAAAAAAACACTCAGACACGGTTCAATTCCAGATACCAACTGAATTGCGTATTGCTGGACAGCTTAGTACTTACCTCGTGTTATCTGCCACGCCGTTGTCACATTGCTCGATATGAATTTTATCGAATTTTAAATTTATTACAAGGATAATTATTTTTTAGAATTAAGCATAAAGAAGTTAAAAAAAAGTGAAAAACATTGTACTTTATGGAATTCTATGCACCAGTTATGTCAATGTTCCTTAATTAATCGAACTTCTGTACATCAAGTTGGAGATTTTGATAATTTTTTTTTCGGAAATGGTTGAGTTTGGGACCCATATCATATAAGTTTTTTTTTATTTTAATGTATTCTATCGTCTGTTAAAAAATTAAGGCAGTCAAACTTATAACACCCTGTATAGTATTCCAGACGTATTTATTAAAACAAATCTGATAATCGATGGCTTGCAACAATTTTTTCCAACAAAAAAAAAACATTTTAGGATTTATTTTTAATCTGGCTAACAGCAGCATCAGTAATCTGCATCATTTAAAACCCCAGTGCGCCAAATTTGGTAGATTAATATTGCAGTATAATTTTTTATACAGACTTAAAGTTGTAAGTTCCTGTTTCAGTTTAATAACCCTTGGAGGTATTGAAAATACCTGAGGATGATGAAAATTAGTCAGTTACTGGCACACCGCAATTATCAAATCAGGAATGCCAGTAATTGCCTAATTCTTGCCAACTTCTGTCAGCTTTCTAGACTTTTTAACTGAAACGGGCAATAAACTTAAAACATTAAATATGTATAAAAAATATACTGCACTATAAACCAGTGAAATTTGCGATACTTTGGCTTTAACTAATGCTGGATTACGTAGACGTTTAATAAAAAAAATTCTAAGTGGTTCTCCGAAATATTGTCTCCAAAATTGTCGAAGGGGGCTGCGGATTAACAACTAAGGATCTAAATCCACCGATTTCCGAGATATAAGGTGTTGAAATTTAAAAAATAGTACGTTTTTTAAAAAAAAATATGAAAATGCTTTGGATTGATTGATGGAACTTTGGGTAGTGGTTTCACCAGTCAAAACTAAAAATGAAATGATATTGTATACCTATTTCAGTGACGATATCTTCCATTTTATACGAAGAACGAGTACCTAATTTTCTAATTACAATTTTCTAAATTTAATAATAATAAATAAACATGTAGAAGTATTATTTACCTAGACATCTAGTTTTATTTTACATACAATGATACCATCAAATACCAAAATATCGTAGGCATACACATTTTCCATTTTTTGGAAATTATGCCCTCTCGCTGATCCTCAGATTTCGAACATTTTTTCTTTTAATTACATATTACATTTTGCTAAAAATTGTTTTTGAAATAAAATTTAATAAATATTTTCTGGAAACAAATACTTTTGCAATTTATTCAATGATGTACCACATCAACTAATTTTAAATTAAATCGAAAATCACTCGTTTTCTGAAAAGAAAAAATAGAAAATATCGGACTTCGTTGAAATACAATACCGAATAAATTGTTCGAATTTCAAAAAACTGAGTGGTATAGAGATTATGAAATTTTCAACGAAATTATCATCCAGTGTCTTCGCTGCTGTTTGATATCAGTATTTGTTTATGAATTCCATTAATTTTTTCCCACTAACCTAGTCGGTACAGGTAAAACATCTCTTAATTATTTATTTATTTAGAATTCCAATACCGAATGGGACAAAGTTCCAATCACAGGACATGATGAAACAGAAAAGTAAAAACTAAATTAAAATGAAGACACGTCTAACATTAAGTGTAAAGACATAAGTTCTGCAGGATAAAAAAAATTAGAAGGTTGTTCTGATTTTTAATGGGCCAAGCTCTATAAACTTTTTCTCTATACTAATTTCGAGACACTGTATAAAATGCAAATACATACGCGAATATTTTAAGAAGGAAAAGCAATACGAAGTTATTTAGAGGGTTCTTATGAGTAAACTTGCTATTAACTAATTAATATAATTAAAATTGGGGTACCGCCCATTTAAAAAAGAAACTACAAGTAATGAAGAAGCTATTCTGAAATGCGATTATGGCGACAAGACGACTAGAATTTACGGCCTCACCTCGGTGATTTATGTGTTTTTTGAGAAGTCGGAATTATACGGAATTAATAGCTCCCTGAAAGTTCCTACAATAAAATTAATTAATAGAGGAACGTCATGAAGAGCACAAAAAGTGTGCATCTAAAATTGTAACGATCTATCTGGAGTCTTAGGTTTTCAGACGCGCCGTCTTAAATCAACCGGGATGTATATATAGCACTGGAAGAGTTTCGTCGAAATGATATCCGTAAGCCGTGTTATCATTAATTGCTTCGGAAACGCCCAGATCAAAAGGCAACTATTTTGGAGCTGTAACAACAACATAATCTTCCTGTTTGATGATCACGACCGGATAAATTATTTAATTACAAAACATGTCGTTCGGTTATTTCCTGAAGAAATATATCTTTTTTCAGTCAAACGTTTTAATGCTGTTTAATAACATGTAGTGTATACCGTAAATATTTTAATCCGATACGTGACGAAATTACGTTAAATTTATGGTAACAAGAAATTTGTTTATTGAAACCAAACCTTTTATTTGATTAGCTATAATCAAATTAATAAGTTATTTCTTTTAACCGAACCCTCTGAAAAAAATTTTTTAATGATTTATTTACCTTCAATTTCTATTATAATTTTTTTATCGACTGTAATTTTACAAATATGCTATGCAATTCTATTGTTAGAAAGGTATTATTATAAGTTACAAGAGACGTTGTAATATTATCATCATGTTTAGATTTGTTTTAACACATTTGTAACTAAAAAGCTCTATCATTGTATTTAATTTTTTTTAGTAAACGGAGACAATTACAAAACTTTTCTGATTACCGTCATCTGCCGTTGCGTAGGAAAATAATATTTTTATCCAACACTTGTATAATGATACTATAATTTCTTTGGTTTTAAAGGAATAATGTGGCCTATAAGTTACCATAAAAAGACATATGTTTGGTTTATTTTTCTAGTTTTTATTAGAAAACCAATTTGAAACAATAATAAGTCAAGTCAACAAATAACCTAAAATGCTACAAACTTACATTCTACCTACTTATTAATATTAATATTAACATTAACATTTATGGTAAAGCTGTAATTTGATGCCAAAGGATTATTGGAATCATTTTGTGATTGTGATAAATTTATAGAACAGGTTGCCCCTTTGCTTGTGCTTGCTTCTGGAGTCTGCACCCCTTGTATATTTTTAGCGATATCAGTTTTGTTGGAAATTGACTCTTCAATACAGGGTGTAACTAAATAAGTGTAAAACATTTAAGGGGGTGATTCCTCATCGAAAGAAAAAAGATAGGATCTTTCATATAAAGAAACTTCATTGGAGCATCACTTGTTAAGATACAGCCCCTTAAAGGGGGTACATAAAATTTGTTTAACAATTTTTTTCACCAGCACTAAACAAGTTACAATATTGAAATTAACCTGACATTTTCTACTACCAAGAAGACACTTAGCCAGTAATTTATTTGGTTTACCCCATGGTTGTAAGGGGTGGAAAACGCAACCTCTAAAATTTATTTCCAACGTAACTTTTTGTCTTATTATTTGTTTACCATTTAAAAATTTATTTCCGATAGCCTGTTTCATTCTAAAAAAAAATGTCTCTTGAATTTTTTGCCCAAATTAAACCAGTTCGCAGCAAAAAATTATTTTACGAACAAGATACATATCGCCATAAAACGAAAATACGAAACTAATTTATCTAGTAGGCCGCCATTAGCGATACTGACAATTAAATTGGAATCAAGCTGTCAGTTTGTAAATTTTTGAAATTGAAGTAATACTAATTGTGTATTGTTCTGTTCTTAATTTGTTACTTTAATAATTCACTTGTTATTAAAATGGCATACACAAATGAGGAAATGGCTGATATGCATTACGTTTACGGTCTGTCGCAGGGGAATGGGTTAGAAGCTTCTACAAGATATGCTGAAATGTATCCTCAACGGCAGCATCCTTCACATAGAATATTTGTCTGACTTCATCAACGATTACGTGAATATGGTTCATTCAACAAAAGAACGCAGGATTGTGGTCGCCATCGAGAAGTAAGAACACCACAGCTTGAGGCAGCAGTACTTAATTTGATAGAAGAACAACCTACTACCAGTACTAGAAAGATTGCTTTCCAGCTAAATGTTGATCATATGACGGTATTTCGAATTTTAAAGGAACATCTCTTATACCCTTACCATCTGCAACGAGTACAGGCACTGTTACCGCGAGACTTTCCGAACCGTCTTGAATTTTGCAATTGGATGCTGGAAATGATTAGAAGAAATCGTGACTTTCTGAAGACGATCGAATTCACAGACGAATGTAGTTTTTCTCGGGACAAGATTATTAATTTTCATAATTACCACATATGGGCTGATGAAAACCATCACGCTATTGTCGAAACTAACCATCAAGAACAGTTTTCTCTTAAGGTGTGGGTCGGAGTTATTGGGGATTATTTAATTGGGCCTCATTTTCTACCTCCTCGATTAAATGGTGAGGCATACGTTCAATTTTTAAGAAAAGTGCATCCCCCCGTACTGCTGGAGGAAGTTCCTTTGGGCGTCAGAAGGGATATGGTTTTTATGCATGATGGGGCTCCCGCCCATTTTAGTCAAGTAGCACGTCAGCATTTAACTGAAACATATGCAAATCAGTGGATAGGTCGAGGAGGACCACAGAATTGGCCCGCTCGATCCCCGGATCTCAATCCTCTGGATTTGTCTACTTGGGGCCATTTGCAGCATTTGGTTTATCGTACTCCTGTTCGCGATGTAGAGGACTTAAGAAACCGCATTATCGATGCGTGCAGGGTAATTAGAGAGACTCCAGGAATATTTGAGCGAATACGTGGCTCAATGCGCCGACGTCTAGACGCATGCGTAATGTCTGAAGGTAGACATATTGAACATTTACTATGATTTCTACATGTTGTATGTTTTGTTATTATTAAATTAGTTTTGATTATTCCCCTTTAATCATTTAATGCAGGTAGTAACTACAAAATAACAGTAAATCCAGTCCGCATTTATGACGATGTATCTCTGTAGTTGTTCGTAAAATAATTTTTTACTGCGAACTGGTTTAATTTGGGCAAAAAATTCAAGAGACATTTTTTTTTAGAATGAAACAGGCTATCGGAAATAATTTTTTAAATGGTAAAAAAATAATAAGACAAAAAATTACGTTGGAAATAAATTTTAGGGGTTGCGTTTTCCACCCCTTACTACCATGGGGTAAACCAAATAAATTACTGGCTAAGTGTCTTTTTGGTAGTAGAAAATGTCAGGTTAATTTCAATATTGTAACTTGTTTAGTGCTTGTGAAAAAAATTGTTAAACAAATTTTATGTACCCCCTTTAAGGGGCTGTATCTCAACAAGGGATGCTCCAATGAAGTTTCTTTATATGAAAGATCCTATCTTTTTTTCGATGAGGAATCACCCCCTTAAATGTTTTACACTTATTTAGTTACACCCTGTATAACCTTCTGCCACGGTAGATGACTTCCATTAAGTGTTGTAATATCCCCTCTAGCATTGGCCAAGAGAGTTGTAGATGCGCGACACAAGCTATGCCCTGTATATAAATTATAATCTGTCAAGCCCAAAAATCGCGCAACAACATTAAGGATTTTTGACAGCTTATTGATACCAACACATTGACGTGTGCATTTTGCCTTTTGAGAATTACAAAAGAAACTTTTATGGTGCACATTTTAAGGCCTTAGCTTAGAATATTTTCTAATTAATTGAATTGGATTAACACAAAATCCTTCATTTAACACAGCGAAGCTTCTTGGTTTGTTCGTTTTAGTATTTGAAATCATGATACTCCCCTTTGTCCTCTATATTGTCTATGCAAAAACTCCTAATATCAACGCCACCTAAAAACAACAAATTTAATAAATATAACTCAGTTAAACTATTCAGTAGAACCTACCTTATTTATAAGATGATCTTTGTCTAGGACTTCACGCAAAAATTGTTCGATTTGTTCTCTTTCTACCTTATTTATAAGATGATCTTTGTCTAGGACTTCACGCAAAAATTGTTCGATTTGTTCTCTTTCTAAGACCTTGGATTTTTTGGTTGAAAATGTTTGTGCTTAGACTTTAGAAATGCCGCTAGTCTGCCGAATTTAGAAATTTCAATGTTCTTGTAAACTCTCAAAGTTGACTTCAACATGTAATATATAGTCCACAATATGGATGGAGCTAATTTCTCACTTAAATTGAAGAAATAAGCCAGCAAGACATCTTCATCCCTTCTTTGATTTTGAAATCTTGAAATTCCTCCAGTTCTTTGTTGTATATAGATTTTGATTTCTCTAGAATGATGCGTGCAGTAGCCGCATTAGCATTTTTTAAAATTTCAGATGGAATTTCCACATTTTCCATTTTTTCAGTCTTGATTTTAGGATTTCAACGTATTTCAACTCAAAAAATATTGTTTGTTTACTGACAACCCTTGGTTACAGACACAATTTAGGTTGACACTCGCATCCTTTGTAATATCTAGAAATACATTCATTTCGTTAAATTACATTGACAACTTGAAATTTTAAGTAATTTTTAATTATTAAAACGAAATTCTATGAAAGTGTTGGATAAAATTTTGTATGGCACACATGTAATACATCATATAAGTCACTTGGAAAAACATTTCCCAGCGTGACTTATATATACCGTAACACAACCATAAATAACTAATTATTCCCATATCATAAAAATAAATTTCATTAATAGTTCTTTAAAATGAGCCGTCGTTTCTTGAAATCGATTAAGGCATTTAGCAGTTATGACAATTTAAAGATTTCAAGATGGCGTCCTTTATACTGGCGTTATGGTAATAACAAAAAAAAAAGTTCAAACAGAACTTATGAAGGGTTTAACAGTGTATCTAAAAAGTGTATTTTCAGCTTAGGTTATATAAGCGAAATTTCGAAAAAGCGACAATTCTCTGTAACACTATAGTAGTTACACCCTCTAGCGGTGAAGTTAAAAACTTCATAATCGTATCACGTCTAGTTTCCTATACATAGTCGCTCCGTACCGTTAATGGATCACTCTATATATTCGTACAAAGTATGCAGTGCATCGTTTGGAAAAAAAATCGCTCCATTGGCACTGACGAAATCCTGTTCTATTCTGGAAAAAAAAATCAACACAAAAAATTCAAAAATATCGATATCTCGGCAACCAATAGTCGCACAGAGACCTTTCAAAAAGCTGGTTAACACTGAACAAACAAGCTAACTGTATAGAGATCAGTTCATTGAGTTCTAAAAAGATTTCATACGTCCGTAGACAGTCCTAAAAAAAATTGCTCGATAACCGTAACTCATTTGTTGTCAAAAGATCTTGAANTCATTTAACACGTAAAATTAATTAATTTTTTAATTTTTTTCAAATTAATGTCAAAGATCCTTGTAGAGGATTTTTCGAATTTTCAAAACTGCGGTTGTATTTAGTATGCAATAATTTTTTGCTGAGAAATGGATGATTAAAGAGAAAAGTGTCATTTTTCAATCAACAATCGATATCTCGGCAACCAATAGTCGCACAGAGACCTTTCAAAAAGCTGGTTAAAACTGAACAAACAAGCTAACTGTAATCAGTACATTGAGTTCGAAAAAGATTTCATACGTCCGTGGACAATCCTAAAAAAAATTGCTCGATAACCGTAGCTCATTTGTTGCCAAAAGATCTTGAAACTAGATACTTAAAGCTTCTAAATCAAATTTTATCTCGACACGACCATTTTTCACTGAGATACACCCTTTCAAAACTCACTAAAACGTTTATAAAACTTTTGGTTCCCTTAATTGTTTCCGATAGTGTGTTAATTGTCCTTTTTCGAAAATTTACGATAACATAATAAGTGCACGACTTTAAGTTGTTGAAAGGAAGGTCTGTAGTAAACAAACATAAAATTTTCAACGCTGGCTTTTCCGTGGGCGTAAACACGTCCGAGAAAGCACATCCTAAAAATGAACTTTATTTATCGTACCTGACATAGAACAGATTTATGCTTCCTATTAGAACAGAGCAGGAGAGGCTTTATTAAAATTATGTTCTTCGCCATACCGTCCACGTCACGTGATCTTAAATTGCTTTGGAGCCTAATACTGCGAGATCAAAAGGAAACGAGCGCCTTCTGTTGTTAAAACAGCTTAATCCCTTACTAATCTAATTCTTATTTAAAGCGTATAATTACGAAATGTTTGTGTAGTTTACGCGGCTGTAAGTTAATTGACTGTTTTTTACCTCCCCACCTCGCTCTAACTCCCTCCGCTTCTAATTGGTCGTATTTCTTTATTAGTATGACATGAAAACGGGGCGTCCTCGGATTTATCGAGCCCAAATTCCTTAATTTCGTCGCCGCTTAAATAAACTATAATAAAGATTTCTCCGAATGGATTCCAATTTCATTCATGCCTGCGTTGAAAGGGAATATTCTTTGTTGTTGTATTTTCGAATTTAATTTGGATGCGTCAAGGATAACATTTGGTTCCAATTGAAATTGTCTGTGGGAGTCCCACCGGGAACTGCGTCGATCGATATCCAAGAAAGTACTGCTCTGAAAAATTTGAAAGTTTGGCAACATGGCAATGTCCCTAGGGCGAACATAACTAAAATATCTAGAACTCCCTAGCACTTCCAGTTATACCGAAAGTCGTTGTTTTAAATGGGACACCCTATATATTATTGCATTTTCGGATTCTACTTGAAATTTGAAGGACACTTTATTAAATATTCCCTGCACCGCGGAGATGCTAGTAACTTATTTTCAGGAGCGTGATATCAAGCTTTGGTGCATGTAAAAGTCATAGATGTATCATTAAGGAGGTATATCGGGGTCCGAAGGAAGTGAGGATCGCAGGGGGGTCCTATGCTTTTCTTATGGAAATAAAATCCGCTACCAACTTGAAAAAAATAAATTCAATTGAAATTATTTGCGATAAACCTTATCTATATGTATAGCACAGAAATCTACTCAGTATGCACATAACATACATATTGAAAATTAACAACATAAAAATATCATATTTAAGTAGTTTTAAATTATATTTAATGAACGCATAAACACTATGTAGATGTGGCAACAGCGCTAACAATCGAGTGCAGTTGTACACACTGCGAACCTACAGACCTCGGACATCGGAGATATTGCGCGTCAAATTCGGGTAAAGATGCGTACGCGTTCAAAAATGTATTGTGTGTAAACTATGTACAATATAATTATTATATATAGCAAATATATCGTATTATCCTCGCGAAGATTTGTATCCTTTATTTAAAATCCGTAAATCATGTGAACTGGTAAAACAACGAGAATTATGTTAATTTAGTTCTAAAGAAATGAAATGACACTCGCGCCCATCTCTCGTCCAAGTCAAAGAAAATGTTGGATGCAATTTTGAAGGTTCTGTGATAGAAATTACATTATTACTCACTGTTCGTGTTTTTAATCTCTATTTTAGTAATGTTACAAAAGTTTTGCAACTATAACTAATTTTTTAGATATAAAGTTTGCTGAGAAATATTTATGTTCCTTTGTTATTCCGTACAAATGCTTTTATCTCAAGTATTACTAATTATATTAATCAAGTAAAGAAAACTTTATGTAACCCTAAATATTGCTGGGTAATGATTACGATGTTTTTATAAACCATTAAATATATTAAAAGGATTTATCAACTGTATTTTTTATTCCAATAAATATATCACAGCTTCCTAGTCTTTTTTAATTAATCTAGTTTTTTAAAAACATTACAAAAAATCATCTGTTGTGGATAATTTATTGTTGATAACAATGTACATGGGATTTAGGAAAAATGTATATGTTTGAAATCAATTTCGTTTTTATCAAGTCTTTCAAATGTATTCCCTCCTTGCTGTCAGCTGATTGCGACGTTGCCACATTAATCCTCAAGTCAGACAGAAATGCAATTATTGGTTTCTGTTTCTAATTAATACAGCTGTACTATGTTCAAAAATTACATTAGTTTTACATTAAAAATAAGATAATATTGTGTACTACTATCTATGGAAAAGTTTTGTTTCACAATTTCTACATTTTTTTTCTCAGTTATGGACAGAAAAAGAGCCACACCGTCCAACTTCGCCATATATTGTTCGCCTATGTTAAAATGAACAACTTTCAATAATATCTCAAAATCTAGATTAAAAAAACAATTTCAAAAAATTATTACGCACAGAGGGAGTACTGGGTAATACGCTATATAAATTTCAAGTACATCTGTGCATTTTAGTAAACCCGATATACCTCCTTAAATTGTGGTATACCAACAAATTAAAACATTTAATACTAGGTGTTCCATTTTTGCTGTTACATTTTGATAAATTCAAACATTTATAACTTTGTTAACTTAAATAGAACACCCTGTATTTCTACTCTGTCGTATGCAGATTGAAATTTCCTTTCTAGCCATACAATCATTGTTAGGGTTGCCGATACTACTTTTAGATATATTTGCAATTTTCTATTTTTTGGACAGCTTTTCTCGTATCAGACCTGTTGTCAAATTGGCCATGACCAGAGACACTCCAACACATTTGAAATAACATGACATTTGTTAAGTTAATTGACAAATTATTGTTATGTTACTATAGTACGATCGTATACGATGCAAAGTAGAGCAAAAAATTGTCGGTCTTTTATCAAAGGAAAATCGTGTCATCATTTTTAGGAGGCGTAAGATGAACCGTTTCAAATTTAAAATGAAATTGAATGTAAAATCTGAAATACCGCCGCATACGCACTGTGTTCTGGTACTAGCTGTAGTCGGCCAGGTGCATCGAGTGTACGAAGTGGTCGGTTATACGTCAAATACTAACCTGGCGAGCTTGATCGTAGAGCAGGGAACAATAAACAGTGGCGCGTACAGAGGTGAAATGTAGTACATATATGGAATTTAAATAACGAATTGGATTTATAATAAATTACATTTAAAACAAATAGTTTATGAGAATAAAGGGATTTTTGTAGGAACAGGGTTCCAGACGTGAACTGATCTCTTCATCGCACCCCATTACGATTCTTTTTTTTATAAGGAGAACGAAGTTTCAAAGCAAAAACCTTGTATAACAGATATACTATAAATATTTACAGAATGAAAACAAAATATAAATCCTATGATATGATTCTATCAAATGAAAACACTAACAANCTATCTTCAACTATTTAGGCTTCCTTCCAGAATTTCCTACCTAAGTGCCTGTTTTTTGTGCTTCCTTCTATCGACCGTTAATATTACTTTTTCATTGTTATACAACACCTATGTAACAGGTGACGTCGAAGTTGATAAGATAAGTACGGTTTTGCACAATGTTTGAAATCAATTTTGTTTTTATCAAGTCTTTCAAATGTATTCCTTCCTTGCTGTCAGCTGATTGCGACGTTGCCACATTAATCTTCAAGTCAGACAGAAATGCAATTATTGGTTTCTGTTTCTAATTAATACAGCTGTACTATGTTCAAAACTAACATTAGTTTTACATTAAAAATAATATTGTGTACTACTATCTATGGAAAAGTTTTGTTTCACAATTTCTACATTTTTTTCTCAGTTATGGACAGAAAAAGAGACGCACCGTCCATCTTCGCCATATAAACCTATGTTAAACTTTCAACAACAATATCTCAAAATCTAGATTAATTAAAATTTCAAAAAAATGTGACATATAAGGGAGCACTGGGTAATACGCTATATAAATTTCAAGTACATCTGTGCATTTTAGTAAACCCGATATACCTCCTTAAATTATGGTATACCAACAAATTAAAACATTTAATACTAGGTGTTCCATTTTTGCTGTTACATTTTGATAAATTCAAACATCTATAACTTTGTTAACTTAAATAGAGCATCCTGTATTTCTATTCTGTTGTATGCAGATTGAAATTTGAACTTTTAGAGATATTTGCAATTTTCTATTTTTTGGACAACTTTTCTCTTATCAGACCTGTTGTCAAATTGGCCATGACCAGAGACACTCCAAAACAATTGAAATAACATGACATTTGTTAAGTTAATCGACAAATTATTGTTATGTTACTAGTTTTTGCCGAATAATTAAATAAAAGTGCCTGGCGATCGTTTAAATTATTCTAATGAGGGTTATTTTAATTTGTTTGTTATTGAATTTTTCAATGAAATGTAACCGAACAAACATATCTAACTATTCTCCAAGATGAACTGGTTCCTGCCTTAGCGGTTTTATTCCCCAATAATTTGGATCCTGATTTATTTGACCAACGGATATGATTTCAACAAGACGGGTCACCACCACATTTTGCTGAAAATGTATGGGCCTATCTCAATCAAGTGTTTCCGAATAGGTGGATTGGAAGAAGAGGATCAATTGAATGGTCAGCAAGATCACCCTATCTTACCCCATTGCATTTTTTTATGGGGATATCTAAAAAGCAAGGTTTATGCTACTAAACCTAAGGACGCTGTAAAGCATTTGTAAAGATGTTTTGTAAAATTACTTTTGACCTTTTTTTAAACACCCTGTGTATAAAATGAATTAACATATCTTTATTTTCAAACGTTGGCTGTTCATTTTATCAGAGATTATATTATAAACAAAACCGTGCACCGTCCACGAAATTTTCTCTGGATAAACATAATTCCTTGTCGGAATATAATGCTTTCAACGCGTTCTGGCGATACGACGGCTTAATTATAAATCGATGGCGTTAAATAATAAACGGACACTGCTATTGAATTACAGATATGTTAGTAAAATTTTATATACGAGGCGCAGAAACGATCCGGTTTCGCGTTAAACTAAACAGCAACGGATTGATTTACGGCTTCCAATAAGCGAGCATCGCGTAGATGAAAAATTGTCTAATGGCCTATTTAATTACGCGCTTTGTGTCATTACATCCGCTCCCGATTGATGCCTTGGCATTAATCAGTGCAGTTAAAAAAATAATTATCGGCAAGTGGAATATATTACGTTTTTATTAATTAAATTCCTCTTATTGGCGAATCCAGCGTTCTCGGTGACATCTGGTGGCCAATAATAGAATTGTGGTGATGCGAAAAAAATTATAATAATAGCGCTTTATTGCCCAACACAAAACCCATTTTTAAGACAATTTACAAAGAAATATAGTTGCAACCACTGTACAATGTCACATCAAATAAAGAATGAACTTAAAAAAAAAATAAAAAAAATGCTACAGCAAAAAAATTATTCATAGGAATGACTTACATAATTAAAATTAACATACTTACATAACTTATAGCAATATATTTGTCTTAAACTTAAGAGACTTAAAAGTAATACTACGTCTTGACTTAGATGAGGATGAGGATTTAGATTAATTTATTCGCCTGGCACCAATATTAAAGCGTTCAAGATCCATTTGCATTTGTTGACAATCATTCAAATAGTTGACGGATGAATATATTTTTGTAGGCAGCAAATGCAAATAAAAGTATGCAACAATTAATAACGTCACTTAAATCGTTAATAAGTTACATGAACAGAAGAGGGCCCAAAGTAGATCCTTGGAAAACTCCAGAGGGAGATGTATTAATTGAAGAATCAAAACCATTGTGACAAGCTTGACAGGCTGAGACATATAGGGTTTGATGAAGTTGCAAAATAAAACACTTTTATCAATCCTATCGAAAAGCTTCGAAAAATCCTTTATATTACGTCTACCTGACTTCTGTTCTTTAGAACATTGATAAAATATTGTGACAACATAGCAAGATTGGTTTCAGATAGTACTTACGATTCCATGTTGATTGGGAGAAATAAAGTAACGCACATATATGTAGGTAGATGCTGTCATAACGTACTATTTCAAAGTTTTTCAACCTGGGATTTATCCCCACTTTTAAAGACTGGATAAACTCTGTCCATCTTCCAACAAGTTAGAAAAGTTACAGGTTTAATCGATGAATCTTATAAAAGTACCACAAAAACAGCGGCCCAATCTTTTACTATAAAAGATGGAATTCTATTTGGAGCAAAAATCATTTTATTTTTTAATTTTTCGTAGTATTTTTACGCATTAAGTTTATAAAGAGTTTTTTTATCTCAAGGACAAATAAACACTTGGCTGGCGTATTCCGTGTGAACAGCTAGGTACAATTCAAAGCAACGAGGCTAGTTTTCATTTCATAATAAATATATATTGATTCCTATTATTATTACAATACTTTAAAAATAAGCAAGTGTTACATTGGTTTCTTTTTTGAGCGGAGTGAGAAGAGGGTTAAGCAAATTTTGTTTTTAGTTTAACCCCCAACTATTTACTTTACTAAATTAAGGTTGCAACCTTGAAGAGCACATTTGGAACATAGTTCATCTTGTCTTGATTTGTGTTATGATAAGTAATACTGACTATAATAAGTGTATACTTAATGTTTTCAATTATTTCTTACAATTCAAAAATTGGATATTATCAAGTTGGTTAGGGGTGGGTGTGGATTTAATTTGCATATACAGGGTGATTCAGAACTTATCCAAATAAAAATTTGGATGTACTCTTACAAATATAATTTTGTAAAGAAAAAATCAAAAAGGGCAGTTCGAAAATTATTTAAAAATACATTTCTGCACGGCACTGGAAACTGGTCCACTGTAAAACCTGACCATGCATAAAGCGATCGGCATGGCGGCAAAGTGTGATAAAAACGGACAAAAACTTTCGCAAGGAAAGAAATAAATAGAATTTTGTAGCACTTATTTTATATCAGCAAATTCAACTGATTTTGCCTTTATTATTATTATTAATTAATAAAATTAATTTGTGGTTTTAAATAATAAAATAATTTGACATATCTGATGTTACATCTGTTCAAAATTTTATCCACATTTGGGTCCGTCTTACTCAGTTTCTATGAATTAACACAAATGTCATCTTGCTTCACCATAAATTAAAAATCTATTGTAAACACCACAGGTAATAGGTAAACACTACCGCAACGACGATTCTACAATCGGAGTTCAGTATTCGGAGTTGCTGAGGCCACGTGGCTCTCTACGCTTATTGCGAATGACGCTAGAGACTACAGTTGTCCATCCATGCAATGGTTGAATGTACTACAACTTCAATAAATTTTTTTCTCGGAAACTAAGGATTTTACAAAAAATTATTTTAAGATATTGACTCCATTTCTCATGGCGCATCTATTCCCAAATTTTTTTGGATAAGTTGTGGATCATCCTTTATTTCTTTCCGATGATCAAACACAACTGGCGTTTTTGATTTACGAAGAATATATCCATTAATGCCAAGGAAATTAATATAAAGCTTTGACAATTATTATTAGTAATAGGATAAGTAATACTTCTAATAGCAAGAAATTAGTCGATAAAATTATAGAAACCAGTTTATATTAAAAAATCAATAGATTCCTTAAAATAATTGTTGCACAAAACTAATACTATAGAAGAGTCAGTCTAGGTAACGTCCAAATGAAGCCCCTATTTCAAAGGGCATCGGATCATGACCGGTTTTGGTTGCTGTATGTACACACAACTGTTGCTCCGATTTACCCAGCGACCTGGATCTAGTACAAATTTCCTTTAATATCGGGCAAGTCCACGTCATTTTTCTTAAAACTCGTGCTCAACAGATTTCCGCACGACAGCGATAAATTGGTTTCTCGCCCACATCGTTTTCTGCACTTATGCACTATTTGATGCATATCCGTTAGGCACTGCCGGAGTGATAATTGAATGTCAAGAAGCCGTATTCTCTCTTAAGAAAACAGAGATAGAAGCGTTTCAAACCGACCAAAATATTTTGAAGAATTGCACGTATGCTGTACAACTGCAACTGTTGTTTATATTTTTCTTTCCAGAGTAATACTGACAGTTTTTTTCTAATAGTATTGTAGGAAACAACGACCCTGCGACTTACGTATTTCATCCAGCATTAAATTATACCCCCAATATTCAGAGTGTTTCTGAAATAAGTGCATTTCTTCAAAAAGACGTGGAAATAAACAATTTTCATAGAAAAACCTGCTGTCTAAAGTGTCATGTGTTTCAGATAATTAATTAAGAATTATTACGCGAAACTGAGTCCGATTTTGCATCGCCCCACTTAATCAACTGATTAACTGTTTGCAGTGCAGTAACTAGGTCTAGTTCAGTGTGGTTATGTGCACGGCGTGGGCGGGGACAGTGGGAAATGCTATTTAATGACTGTGAGAGGCCGGTAGGGTCAACCGAATGTTTCACGCATTGGGTTGACAAGCAGTGGACAAGAAGGACTGCAACGTATCTTAAATAGAGACGTTTTATACCTTGTTGAGGAAAACCCGAGCCGCAGTACTCGCGATATTACACGTGAATTGGCTGTCTCGAATACTATGTGGCGTGTATTATGAAAACAGATATTGTCCCTTTATCATGTATGTACAACATATACAGGGTGATTCACAACTTATCTAGAAAAATTTTGAAATAGATGCGACATGAGAAATGGAATCAATATTGTAAAATTATTGAAGTTGTAGTACTTTCAACCTTTACATAGCTGGACAACTGTAGTCTCTAGCGTCATTCGTAATGGAGAGCCTCAGAATACTGAAATCCGGTTTTACAATCGTCGTTGCGTGTTTACAATAGTTTTTAGTAGTTGGTATTATATAAATGGCTTGCGTGTATCGTTTTAATTTATGGTGAAGCAAGGCAACATTTGTGTTAGTTCGTAGAAATTGAATAAGACGGATCCAAATGTGTTTACACGTTTACACATTAGGTTTTATTTTTTGACATTTCTTAATCAATTCATTTTGAAATTATTTGAAATCTTGCAAAGCCGCCTTGGTTGTTTGGATTTTGTCGTTTCTAAGGTGTTTATAAACAAAACTACATAAAAGTTGCAATTTTGTTGGTTTTGAATTATTATTTCTAAATGATTTTCAAATAGAAAGTGCAGCAATTGCTGCATATAGAAATTTCAAAGAATGGTGCTAGAACAAAAATACTGGTGTTTCTGAAATGTCACTGCTAGCATATTTCATGGAGAAGTCAGGAACTTTAAAGTCACCGGCGAGTTTGTGGAGTGAATACTCAATGATTAAGTCAACTATTTTCATAGAGGAGAACGTGGATATATTAAAATACCCAAAGAGCATTTTTGAAACGTAAGAATGACGGCTATACATCTAAAAAGTCAAAAGTTTTTACAATAGAACAAGTCAACGATTTTCTCGTTCAGACACCTGATAACACATATTTGCATGCCGTTCTGATGAGTTATGCAAACTTACTTTGAACAACGTCAATTTCAAAAATTTTGATGACATTATTATAGTTACAATTTTAGATTCTAAAAATGGTATGTCACGTACGTTTACAATTACTTCGCGTCTGGGTTGTGTTTCTCACCTAGAAATTCTCAAGAAATATATCAAGATTAGATTGGAAATTAAAACTTAAATTTCACGCTTTTTTATGCGTTATCAAGCCAATCAATCAGTCGGCAAGCATACCCTTTCTATAATTCCTATTAAGATTGCACAGTTTCTTAAACTGGAACATCCTGAAACATATACAGGCCATTCATTCCGAAGAACATCGGCAACGTTAATGTCTAATACGGGAGTTGATGTACTAGCAATCAAGAGATATGGTGGGTGGAAATCAGTCACAATGGCGGAACGATATGTTGCTGACAGTTTAAGTAACAAAAATTAAATAGCCAACACAGTACAATTACTATAAATATTCATTCATAATAATTAATAAAATGTAATGTTCTTCAAATATTTCTATTTATTTGTTCATAAAATATTCATTTATAACTCGAAATCGCTTTTTTCCCTAGGGAGGTAAGTTACCTCACTTACCTCCCGTTGACCATTGCAACTTTTACTTCTACTGTAAAATCCACTTACCCCCTTAAAAACAATGTATTAATTAATACTCTATTTACTATAGTGGGAGCAGATAAATGTTATTTTACATATTTGTCATATAAATAACTATTCTGGAGAGACAGATCCAATATTGAGAATATAAAATTTGTTTTTATGGATTACATTTTAAATTTCGGTTGAGTTTTTGAGTTTATTTTTAATTAGATAAATTTTTTGACAATGAAAGATAAAAGGAAAAAAAATAGGAAGTGATTGTGCGAGATACAGAAAAAACGATAAATATAGTATAATAATACATATTTATTGTGTACAGTTATTTATTGCTAGTATAGTATGTACAGGGTGTTCCGTTGAGAATGGGGCAAATAATTAGTTTAATGAAATATTGCTAATATAAAAACAGAACGATCTAACAAAATGATGGTCATTTTTCAGTCTACTGAGAATATGCAATGAAGGGACATTTTGTTTATTATTACTGGATTGCATTGTCAATTTTAAATCGTCCTTACAATATTTAATAACGGTTTAATTGAAAAGAAAAAACATTTTTTCGTACCGAGCCTAACAATTTTCAGGAAAAACGCAAAAAAGTACTTATTGCATGAATTAATCTCTGACACTTTGCGTGCAAGTTCCACAATATCTCTCCATTTCCCGTGGCGGGGCGTTTTAAAAAGACACAAGCTGTTACATAAGAAGAAAGCATCTACAAGATGCATTTGTCACTGCGGGGCAAAAGTGACACTTGCTCGGGCGATTATTACGTTTATTTATTTCGTAGATTTATGTACCCTTTCTCGCGAATAATGGGGGGTCCGCCGCGGAAAGAAAAGGACGACGAACGAGCGCCGTTCCGCTTCCCCAATAAATAATCCCATTTGTAAGGTTTTAAACCATCATTCATTTCGCGATTTTCGAACTTTAACTTAACGAAATTGAATTTATAAAGCGGCGTTTTATCACGGGGCCCCGCTCGCGTTCGGATCTAATGCGGGCGAATGATCTATTCGGCACCTGATAAACGGGTGACGATTTTTTTCCAATCTCTTTACATCGACGCGATCCTCCCGGGAGCATGCATTATCCCGAAACTAACAACTGTATCTGGTTTTTGCGCGTGGTTTTTAGATTTATGACGCGGCATCTCGACAGGAACAAATTAAGAGCGTCGTTGTCATGGAGGAGTGTTTTTTTAAAGAGATTTTAAACGTTTAATTGGCGAATGCAGCATTCTGGACACCATCTGGTGGCGATTACTGGAATTACGTCATACGAGTAGTCAATGGTGTGAATTTTTCTGTAACTGTAAAGTTTTTTTTCGCCGATCGACGTTAAAGGCGTTGTTTTAATGACATCTGTCAGGCACTAAAGGCACATTTATTGCCTAGGCATTAAAAATTAAAAATTAAAATTTGTTCTTTGCCGAAAGGAAGGAAAGGAACCACAATTGAACTTTTGTTGTTATACTGTATAATATGTAAATATATGAATCATCGAAAGTGATACTTTATTCACTAGTGGTATAAACTAACTTTATTTCACTAGTAGAGAAATGAAAATAATAAACCTATAATAAATCAAATTTAATTTTTTATTTACTTATTAACGTGAACATTTACATTTAGGTATAGTAATAGACATTTCGTTTTTTGTTTTATCACATTTAACTTCCTTTCCGTTAATAACAACCATTTCATCATTGTTGCCATCATTTTCGGAACCCAAAACATCTGCCGAAGTTTGTGAAGAATCTGCACAATAGTCCAATTAACTGAGCCTTTAAATCGAAATTTTGTCAACTTGGCTGAATTTTTGACATGAGTTAGTTTAAGGTATATTATAACAATAAGTGAGAGTAATTTTTTGTTCAACCCCCGGCCAAGGGTGGAAAAAGATAAAACAAAGGGCTTTTTCAAGATAACTCAAAAAGGGTAAGAGCTAGAAAAAAAAAGTTTTTCATGAAAGTTGTAAAGCAGACAATTCTACATAAAAATGGTCTCTTAGCTTTTTCTTGTACTATTAAAATTAACAGAGTTAGGGAGGCTAGAAGTTAAGGGAAGATTTCAGAAATTTAATTTTGTTAAATCATTAAAATTAACGATTAAAAATTTGATTTTTTGTTATAACTTTCTTATTAAAAATTAAAAAATATATCTATTTCTCTGAAAAGAAAAGTTACATATTTTAGAGCAGATTGAAAAAAAAAATTACAAAATTCAATCATTTTTCTGTTTGTTATGATTTTTTTTAAATTTCTGAAATCTTCCCTTAACTTCTAGCCTCCCTAACTCTGTTAATTGTAATAGTACAAGAAAAAGTTAAGAGGCCATTTTTATGTAGAATTGTCTGCTTTACAACTTTCATGAAAAACTTTTTTTTCTAGCTCTTACCCTTTTTGAGTTATCTTGAAAAAGCCCTTTGTTTTATCTTTTTCCACCCTTGGCCGGGGGTTGAATAAAAAATTACTCTCACTTATTGTTATAATATACCTTAAACTAACTCATATCAAAAATTCAGCCAAGTTGGCAAAATTTCGATTTAAAGGCTTAGTTAATTGGACTAGAAGTTATGGATGCCTCTTCTTGTAAGGAACAGCTATTAGTCCAGGCGGTATCTGTTTCGGGTTGGGTAAAACGCATATGATCGGAGATTTTTGTTTTAACGGTTTCTAAATAACACCAGAAATGATAATATTTCTATGCAAATAAAAAAAACCGTGGGGTTAATTGTTATTGCAAAAAAGTATAAAAAAATAGCAAAAAAAAATCATTTTTTTCTTGGATTTCTCGTCGACAACTTAGCAACTATTTATTTTAGACAAAAATCCAAGAGGAAAAAAGTTTTGTAATTAATTTTTTTACAAGATTGAGTTACTCGCAATTCGAAAAAATAATTATTGTCATTGCAATAATCGGAAAAATCATTTAAAAAATTGCAAAAAATGCTAGTTTATCTGTCAATTTTCTTCAGACACTTGAATACCTAGAAACTGCATACTATTCCCAATTAAACTTCTTAGTGCATCGAATCATTACACCAAATTTCATCCAATTCGGTTCGACAGTTTTTACATAATAATTGTTTACATTTTTTTTAAATTAAAAAATTTTCAAAATCAAATTTCTAAAAATCTAAAGCCTTTGAATGCTTGAAAATTTCACCACAAAAAGAAGAGCTCTCAATTGTTTTTGAAAATTTCAAATTGGACGATTAGGTGACGTGGTGATTGTTTAAACATTTTAGCAATTTTCACGCTTATAAACAATTGCAATAATTTAATGTTTTTTTCAATTTTTTTTATTTTAAAATATGGTTTGAAAGTACTCGGAAAGTCGAGTATTTAAAAAACTGATGATCCGCCCATTATTTTCAGAGTTATAGCCCGTTAAAGTTAACCCTTATTTACAGCAAAACTATAAGGGTATAAGGGCTGTTTTTTGAAGTAATAGGTTAGTAATTCCGTGTACTTTCCAGATATAAATCTTCAAAATTTGCAATCACGGGCGTCCTATTTAAATTGTCACTCAAAGATTTTCAAGACCGCGTAAAATCAATGATGTATCAGTTTCCCCCGGTGGGGGGAGCAAACACACAGCTACTTCGATCTGTCACATGCTTCTGGATTTGCGCTATTCAGGAATGAAGCAACTATTGAGGATACCTTCGCCAATGTGTTGATTCTAACATGCTGAGATGCACATTTCTGATTGATCTTAAAAAGAATCTATCTTGTGTTAGGCGAATTGGGCGCAGAGAAATATAATTTCTGCATATTTCAACAGCATTCAGGCAAAATCCTTCTTCTTTAATTGTAAATTTTGTTGAAATGCCCGTCTTGGTGTCAGGTACTGAAACAAGTAGGTAAATTCCAACGTCCTGTACGTCACTAATTTTCAAATTTGTCAATTCGCAGCATCGACTGGCACCAGAAACCTCCATTAGGTATTAGTGCAACCTAAAATAATTCAAAGTTCAGTACACTAATGCAAACAAGAATTTCTGAAATTTTTCCGTTATTTTTGGTGAAAAAGGGTCGTATCGGGAATTAAAAAAAAAAGCATTTTGAAGCTCTAAGATTTTAGTTTTTAGATCTTTCGGTCGAAAATTTTTAGCAACTACGGTTATAATGCAATTCTAAGAAATAGCGCAACAAACAAATTTTGCAATTTTTTAGTCCACGAATTTTTTTTTCAGCTAAGCCATTGCATAAACCAGATAGCTTGTTTATTCAGCTTCAATCTCCTTTTTTTTTTAAATTTCGATACGACTATTTTTCATCGAAATATCGGACTTTTAATGGAAAAGGATCCTTTTGTCTTCAATCATCGATATCTCGGCGACAAATGGTCGTACAGAGAATTGAAGGGCAGTTTCGAAAACTGGAATAAATTTCCTATAACATGCTGACGCAACTTTTCGGAATTTTTTTTTTATCATTTACACAAATTTAAAAAAAACGGAATAAGGGTAATTTATGTTTTCTCAGAAAATTTACGGCTTAATTAGAAATATTCACGAAATGGCTAATGTTAAGCATGACTTTTATAGTTCGATATACCCAGAAAAACCTTGTGAAGTTTCATCTCGATCTAGCGAACCGTTTCTTTGTTTCAGTCAAACTTTTGAAAAAAAATTAAAAGGTCACGTTCGTTTTTTGAGCTTAAACACTTCATAATCATGATTAAAATGGAAAAAAAAATTGTTTATGGTTTTCTCACATTTTTACCACAAATAGCTTTTAAATTGATGAAAAAAAAAAAATTTGAAAAATTTTTGAAAAAATGTTCAAAATTTTTATTTTTGAAAAACCTTCCGGACATTGAAGAAAATAAAATCCAAATGTTTCTAGCACAATTCGGTTTTTCCGTTCTATGGTCTGTTCATCAACTTTTAATTAAATTAAAATTAAAGTTGGATGACCCAAAATAGATTTCGACCCCGATTCAAACCATTTTTTGAGACAAAATTCTAATTAATGTTTGTGCAGTCTGTTATTACTTAAAAAACAGTTTTTTCCTCTGAAGCCTCGTCTATTAAATATTAACCGCGGCATTAATTCTTGTACTTCACAGCCTAATTAATCAAATAATATAATAATAATAATCANGAGAGGAGGCGGCATATTATTATTAAGCAGGCCGCATTTGCGCCCAGGAACGATTTATGTTGGTAGGCCCTAACCACCATTCAGTGCATGAATGAGGGAAACCTGGAAAACCTCATTAATTAGGGGGGTGGTCAAATGCCAACCGGTGTCAATCTCTCACATTGACCCAAGCCAACATTCTTCCACCCTTCTATACCTCCACAGAGAGTGCCAATCCTCCGTACAAGCATAGCTAATCTACGGTCTACCGGTCGTGGGATTCGAAACCCGGGCAGATAACACACATCGATTCAAGTACTGACGCCTTAAACCGACATAGATAGCTATTTTGACTGATCGTTAACTTTTAAATGATTTTTAGATTTAAGAACAGTTTTCTGGTGTTCACAAGAGGTACCCAAAATAAGCAATGAGCCCCACGAATATGAAGCGTCGGGTGTTTTCAGGGATTTGCCTAGGTAGGTATCCACTAAATGTAGAATTTCAGTTGACTCTTAGGTTTTAAGGGTGGTTTTCTGGTATTTTTATAGTTCTTTTTACATTTGCAGGAGTCGTAAAAATTAATTGAATCTTTAGATACATGAAATGAGTCCCACATATGTGGGACAGTGTTATGTCTAAGTAGAAACCTACTAAATGGAAGTTTTAGTTGCTTTTTAGATTTCAGGGAAGCAGCAGATCACTTTTTTGTGTGTTACTGAAATTTATGCTGAAATTAATGAGTTATTTAAATGTAAAATTGCAAAATTTGGGCAATATAAATATTAACAACTCACAAGTTTAATATTTAAAAAAATTCGCATATGAAGAAGAGCAGGGGCTTTATATCCTTTATTTATTAAAATTTTTGGTCCTAAAATGACTGATAAAATTACTCCTGTACTGAGGTTACGATGTGGAATTATAAATGGAAAGAAAAAATGACGAAATACATTCCCACGTTCCCTAGAGAGTTTATCTTGGAAGTGCTGGCCTTAAAATTAAGAAACTATTCCTCTATTGGAACGAGCTGCCTCCGCGCTTATCGCGAAATAAACGAATGACTTCGAAACTAGGAATAAGTGAAAAGAATGTAAGTGTAAGCGTCTAGTCGGCGTGGAGGGCGGCGTTTTTCGGTGGGGTGGCGGGTGATTTACTACCGCCGCAGACGCACGAGTTGACACCTAAAAAATATATTAGCCGTCTCCACATATTCTTAAACTTAACCCGAATTCTCACTTGGGGCTTTCCCGAACTACGCGAGAACATCGGGATACCTTTCAAAAAAACTTTTTCAATATACAAGGGTTTCCGTGGGTGGTTATTTGCGGCGGCGACGGCTCCGGCCCGACTTTGCATAAAAAAATGACTTTAAGGGTCGTAATGGTGCAACTTCTGTCACGACATTCTTCCCGCCAAACGCCACTCAACCGGAGAAGTGGATGGATCGTCGTCTTTTACATAAGTTATAAAAACAGAAATTCGATTCCTCCGTTCGAATGAAATGGTCTAAAACGCATCTTTTGATCGTTGCTTGAAATAATCAAAATGATTTTTCTGTTCAATTAAAAGAAGAAATAGTTTTGTATGTTTTTTACTAAATTAGACAAAACTGTCTAGAACGTATAAAACTTATAATAAAAGTTGGTAAATGCAAATTTTCTACACTACACTAAATTTTCTTGGCAATTTTACAAAATTTGGTGAAATTTGCGAAATATAATGACAGTAGTAAGTAGCTTGACAGTGGCTGCTCGTGACATTGTGAGTAGGTGAGGCTTGTGGTTTCCTTACTACGTAAGCAAGAAAAAAAAAGCGGCGCAGGCAAAAATTTGTAAATTGTCAAGGTCAAACGATAAATGCATCTGGAAATTTTTAGTTGCATTTACAATAGATATAGGAAATATGATATTCACGAGCATGATTTTCATTCAGATTTTAGAAAAAATAATACGCACTACTATTTGGATATTTTAATAATCCGCTCTCAAATAATAAATAGGAATACATTTCCACGTCAATTTTTATTATGGAGATCTTCGCCAATAGCCCTACTATAACAGTAAATTAAAAAAATATATTATTAATAATAATATCAGAACTTTAAAAATTGTATTTACAATAAAATTAGGTAACAGATGAAAAAACAAAGTGGTATATTTACCTAAACAAAATTGTTCCTACTTGGTTTATGAATATTAAAAAATATGAAAAAATATAAAAACAAGTGTAAGGTAGCCAGCCATTTTAAAGTCCTTGTATAATATTTCTATCGTTTTTTGAATTTCTATATTACGGATGGTATGAGCTACAAGATCTGCGGGAGCATAGAACTCAATACATTCTTGTGAGAAATTTTTAACTTAGTTTTGAATTTTAAAACATTGTATGATTTAATGAAAGTTTCTAGCTAATTTATAATAGATGAAAGCAGTAATATTAGTGTACTGACCAGGTATCGGTCCTTGGTGGACGTTCGATCACACACTCCTTGCTAGTTCCGCAAGGGTTCTGGGGTGGTGTCCGCGTGGAAGTTGAAAAACTGAGCTCCTTGAAAACGCCCATTTCAGAATGGTAGTCGTTGCCGAGAAGTTATGGAAGTGAAAATGATTTTGGTTAATGCTGAACCTAAGGATTTGCTACAGTCCGAATTTCGTAAAATTTGGTTATATTTTCCAAAAATTCAGAACCGAGGTGATATTTATGCGCTGTCGCATAATAAACAAAACTATTTACTTAATTCCTCTATTAAAATCAAGGGAAAACATTTAACCCTCAGGAAAAGATACAGTTACTTCCTTAACGTATAATATAGGTAGGTACTGTTATATTTTATACTATATGAAGAGAAACTGAATTTTATGATTATACTGAAATTAACAAAAAAAAAACTATTTTATCTGCTCCCACTATAATAAATAGAATATTAATACATTGTTTTTAAGGAGGTAAGTGAGGTAAACTCCTTAGGGAAAAGAGCGATTTCGAGTTATAAATGCATATTTTATGAACAAATAAATAGAAATATTTGATGAACATTACATTTTATTAATTATTATGAATGAATATTTATAGTAATTATTGTAGTTATTTTAACATTTATAAAATCTGGATAATTATTCCCCTCGCGTTTACTAATTGTCACATTTTTCTCAAAATGATTTGGCCGCTCCATTTCAGTCACTGGAGGCTCAATATTATCTGACTGATCCATTAAAACAACATGATGCGACGTACTACTAGAAGTGTTATTGTAAAGAATCCTGTCAGCAACAACATTCTGCAATTGCGGCTGCTTTCCACCCACCACGTCTCTTGATTGCTAATACATCAACTCCTGTATTAGCCAGTAACGTTGCCGATGTTCTTCGGAATGAATGGCCTGTATATGTTTGAGGATGCTCTAGTTTCAAAAACAGTGCAATCTTATTAGGTCATAGAAAGGGTATTCTTGCTGACTGGTTGGTTATAACTTCAACCTGCTTGATAGCGCATAAAAAATCGTGAAATCGCTCATTTAGAAATAATCATTCAAAACAGCAAAATTGCAACTTTTATGTAGCTTTGTTCATAAACACCTTAGAAACGACAAAATCCAAACAATCAAGGCGACTTTGCAAAATTTCGAATAATGTCAGAATGAATTGATTAAGAAATGTTAAAAAAAAACCTTATCTTTATTTCATGGACCATAAAGGATTGTGGGAGCCGATAAACTGTTATACACCACGCAGCAGTTAAGGATAATGTACCAGCCTCAGACTATTACCAGCTGTCGCTCCGCTCGGGCGCAAAATCGGCCTCGACTGGTAAATAATACTTACCTCCTTTGTGGTGTAAATAACTGTTACTTATACTTATTTCTAAAAGTAATCGGACTCACATTTTTTCTTTTTCACTGTGGAGCCTTCAATGACGCAGTGGGACGTAGTTTTTTATCATAAATAACTAGTGGCGTCAGCGTCTAGACGCCAATAAGTTCGATATTTTTTTATTAAAGTTTAAGTGGTGTAACAGACGTAAATTTGCTACTAATACCTTCATAGTCTGGTACGTTTTGATATACGCCTCACAAACAAAAAATACAACTTACATTCGTAAGCACAGAAAAGCAATTTTGAAGTATAAATAACTCGACGTGTGTCGGGATCCAATTTTCAAGATTGTTACTCTAAACGCGTGTATTATAAAGTAAAAGTATTTTTCCATACACCCCATCAATTTGACGACACTGTTTGGAGTGCGAGCTGGGAATTCTCCTTTTTGTTAAACATCTGCGCGGCGTATTTTCTAATTAATGTATGCGATTTTAATTGAACGGCTGTGTGTGCGGTGATATGTGTAATTGTTTCATGATATACAACCTCGTTGTGCCTTTTAGTCGTGCAAATTGGTTGTCGTCGACGTAAGATCTTAATATGCCTCGTTATTCAGAACCATAGAACACATTTAGTAACGGTAAATATCTTTTTCTATCGCCGTGCTTAAAACGTTAAGTTTACTCACACTATATCAGTGTTAAATTACGTTAAAATTAATGCATGAAATACAGGGTGTTTCTGAAATAAGAGTGTTCTGTGAAAGGGTGGTAGAGGGCACGAAAATGAGCAACGGATGGTCTAAAGTATTGTTACGTTTTAAATAGAAAAGAAATATTTCACATGAAGGTTTAAATAAATTTAAAGCCTTGGTACGACAGCCAGCTGTACTTTTGATATCGAAGTTGCCGCGCGTCGCAGTGCGAAAGCTGTGAATTTTATTGATATTCAAAGCTGTACGGAAGGTAGGTGCTGTTTTTGTAAAATTCTATTTATTATTCCCGAACGTTATTAACAAAAAAGGTTTGGAAAGTCGATTTTTAATGTTTGAAACCTAACTTAGCTTTTTATTTAAACGGCATTTTGATTTATTCCCGGGGAAAAAATAGTCTTTTTTACCACTTTTTTTAATAAACATTTAGATTATCTCCAAAACCATGCATAATATTTAATTATAAACAGTTTTGATTGTATAGCCAATTAAAAAATCACATTTTTTAAAAAAATGTTCCTACGCTCTTTTGGGGTCTTATTAGACTTTTTTTCAAAAAAATTACAGCGCCGCTTTAAAAATCAGAGCTAGTTTTCGCCGATGACATTTTACAGTAAAATCAATAATTGATTTCATTTTACAGTGGTGTAAAAAATATCACATTCATATCAATGTTTCAAAATGTAATGTAGTATCCACACTAGGAAAAAATCACGTATTCTGTTTAATTATTATCACCTTGAATCTACAATTATAAATAGGTGTGATATTCTGAAGGATTTGAGCGGCTACTTCGACAGTGGCCTTAGCTTCAGACAGCACATAATAATATTGTGCTTTCTGCATCAAAGGTACTTGGATTTATAATGAGAAATACCAGATCATTTAAAAATACTTGCTGCTTGCTTTAAAAATTATTTTTTATTCTCTAGTTAGGTTTAAGCTAGAATATTGTATTGTTTGATGTCCATTATATAATTGTTACATTGATGTTATTGAATCAGTTCAAAGACGTTTTTGTAAATACTTCGCTTTTGAAGAAGAGGATGGTTTGCACCCCCCAAGGGGAATTGATTACACTATTTTATTAAACAGATTTAATATGTTTTCTTTAGAGTTAAGACGAAGATTTATGGTAGTAACATTTTATATAATATTATTCATGATAGAATTGATTGCAGTGAGTTACTGACATATTTATATTTTTTAGTTCCAAGATTTCAAAGTAGGTGCGAACGTCTTCTTCTGGTGCATACATCTCACAACAACCTTTTGATAAAATCACCGATAGATGTAATGGCTAGCAATTTAAATGCAATTTGTAGCGAATGTGACAGTCTTTACAAAATTAAACATCGTGTCATTACTTCTCTAAATCTGTAGATTTACTGCTGTTATGTTTGTTTAAGGAGGTTTATCGGGTACGGAGGTACGTCTAAAGTCTAACGAAAGTTTCTTTAGATTCGCTAGTGACTAAAGTAGTAAGCCTTTAGTTTTAGCAACGTTGCACTTGGCTGGCGCGCTCGGCTCGGCGTTCCCTCGCTCCCGTTCGATCATTCTGTTTGTTTGGACACCTGCGAATTTCAAATAATACGCTACGNTCTTGATTGCTAATACATCAACTCCTGTATTAGCCAGTAACGTTGCCGATGTTCTTCGGAATGAATGGCCTGTATATGTTTCAGGATGCTCTAGTCAACTCCTGTATTAGCGAGTAACGTTGCCGATGTTCTTCGGAATGAATGGCCTGTATATGTTTGAGGATGCTCTAGTTTCAAAGACAGTGCAATCTTATTAGGTCATAGAAAGGGTATTCTTGCTGACTGGTTGGTTATAACTTCAACCTGCTTGATAGCGCATAAAAAATCGTGAAATCGCTCATTTAGAAATAATCATTCAAAACAGCAAAATTGCAACTTTTATGTAGCTTTGTTCATAAACACCTTAGAAACGACAAAATCCAAACAATCAAGGCGACTTTGCAAAATTTCGAATAATGTCAGAATGAATTGATTAAGAAATGTTAAAAAAAAAAACTAATCTTTATTTCATGGACCATAAAGGATTGTGGGAGCCGATAAACTGTTATACACCACGCAGCAGTTAAGGATAATGTACCAGCCTCAGACTATTACCAGCTGTCGCTCCGCTCGGGCGCAAAATCGGCCTCGACTGGTAAATAATACTTACCTCCTTTGTGGTGTAAATAACTGTTACTTATACTTATTTCTAAAAGTAATCGGACTCACATTTTTTCTTTTTCACTGTGGAGCCTTCAATGACGCAGTGGGACGTAGTTTTTTATCATAAATAACTAGTGGCGTCAGCGTCTAGACGCCAATAAGTTCGATATTTTTTTATTAAAGTTTAAGTGGTGTAACAGACGTAAATTTGCGACTAATACCTTCATAGTCTGGTACGTTTTGATATACGCCTCACAAACAAAAAATACAACTTACATTCGTAAGCACAGAAAAGCAATTTTGAAGTATAAATAACTCGACGTGTGTCGGGATCCAATTTTCAAGATTGTTACTCTAAACGCGTGTATTATAAAGTAAAAGTATTTTTCCATACACCCCATCAATTTGACGACACTGTTTGGAGTGCGAGCTGGGAATTCTCCTTTTTGTTAAACATCTGCGCGGCGTATTTTCTAATTAATGTATGCGATTTTAATTGAACGGCTGTGTGTGCGGTGATATGTGTAATTGTTTCATGATATACAACCTCGTTGTGCCTTTTAGTCGTGCAAATTGGTTGTCGTCGACGTAAGATCTTAATATGCCTCGTTATTCAGAACCATAGAACACATTTAGTAACGGTAAATATCTTTTTCTATCGCCGTGCTTAAAACGTTAAGTTTACTCACACTATATCAGTGTCAAATTACGTTAAAATTAATGCATGAAATACAGGGTGTTTCTGAAATAAGAGTGTTCTGTGAAAGGGTGGTAGAGGGCACGAAAATGAGCAACGGATGGTCTAAAATATTGTTACGTTTTAAATAGAAAAGAAATTTTTCACATGAAGGTTTAAACAAATTTAAAGCCTTGGGGCGACAGTCAGCTGTACTTTTGATATCGAAGTTGCCGCGCGTCGCAGTGCGAAAGCTGTGAATTTTATTGTTATTCAAACCTGAACGAAAGGTAGGCGCTGTAGACTCAATAGTGTTTGCAAAATTCTATTTATTATTCCCGAACGATATATATCTTTTTTACCACTTTTTTTATAAACATTTAGATTACCTCCAAAACCATGCATAATATTTAATTATAAGTTTGATTGTATAGACAATTAAAAAACACAAATTAAATACGTTCTTTTGGAGTCTAGTTAGACTTTTTTTCAAAAAATCACAGCTCCTCTTTATAAATCAAAGAAAAATTATCCAGAACTATAGGGCTATATCATTGTTGTGTAATTTTTCAGAACTCTTTGAGATAATCTTGTACAATCACATTTACCCAACATTTAAAATGTATGCGTCACCTGACCAACATGGCTTTATGGAAAAAAGATCTTGTATGACAAATTTGGCTTGCTGAACTCAATATTTATGTGAATCTCTTGATAAACAAGAACAAGTGGATGTTATTTATTTCGATTTCCAAAAGTTATTTGATCAGATTGACCATTATGTTTTACTTGATGATTTACTTATGATCGCCTGGGTTTTTCGCAATGTTTGCTAAAGTTTTTTTGAGTCATATTTATCTGGCAGAAAACAATTTATCGCGTATGATGGTTTTAAATCTTATGTTTATAACGTAAATACAGGAGTTCCGCAGGGGTCCAACTTGGGACCTCTGTTATTTTTAATTTTTATTAATGATTTGGGCAACTCAATTAAATGCCCCAATTTTCGCCGATGACTTTAAATTTTACAGTAAAATCAATAATTGATTTCATTTTACAGTGGTGTAAAAAATGTCACATTCATATCAATGTTTCAAAATGTAATGTAGTATCCTACACTAGGAAAAAATCACGTATTCTGTTTAATTATTATCAGCTTGAATCTACAACTATAAATATTGTGAAGGATTTGGGCGTCTACTTCGACAGTGGCCTTAGCTTCAGACTACTTGGTACTTGGATTTATAATGAGAGATACCAGATCATTTAGAAATACTTTAAAAATTCTTTTTTATTCTCTGGTTAGGTCTAAGCTAGAATATTGTATTCTTGTTTGGGTATCTATTATATAACTGTTACATTGATCTTATTGAATCAGTTCAAAGACGTTTTTGTGAATACTTAGCTTTTAAAGAGGATGGTTTGTACCCCCAAAGGGGAATTGATAACACTATTTTATTAAACAGATTTCATATGTTTTCTTTAAAGTTAAGACGAAGAATTATGGCAATAACATTTTTAATATTATTAATGATAGAATTGATTGCTGTGACTTACTGGCATACCTATTATTTATATTTTTTAGTTCCAAGATTTCAAAGCAGGTACGAACATCTCCCTGTGGTGCATACATCGGGCAGCAACCTTTTGATAAAATCGCCAGTAGATGTAATGGCTAGCAATTTAAATGCAATTTGTAGCGAATGTGATATTTATGCCAACAGTCTTGTTATCTCTGTTATGTTTGTTTAAGGAGGTTTATCAGGTACTGAGGTACGTCTAAAATCTAACGAAAGTTTCTGTAGATTCGCTAGTGACTAAAGTAGTAAGCCTTTATATTTGGCAGCGTTGCACTTGGTTGGCGCGCTCGGCTCGGCATTCGCTCGCTCCCGTTCGATCAGTCTGTTTGTTTGGACGCCTGCAAATTTCAAATAATACGCTACGTCGAGACCGCGGCGTTGCCGCTATCACGCATATGGAGCATAAGTTAGTCAACGACTGAAAGAGAATTATTATAAATTATGGATCTTACAAGTACCTAATCGATTTCTACAAGCTGTCATACGGTTCCTTAGATATCGGTTTCCTATTTATACAAGTTGCTGTGGAAACTGTTCGTCAATTGTTGCGCATTCTAAGTGGAAAGACAAAAAAAAATCTGCATTTTCATAAGACTGTACTAAATCGTGAAAAATTATTTTATTAATATCCCGCCTCTTAGGTATCCAAACTAGTCAAATTTTTTTTTAGGATCTTCTTCATATTAATAAGCTTATATTATTTTTTTTATGAATATTTCGTCAATTCCAAATCAGATAAACCTCCTTAAGCATATCGACATCTATTAATAATTTAAATCTCTTTTGTATTTTTGTATTCGTATTTTTTATGATTTTTTTTTATATTCACTGTATATCTTTCGTTTTTCATACGTTTCCTGTAATTGGGTGTATGTATATACCTGTTGGAAGAAAATGTCTTTATTATTATTACTATTACCTTCATATAGTAATTCCCGGTATCCCTTAACCTTTGAACTGCCTTTTACACTGTTCTACTGTTAGGTTGTCATCTGTTACGGTAACGGACCGCAGACAAAGGACAAATCTCATTCATTTAAATTGTACTGACATTGTCCATCCACTAACACCATATCTGCTAGTTCTGGATCAGAAAACATTTTATACTCCGGCTAAGTAATACTGCAACACGCAACGCACGTGCACAAGATGCACAGGTTCGGCTTACATTTATGGTTAATTTTCTTAAGTAATTTTCTCGGAAACAGAAGCATTTAGACCATCAGCTGCTTAACAAAAGTCGCTCATTTTCCTGCCTTCTATCGCCCTTTTCAAGAAACGCACTTATTTCGGAAACACCCTGTATATCACAACTAAAAATGTAAAGCCCGTGCAGTTTTTATGGAGATGGCTCAAAAGCTCAAAATTTAACACCTCCGCATTTTCAGAAAAATCCAATGATTCACCCTCCACGTGCGACATTTCGATGGGAACCTCCTCGATATATTACCCCGCACAAATTCCGAAAGGAATAAAACAAAACATTGCCCCATTTACCCATTTTCGTCGGCGCTAGGCGGCGCATTATAAGTAAAATATAACCGTCCTAAAAGCCCATAACGACCTGCACAAGTGTTTCGAAAATGATAATATATTCCCGCCGCCGCCACCGTCGGAGTGGGGCGAAGATAAAACACTGTAACCCATTTTATATTCATAAAAAATAATATTTACAGGACCTGCGGAAGGAGTTGCGCCAGATAAAATATGTAGACGGCGTGGCGTGGGTTTCTTTAAAATTCCGCGCGGCACAATACCGCTGTTGGAAAATTCTCACCGTGTGGATTCAATATTAGATGATTGACATGCCCTTTTTGATGTTTTAAAGTGAGATCGCCCCCCTTTGCTTCCCTCGTCTCTTCCAGAGCTACCGGAAACGTACAGGGCGGATAAGCATTCTATATAGATTTGCGGATAGTCTAATGGCTATTTATGTAATCAGTTATGAAGAGTATGATTTTATGTAACGAGTGCAAGTTCGCGGGACGAGCGAAGCGAGATCCCGCAATATCGCACGAGTTACATAAAATCATGTTTCATAACGTGTTACATACAAGATTTTTTCTAATTAATTAATTCATTTCTAAAAATGGGAAATACAAGCTTTTAATTTTGGTCATTTACAAGTATAATTTAAATAACAATTATTTAGTAGGACAGTGTCAGTTTAAATTTTCTCGTCGTTTGGTTTCACATTTAATAAACGCTGATCGTTACTGTTACCATTTATTAGGACAAATGTGTGATTTATGTTCAGATTCTGACGATATACCAAGCGATATCGAAGAAGCGGCAAGAAATGCCGTATATTCACTGATTCTTGAAAAATCCAAAACGATATATGACTTGTCTTATGAAAAATTTGAGAAATGGCGTGAACAGAAGAAAGTAAAACACGTCAATGAGAAAGTACTATTGGCATATTTTGAAGGTAAGAAGAATTTGAAGGCTTCTACGCTATGGACACAGTACTCCATGTTGAGAACTGAATTGTTTTTAAAAAAAAGTATAGACATTAAAACATACAATAGTTTGATAGCATTTTTGAAAAGGCATTCTGATGGATACCACGTTAAGAAATCAAACGTTTTTTCAAAAGTAAATATTGCGATGTTACTAACAATTGCTTCATTTAGTTGTCAGTTTACTAATTCGCATTTTTTGCTTTAGGTTATGTTGATTGTGGGAATAGCCGGTGCATGTCGGAAGTCAGAATTAACATTTTTACGTGTTGAAGATGTTACAGATGAGACGTATTTTCGAGTAAATATTCCAAATACAAAAACTAGAGTAATTCGTGAATTTGTAATCACCCCGGGAGATACAGAAGGACTAAACTTCGTTGACATTATCAGGAAGTATAGAAACCTACGCCCGGAAAATATTAAACACAATAGATTCTTTGTTAGATATAGAAATGGTAAATGTGGTGTACAACCAGTAGGAATTAATACTATTGGTCAGTTACCAAAGATGATTGCTCAAATGATTGGTTTGCCGTATTGTGCATTATTCACAGGGCACTGTTTCAGAAGATCTTCGGCCACTTTACTTACCAATATTTAAAAAATAAAACAACACGGCGGCTGGAAGTCAAATTCTGTTGCAGAAGGATATGTTGAAAATTCTATAAAAAATAAAAAATATATTTCCGGTAATATTCTTGGAGAACCGAGTAATACCAATAATATCAGGGAATATTACTGCAAGTTCAACAAATAAGATTTCTTCTGGAATTAGTTTCACTAACTGTACCAACTGTGTTGTGAATATTTATAATTAAATAATAATAATTAATAAAGTGTTATTTATAAAATTACTGACTTAAATAAAAGTTACTTTATTTTTTCTGTTGTATTTTGTTTAATTCTTTTTTGCAATTAGTGACATAACGAACTTTTCGTAATCAGATGCATAATGTTTTTCATTATGTAACTAATTACATAAAGTAGAACGTTTTGACACTTGTTTCGATAACAAAAGATGTTACTTTATATGTCAAAATTAGAAAAATAACTATTTCAAACTCTGTTTTAGACTTCGAACTGTTTTAAAATGCTGTATTATACAGGATGTGACTTTGACTGGGGGTCATATTTTTACAGAGGCTTCCTTTGATCTTTAGAAACATTTATCAATATGTAGTTTATTTTTTCAAAGTCCGTTATGGAAACTTCATTTTTTTTATCATTTTTTTCGTAATTTTCTTACGCTGGATAGGCTAGTATAACTTCACACTACAGCGCACTTTAGTCGCAGAGCACGCACACTTGGGGACGGCTGTGCATTGTTATCAAATCTAATTTTTAAAATAAAGTTATTAAAAAGCAACACCACACCATTCGCCGTGAAGTTTGGCACGTTACTTTTGTTGAATGAGTGATCACCACGGGCTCCACCATCCCACAAAAATTAAAGATTAATTCTTTTAATGAGACAAACCATGAAACTGTTTTTATGTAACAAGTAACCTAGCAGCAAACTCAAAGAATAATCAATAATGACTGGAAAGGTAGGCAAGTCCGCTTGCGCGGATAATAATCGATCTCTGAATTAATTCTTAGTTTTTACTTTTAATATTTCTGTCAGTTATTGATCATACCTAAAACTCTTCTATTGTTAAAGTGTTCTCCCATTTGTGTATTACTTTTTAAATATGTAATAATCTGCCTTGTCGGGACACTTACCATGCCGGCGTCGGAAGACTACAATTTTATTGGCTCACCCTGTACGCGCATCCCATTTTTGTACTCCCGGCGTAAAAAACGTGGCGGAACGTCAGCCATGTTGCTCATATGTTACACGTCGACACGTGTTGCAGTTCTATCTTTGGCGCACGAGAATACGTGTCGTTTTTCTCGGGGAAAATAATTTTTCGTGGAAATTTGCCTTGCACTTTGCCAGAGGTGCATTTTCTTCGGGGTGTAATGATATTCACGTTGTGTTACGTTACAGGGGGCGGAGGGGCCAGGAGGTTCGGGTTTTGCAACGGACGGGGGATCTAGTGTGCGGAGTAAATAGAATTTTTAGAGAAACATGGAATCGATATGGAACTTCTCCGCTATTTGCATAATATTCTCTTTTCAGATGTGTATAAACTTAAGTATAGTTTTACATTTTTTTTTTATTAATGGGGTAGAAAACGTTTAACATTTAATTTTGATTCACGTATCGGATACATACACTGATAAAAATTTTATGTAAATTTGCACACTGGATCATTAGTTAGACACACCACAATTTCGTTTCAGAGAAATAGATACGTTTTTTAATTTTTAATAAAAAAGTCACAATTTCAATTTTTAAACGTTAATTTTTATGATTTAACACAAACAATTTTTTCTATGCCATTCGATTGATTATTTAAAATAATGAAAAGTTGCTTTCGAAATTTTGTTTAACGTCAGAGATAAAAAAATCAGTAAAATTGTTATAACTTTTTTTATTANTTTCGAAATTTTGTTTAACGTCAGAGATAAAAAATCACGTAAAATTGTTATAACTTTTTTTATTAAAAATTACAAATATATATATATATATATATTTCTCTGAAAAGATAGTTTAAATTTTGTAGTGTAGATTGAAAAAAATATTATAAAATTGATAAATTTTTCTGCTTATTATGATTTTTTAAATTTCTAAAATCATCCCTTAACTTCTAGTCTCCCTAACTCTGTTAATTTTAATAGTACAAGAAAAAGTCAATAGAACATTTTTATGTAGAATTTTAGTAGTTTTTCTAGCTCTTGTTCCTTTTGAGTTATCTTGAAAAACCCCCTTATTTTATCTTTTTTCAGCCCTAGCCGGGGGTTGAAAAAAAATTACTGTTGCTTATTGTTATTAAAAAATCGGTCAAAATATGCTGCGTTTCCGAGATACATAGTGTTTATTATTTTATTTATTTTTATTAATTATTTCAGTTTTAAAGATATTGACCCGAAATTTGAAAAACGCTTTAGAGGGATAAATGTGCATTTTTTGTTGTGATCCGAATATTTTTTAATAAAAAAAGTGGTACGCCACGACTTTTTGCCGTTTTGATATTTTTTTTAGAAATCCGCCTTCATTTCTGAATGAAATTGGTCTCTTCAAATTTTTTCGTAGGATGTACCGTTTTTGAGGTTAAAAATAAAACATATTTTATTGTAGAATTTGTTAATTTTTAATTAAAGGTCAAAGTAAAAATGCAAGTCAACATTGAAAATATAAAGTTGATGTGCGTAACAAATTCTTCTATTTCGAGGTACAGGATGTTCAAAACTCTTTGAAATAATGAAAAAAATTAAAAATTAAAATCTAAACGCTGTATCTCGGAACCGAAGCATATTTCGACCTAGGTTTATTTCAACTTTTTTTCACAAAATAACTTCGGCAACCACCTCCTAAAATATTTCGCACTTATTTACAAACACCCTGTATACCTCAAACTAACTTATATCAAAAATTCAGGTAAGTTGACCAAAATTGCGATTTAAAGACCCATTTAATTGAACGTATAATGTTGTAAATGATACGTATTATCTAGAGTAAAATATAATTTTCTGAATTATACCTAATAATAATAGTACCATGCAAAACTTGGTATATCGGGCTTAAATTAACGGAGGTGGTAAAAATTAACTGAAGATTACAGAATTTTTTAAACTTCACAATTTCGACTACGAAACGGGGGACTATTTTAAACTAATTTAGATTACATAGTTGTTTAAATTTGGCCATAGTTCCCATTAGCAGAGGTACTATTAATATAAATTAGATATGTTTTAGTGCAGATTCCATAAATTTCGACTACGAAACGGGGGACTATTTTAAACTGTAATTCAGATTACATAGTTGTTTAAATTTCACCACAGTTTCGATTATGGAACATCAAACTATGATATACTACAGGGTGTCCGGAAATGATGAGCAAAAAATTCAGGGGATAATTCTAGGCCGAAAATAAATGCTACCTCTTTCTATAACATTTTTTCCAAAACTGATTATAAACTGAGTTACAGGGTGTTAAAGTTAAATTTTATTTGCAGTTTTTTTGCAATACCTTTTGCCACACTCATAATATTTTGACGAAATTTCGTATATGGGGGTTTTTCGGGATGAGGATTATAAATTAAATTTGCCCACCGTTTTTTCGCATTTTGTAGAGGGCGCCACATACGAGCCTTTATTTTTATTTGAATGGTTCCAACTTTTTTGTGCTACACTTTATGCGACTTTTGAATGAATATATTTGTTCTCCTAACGTTTTGACATAAAAAAGGTATACTTCATTTGTTTCGATAAATCTAACCGGTTTCGAGAAAAACGCTAAAATAACATTGCTTGCATGTGTTGAATACGAAATCATTTTAATTTATTTTCTACATTAAACATAGCATGCTTTGGAAACAAGCGCTTAGTTGCCTTGGAAACAAGTTTGTAGAGTTTCCAATAGTGTCGTCTAATTAGGCGACTCTAAAGACATATTGAGACGTCACATCATGGTAGGTAGCACTTGGTGCATAACGAACTAGATAACGATTCGCGTACTCGCGTTCTGCAGGGGCAGCATTTTGTCTACATTCGCCGTAGATAGATAGATACCGTAGAAATTTTTAGCACTCGCTTTCTTCTCTCAGGTTTTTTCTCTCCCGTAAAAACGTCATTTTAATAATATTTTGAAAACATATTTTTTTTAAGTATTCTACATAGAATTTTACTTATGTAAACGACGATATTTCCTGCGGGAAAATTGCGAGGCACATCATGTGCATAAAATAACTCATCCGGTTACGCGTCCCTCTCGCAGCGGCCTTCACTCAAACACTGGGAAAAAATTCGGGGCCGCCCTGAAATATAGCCGGAATACGTGTTCTAAAATTATTTAAAAGTCGATAAAGGAACTCATAAATCAGGGGTGTGTTGACCCTCGGCAAGTGCGTAAAAACGACACTGCCGCCAACGTGGCAGATAAAATTTCCCCCGCCATTACAAATTCATCCGGACGGGGTAATCTATAAACGCCATCTTGCGTTAGTTAAAAATGTCACAGCCGCCCCCGACGTTTGACGTACACAGATAGAAGCGGTGCGTTTCTCGGAACGTAGTCCTACGTACTTTGGTAGCATTGATTATGTTGTTTTAAACAATTTTCATTTGAGAATAAATTGAAAATATGTAAATATACATTTACACTGAGAAAAGTGTATGTTTGAATGCAAATGTAAAAGATACCCAAGTTCGTCGTTTTTTCTTAAGTTCAAAATCATCATCGGGACTGTAAGAGTAAATACAAATAATCAGCCTAAACAAAACTAAGATTTTCGAAAAAAAATATTGGACAAAAATTATTGCTTTCAGTGAATTCTGTATACATACAGGGTGATTCATTAACAATGAGAAAGTTGAAAGCTGAAGATACTACACGTAAAATGATGACCATTGGCGCAAATATGCCTTATCCGAAAGTTGATAGTTTCGGAAATACAGGGTGTTGAAAGTTAAAATTTTAAATCGTTTTTTTTGCGATTATTCAGAAAATATCTTGGTTAGGAACATGAAAATTTGTGAAACTATATTTTTTTAAGCGACGAATAAGATGCGTGTTGCAATTTCAGCGTTACTCGTAGAGGGCGCCACTTACGACCAATTTTACCGAAAATTTAGTTAATAACTTTTTACCCTGTATGTCTAACATGAAACTTGATTCAAAACCTGAAAGAGCAATCATTTTTCCATTAATTATGTACTCTTGTTTCATTTCGGTATCTCGATCCGTTTTCGAGAAAAATAGATTTAACGAACACTATGTTTTGATAATAAGAAATTAAAAGCGAAACAAAGTGTTTCTTCATGTATTTACAACAATTAATAATAAAACAAATGAAATACCACGTAATAACGATTTAAAGTAATTGTTCGAAGAATCCACCGTTGACACTGATATACTTTACACAACGTTTTCTGAGAAATATTCGAGTTTGAAACGACTTATTTGGATTGTGTCTGACTTCGTTGGCAGCGATTTGTATTCTTTGCCACAACTCTTCATACGAACCAATAGATTCTTTGTAAATGATATCTTTTATTCTTGACCAAAAAGAAAAATCAAGAGGATTGAAGTCCGGACTTCTGGGTGGCCAAGCAAAAATGCTTCCACGGCTTGAAGAAGTTCTACTTTATTTAAGAAGAAACGTGGTTCATGCACGATGGATGTCACCGTATTTTTCTCGGTCAGTGTGTGCATATTTAGATGCAGTTTTTTCAAATCGTTGGATTGGCCATGTAGCATTTTTGCTTGTCCACCCAGAAGTCCGGACTTCAATCCTCTTGATTTTTCTTTTTGGTCTCGATTGAAAGATATAGTTTACAAAGAATCTATTGGTTCGCGTGAAGAGTTGTGGCAAAAAATACAAATTGCTGCCAATGAAGTCAGACGCAATCCCAATATGTTGTTTCAAGCTCGAAGATTTCTCAGAAAACGTTGTGTAAAGTGTATCAGTGTCAACGGTAGATTCTTCGAACAATTACTTTAAATCATTATTACGATTTCATTTGTTTTGGAATTTTTTCGTCTTAGGAGACGAAAACGAATATATCAAATTTATGATTTTCTTAATTAAAATACTAAAGTAAATTGCCAGAATCTTTTTACACTGTAAAAAAGTGAAAGTGTGAGTGAAAGCAATATAGGTTCAGAGTGAATCATTGAGTGAAATTATTGAGTACGTTTTTACTAATTATTGGGCATTTTGATCATTTTACTCATTTGTGATTATATTTAAACTAAAACTGAGTACTTTCACTCAAACTCCTTAAATAAATTCTTGGCACCACTTTTATATTGCTTCTGTAATCTCGACCACATTTGATAGGGGCCCGTTAGATGCTCCTGAAAAGCGTGAAAAGCGGGCCTCAGTTGGCGGGTCTCAGCCAGGACAGGAGGAGGCCCCACGAAGTGAATTAATTTCAACACTATATCCTAATTAATCACGAGTGATTTATTTTTGCACTCAATATTTAGTTAATTAAAAACCAAGTCTGAGTAAAAAATGACTCGATAATAGTTAAAAAATCATATTAGGAAAAAGTCACCTCAGGATAGAGTCAAAAGTCGTTCAATTGATAGTTAGCAATAACTCGGATTTGAGTAAAACTCTGATTTTCTGATGCAATAGTTTCACTGAGTTGTACTCATACTAATAGAGTGAAAATTTCACTCAATCGGGTATGGACTGAAATTGATACATTATTGAGTAAAATTGAGTGAAATTTGAGTGAAATTTTTTTACAGTGTAAATAACTTTTCCAACTCGAGATTATTATTTTTTAATTCGCTAACTTGCCCCAATTATTATTATCGTCATAACCTGTAGTACTACCTTAATAACACTAATGGTCGTCGTAATAATGTAAATAATTATTGAACTTAATTCTGAAAACAGTTAAATTACTTATTACCAATTCTGTGAAAAGCGCTTATTACACTCATGAGTGTGGAGAATACGAACCACCGCGAGTGTTATTTCAAAAGGTTTATCACTCAATTTTTCGCTTTGTAAATCCTTGTAAACGAACTGTTTTCTCGGTGTGGCTCACGAAGCCGCCCCCGTCGTTACAAATTCATCCGGACGCGGTAATCTATAAACGCCATCTTGTATTAGTTAAAAATGTCATAGTCGTCCATGCTCGACACGACGAGTGGGTCATGAATATGGATGTCTGCCGCTTGTTTTTTGTGTAGCGCTCTGCGGACTCGAAACATGCACCGCCGCCGTGGATATTAAAACGACGTCAGCGATATTGGAGGTGGCATTACGGGAGGCGTGAGGTCGCGAAGAGTAAGGTTGTTTCCCCGCAGGAGTAATTTACAATGGATAGAAAAGCGTTTTTACAAATAAGGAAAGTGAAAATACATTGTCAGATCAATTACAATCGAAACATGGTTATTATTATGCTAAATTGTTGGTAGTGTATAATATAGTGTCTCCGTTTCCTCTCCTTGTTGTTCTCGGGCTAGGCTAAGGACTCAGATGCGGTGAAGCTTTTCCCGCGTGATCACTGAAGATGCCGACAGTGGAGGACGACGAAACGTTTAGCAGCATTGAATGCGAGCAGTTGTAGAAGCCAATACGGAACGTCTCAGAGGAGACCACCATTTTCCGAGGAGTGGTTCCGTCCGTAATGGCCCCAGAACCGATATCAGGCTAAGGATATGCCATGTTTATATAAATGGCAGTGACCAGCCTTGCAATGTTGGTTGCCTAAGGTCGGCGATCACGTGGCTTGCACAGTTTGGCTGTTGTACCAATTTCTGCGAAACCAATGACAAAATTCTTTAGATTGTAACTATTTACATACAAACAAGTCATATTTAAATCACATTCGCACTGTATATTAATACCATATTAGCTAATTCTTTATTTGAATAAAGCAGTTTGAAATAAAACAATGTAAATCAAGCTACAGTCGACAAGAGCAAGCAAGACACGTCCGCGCCTGCACCGTGCAAATAACCGCACTATACTTGAGCTAGCTACTTCATTTAGTCCAATCAAATTAGATTTTTTATGTAGAGAAACGTAAAAATTAGGAAAAGTTCCTTTACCCCGGTTGAATATTAGGGCATCAATTTCAAAATGGCGTCCAAACAGTTTAAAGATTTTAGAAAAAAATGTTCTAGACAACAGTTGTAGAACTTTTTGTAACAAAAATTTTGAGCCCAGCCCGATATACAAATGTATTATTGCAAAAAAACGGCTAAAAATCGCATTTTTAATCGCAAATTTCTACAAGGTGATTCAGAACTTATCAAAAAAAAAAAAAAAATTCTGGATGTACAGGGGACTCTTACAAATACAGTTTTGTACAGAATAAAAAAGGCAGTTTGAAAATGATTTTAAAAAAAGTACACTCCTGCACGGCACTGGAAACTGGTCCACTATAAAACCTCGCACAATGCGACCGGCATGGCGGCAAAGTGTCAAAAAACGAACAAAAACTTGAAAGAATTTCGCAAGGAAAGAAATAAATAGAATTTTATACCACCTATTTTATATTAGAAATTCAATCAAAATTCAACTGCTTTTGCCGTTATTATTATTATTATTAATGAATAAAATTGATTTGTGGTTTTAAATAATAAAATAATTTACAATTGTTCAAAATTTTGTCCACTTGGGTCCGTCTTACTCAGTTTCTACGAACTAACACAAATGTTGACTTGCTTTAACATAACACAAATGCTTTACCCTAATACAAATGTTGTATTGCTTCACCATAAATTAAAACGATATCCATCAACTCCGAGTTGCTATACACGCAAGCCATTTTTGACACTAACTACTAAAAAACTATTGTAAACACTATCGCAACGATGATTGAAAAATCGGATTTCAGTATTCGGGGTCGCTGAGGCCACATGGCTCCCCACGCGTTTTGCGAATGACGCTAGAGACTACAGTTGTCCAGCGATGTAATGCTTGAAAGTACTACAACTTCAATAATTTTTTTCTCGGAAACTATAAGGATTTTACAAAAATTTTTTTGGATTCACTCCATTTCTCATGTCGCATCTGTTCCCATTTTTTTTATAAGTTGTAAATCACCCTGTATATCTTTAAAACGAAAACAGATTTTTTTACAAAACTTTCAGAATACTTAGTCCTTGGCAAGTATAATAAGTGCATATTTATAAAATTGCAAAATATTTGATAGTTTTTGCAAAAATTGAGTTTTTCAGTTTCAATAAATCATATAATAATGCACCAACAGGACCAACAAGAGCCGAGAATTTTTTTTTCAAAAAATCGCTACGACCTCATTTATTAATATTATCCGCAGTAATTGAACCCCTTTTTTACAGTAAACTTAATTTTGTTTATTTGGGGGCGGGGGTGAAGGTGGCGTGGAGAAAGATTGACTCAATTGAGGTTAGTGCTCGGCATGGCTCCTCAATTTTTAACGGTTGTTCGTTGTACACACGTAGGATCGACAAATACCATAGTCGTCACATATTTTGACAGCTTCGTAAAAAAATATTTTTCCGTTTTAAAAATATAGAAGTTTTAAAGAAATTTTAGCCGCTTTTTGTACACATTTGTTGTATTGACATGCATATTGCCATACTTTTGTTGTATTTGTTGTATTGTATTTGTTTTAATTGACATCGAGAGTTAAAAATTTTTGTTATAGTTTAACACATTTTTTTCTAAAATGTATTTTTTTTAAATGAACAAACCTGTTTTTTACGAACATTGGACGCCATTTTGAAAATTAAGCCCTAACATTCAGCTGGAGTAAAGTAGTTCATTCAGTTCTACAGAATTTTTCCTAATTTTTACGTGTCCTTGTTTACTGAACTAAATTTTGGCAAAGAAACGAGGTACTTTCGACAATTTGACAGATCGTAAACAGTTGATTAAGTTGGGCGATGCAGGGTCCGCCTAAGTTTCGCGTAATCTTGATTAATTGTCACTTATCAAATTACTAATAAGGACCATAATATCTGATTCCTTTTAAAGGCATTTTTTCCGTGTACCTGACTTGATTGGACGTCATTCAACTTCCACGATTTACTTCGCAGTAAATAGTCCTTATAAGCTGATTATTTAATATTGGCCGCTCTGCGGAAGTCGCGCAGTTCGATAAAATAAAATAGTTATGAATGCCCGATTATACCCTCCCTCCCTTAAACGGAATAATTAACAGGCATAACCGAGCGGGATACGGACCGATTAAAACTCCAATTACAAAATTCACAAGATTCGTACTAATTAGGCAACCAGGTTAACAGCTGATTAGAGGGGTTAATTACCAATTATCTCCGAGATTGACTTGGGAGATTTTCCCCGGCCGAAATTCGGAGCAGCAAATAAAAATCGTGAGCGCCGAAGCAATTAGCCGGCATCTAGTAACGATTGCACTTCCCGTGCGCGTTTTGTTTTACCTTACCGAATATCAAAGCCGCCTTGATTTATCGGCGGAACAAATGTGTAACGCCGAAACAAAAGATTTCGCCCTCGTTTAGGTTTCGCATTAGCCCGACACGGAAGCGGAGCGGTTTAGCCGTTTATTAATCGGTTTCGACGACAAAATGACGATCTGTGGAGCGTTGCAGCACGGCACAATGGCACATTGCTGCCAGTCTGGGTGAAGCGATACGCCACAACGCCATAAGTGGCTAATATTTTACTATTTTGCCTCTTTAGGGACAATAAAGCATAGGACACTTCGTCGCGTTCAAACTTGTTACGGATATATCTGTTGTATTCTTCTTCTCCTTTTCCTCGTGGTTGGTTCTGATAAGTCCCATAGTCCCACTCTCTAGACCTATTCAGCAAGTAGTTTTGTCCTTTTAACAAAGTCCAAAAGCTTCCTTGCTGATACTTCTCTCAGCCCTCTTTCCTTCAAAGGATATTCCATGAACTCCTTAGAGTGGCTATGCCCTGGCCTTGAAGTCTCGTATTTCCTATGTTCTATCTCATTCCATTCGCCCAGAGCCCGCCTAACCACACTAGGAGATGTACCGCAGAAGGGCTCCGGGTCAATGAACTCTGTCTTGGATCTTTTCCTAGCAAGTTCATCCATTTTCTCGTTCCCACAAATGCCTTTGTGTCCTGGCGCCCAACACACTCTAACTGTATTATTGGTGGCCAGTTCAGTCAGCTTTTGTAAACATTCCCACACAAGTTTTTAACTTATCTTGTGTGCGCTTAAAGCTTTAATTGCAGCCTGACTATCAGAGAATATATTGTTGTAAAATATTAATTTTGTCAAAATTGTTGTGAAATAATATTTTTGCCAAAGTTGTGTTTGTTTGAATTGTGTGTTGTACTTTTTGTTTTGTTTGTGTAAATATTTTTTTTCTATGTTGGTTAGCTGCTGATTGTTAAATACAAACCTTTCTTTGTCTGACCGTGTACTTTACCTTTTCCCTTGCCAGCTGATGTTAGATGCTTGTTTTATTATTAGTGATCTCAGGAGTCGGTTCTATTAATTTTAATACACAAACAAGTACAATGCAACACACCAAAAAAAAAAATAGAAATTAAACTTTAATACAATCTTTATTCCAAAAATTTTGTGGGTTGACTTAAAACTTGCAACTTGTAACTCAAATTGTGAATATCTTCCTTAACAATAATAAAGAATATTTTATTAATTTTGTTGTCTTTTCTAATCTAATACAATTAAATACAATACAAGGATTGTTTTTATAATTCAAGAAAAATTTTACTTTATTAACAATTAATTTGAATTATTCAATTTTTAATACATCTCTTTGTATTGTATTTTGCCTATCTTACAGGGAATAATTTCTTGTTTATTGACTGAAAATTCAACTCTAATTAAACATGGCTGTTCCTAATGATAAGTTGGTTCGAGCTCTTGGATTTTGTGAAGTTTTTAGAAATATGATTGTTTGGCTTGTATTTATTTTTATTCAGGTAAGTTTTATAGTTTATTCTGCATCCTTTTTTTAAGGTTTGATGCGATAGAAAAGTATTATTTATAGGTTATAGCTATCTGTTTTGTTTATAGTGCACTTTATTTTTATTTTAGGTACCTGGTATTTTCTAGCTTGCATTTTTCCTTATTGGAAACTGCGTAGATGTCCTGTATACCATTTATGGGGCCACTGCAAACGGAAATGTTCTTTTGATGGCAAATTTCTTTCTTGTGGTTTTGCGAACAAACTTTTAACATTTCTGGTAAGTTTAATTTTCTTACTTGACTATTTCTTTCTTGTACAAATCAATAAACTTTTGTTTTTCCTCCTTTCTGGAATTTTCTAGTCCAAATTTTGCTTAAGGTCCCTTCACAGAATTTTCAGTCCTTGGATGTCCTTTTTTTAACAACACTTTCCACTACACTCCTTATAACTAATACCTTTTTTACAAATGTCCTTTTATTTTAACATACAATTCTATCACTAATTATTAAAATATTCCTTATTTTAGGTTTTTTTTATAGGTCATCTCTAGGTACTTAAAGCCAATTTTAGTTTTGACATTTGTGAAAAATTATAATTTAATTTGACAATTGATAAAATTTTTCATACTATGACTTAAGTTCAATTGAGATATCTTCTATGCAGTTACTCGTCTTCCCAGGATATGTATACCAGATTCATCTATAGATTTTAAGCTTTTATTTGATATACGTCACTCTAGGTTTAAATTCTGTTTTCTCAATGTACTGTGTGTTAACAAGTGTCGATGTCATGCATTTTAAAAAAATATATATTTTGTACTTGTGAATTAAATTAAAATTATTATTTTTATACTATGTGATATCCTTAATTGTTACTTATTTTTTATTCAGAATCTTTATATTAACAAATTTATACTATTTTGTGGTTGCTATAATAATAGTTAATTTTTATATATGATCCAAAGTTCGGTCAGGTAATTTTTCATTCGTGATTCTTTGTGTACATTTCTAATTCGTTACAATTTATATGGTTTTAGAATCTCTCCGGGTTCCTTTCCGCGATGAATCTGCATGGTCCTCAAAAGAACCATTTGTTTCACGACGTTTCGGTAAAATCTCATTTACCATCTTCAGGTCTTCTGCTTTGCGTTACTACATTCGGCTTACAGTAAGAAACCATCGTCTACATTCGAGGTAATCCGAGATAATCGTTCATTGGTTGAATGAAATGGGAAAACTTACACCAATCATGAGCCGGTAAAACAAAATGTTGCGTTTTAACGTAGTCTTTAGTTTTTGCGCATGAAAACAACACACAAGGTAAATAAATCTCGTTCAAATCAATGCAACTAGTTATTAAAGTTAAATAGGTTCGCCTTCCTTTTAACTAGTTTATTAAGTTTGCTGGTAACTGATGAAGGCATATTAATATTATAATAAAAATGCTCTTAAACATTAAATAGTAAGATGAGTAAGATTTACTTCTCGTTTGCTTTAATTGCTTTATATTATGCATTCAATTCAATGTATTTTCATTTACTCTCACAAAGTTTTTCTTACTAAATACTTAACCTTCGTTGTCCTCATAATCCTTATTCAAAGGAAACCCACTGAATAGGCCTCTAAGAGAAATTTTCGGACCGGTCTTTCGCCGGCACAATAACGACTCGGAGGCTCGTAGGACGCGTCGCCGTCGCGAAAAACTAAAAAGTTAATAAACGTCAAAATTAAGGACGGCAATTAGATTAAGCTCTCAAAAATCCCTTTTACGATACACCATTTAATCCCTTCTACGTGAGCGCAGCTCCGCCATGCCTAATGAATTTGAATTTATACCGTGTTTTGACGTCGGCAACGTGGAATTTTTATTGCCTTCTTTTGTTCCGCCGCCGCCTCGGACTACTTGATGCATCCGCGTACAAAAGAATGTTGTTTATTCATGACTTCGAATCTCTCTCTCTGTCTTTAGACCGTGAAATTTATTACGTTCGGTCCGCGTTTTAATGCCTTAATTACTGTTTTTTTTTAGCGGCCCTCGCCCTCTGCACCAGCCATTGGGTTAATAACATGAGGGGTCGTCCACCCTAGAAAAGTATTACTTAATATTTTGCTGATAAACTAACGATGACAATATATCGAATGAGACAACGAAAACGTATCGATAAGATCATGTTTCCGAATGAATTGATGATGGTTATGATTCATAAAATAATTGCTTGTCAGATTACTCTTCAATATAATCAGAGTAGTGCAAAATTATCACGTCCTGTTCTACAATTAAGAATATTAACAAAATACATAATTTGGTTGTTGCATTGCAAGAAGAGATAGTTATCGCCAGTATTATTTAACATATATCATTCCTAATGTCAATAATTTTATCCACGTAATCGAAAAAAAATACTCGACCTCTTAAAAAATAAGCAAATTACCCCTTAATTGCCGCTAATTCGGCGCCCTACTTCGCAACATATTTTATGACAGGGAACTCGCCTGCGGACTACAAATCTTTCGAATGTTGAAGCGAAACAGCTGATTTCCCCAGTCGTCTTGAATTTTGCAATCGGTTTCAAAATCAAAGTGCAGCGGATACCAACTTTATTAACAAAGTGCTATGGATGGATGAGTGTTGTTTTAGCCGTACTGGCATTTTAAAGAAATAGGTACCATACTACTCTTTCAAAAGCAATAATAGTCCAGGTAACGAAGAGAAAAACAGGGTAAAACCTCCGAATACTTTCGGATAGATCCGATTTTTATGAAAATTTGGAATTAAGCTTATTTCACCCTGTAGATGAAAAGTTATCTATGCTTGATATGCGCTTCTTATTTTTAGGGGATGGAAACCACACCTTATGCTAAAAAACTGAATAAATATAAAAATAGGTGTTATATAGAATAAAATCATATCTTAATATATAGAATAAATATTGTTTTATATTGTGGGTTATAATTTACGTTATTTTTATAAAGTATCAACCCTTAAAAACCACCTTTAATGATAAAAATATAAAATTAATAGTTTCTTGGACCTTAAAATATTTTTATAGCGCATATAACATAGATAGAAATTTTTTCAATAGTTTATGGTATTATAAATAATTTATTACAATATTTCAACCCTTAAAAAACTACCTCTAATAACAAAATATTTAAAAAAATAGTTTTTAACAGTTACAAATGATTTGATAGTACAAACAGGATAAATTAAATTCTTATATCTGTTTATAATACAATTTATAATTTATCAGATTGTTTTAACCCTTAGAAACCACCCCCAATGACAAAATATGAAAAAAATGGCTTTTAAATTATTTAAAATTAATTATAATGCCCTTCTATAGCGCTTGTACCGTTGGTTTTTTAACGATAACTTCCTTAAATTTAAAGGTATTAAGACGATCCAAAAACGATTTTACGGAAAATTTCGAAAGCTAAAAGTACTGTAAAATTGAATATTTTTTAATGCGTTATTTTTGCGATTTTTGAGGTTAAAGGGCTTGAAAAACATGACCTTCGCCTTCAACTGCAAACTTCTAGCAGCGATATCTCTGTTAATTTTTATCGTACACAAATAAAAAACCAAAATATTATGTGAAAAACAACTAAACTTTTGTACTCTTGAATATTTTTCATATCTTTTGTTACGTCGTAACATTTATTTTTACTTATAAACTATATGTATTTTTATTTACCTAAATAATTAAGTAGTAAAGGAATTAGTTTAAGAATATCCTGAATCCAAAACATAATTACATTTTTAAATTGAGGGATAATTGAAGGGTCCGGGTTTATTCAGGTACAAATTATAACTCTATTAATATATTAGAATACATTTATTGTATTGATACAATTAAGAGGATTAGGATTTGGAATTTCTTTGACCGTACCGAATCACCGGTCATCAACACAATGATAATTTAACCTAGGGCAGTATAAAAACCAGTAATTGTGTTCAAAATAAGTACATACTTACGATCTTCCTTAGAAAGTAGTCACTAAGATTGTCAACGTATTACTAAATATATATATATAAATACTTTAGTTAAGTAAAATATCCGAAACAGTTTTATTTCCAAGATCTCCGAAACAAGAGACATTTCATCTTTTTTATTTTTAAAGTTATCCTCAAAAATATGTTTTTTCTTTGGAATTAAAAAACGTAATATATTGTTAGCACATAATAAATGTAAATTGTAGAAGGATTACCTTTAATTTTAAATCTCGTGAAAAATTCATCAGTTTTTGTACTGATTTTTTTTCTGAAAAAGCGAATTAACAGTTTTAATTTGATCATAACTCTGTTAATTTTTATGCTACTTAAAGTCAAGTTCGTTTTAAAGATTTTTTAAAGTACTTTAAAAAATGATCTGTGCATTTTTCTTGAAAAATAGAATTTTTTTAGTTATTTTACGTTAAAGAACATGAAATTATCTTCGACTAGCCATATCTCAACTCCTATTGCAACTACATAAATGAAAAAATACTCAATCTTTTTCTTTTTCCATAAGCTTCATTTTCTTCTTCTGATGTTTTTTCTCATAGAATGTCTATTTTTCGAGTTATTCAAGAAAAACTACTGAAAAACGTCATTTTTTAATAAAAAATGTACGTTTTCAATCAGCAATAACTCATAAAATATTGACTTATCGAAAAATTGATTGCTTTATCGATTACTGGGGTTGTTTTCAATATTTTATTTTTCCCTGGGAAAAAGCGCTCATAGGCACTATATAACTTTTGTTTCTCGAGTTATTTTCTACTTACAGTCCAAATTTCACGTCAACTGGTTCTATCCGAAAGAATTCGGAGGGGAAACTCTTGGTTCCCTGGACTATGAGTCACTAGGTATACGTACTACAAACTGAATAATTACCTGCTTGAACATAATACTAAAAACCCATATTCAGTTCTAAAACATAGTGAAAACGTTAACAATATTTAAAATCCTAATTTGTTTTTTTATTAACAAATAAATAATACTTATTGATATTGAAAATGTAAAAAAAAATTCTTATTTGTTCATGGGTCTAAGTAAAAATATCTGTTTATTCGTTCACTCATTAAAATCGCAATAAAAACTAGGTTAGTGACCGAATAATACGGTAGGCCAAGATTCACTCTCGATAAACCTTTGTAGGTCAGCGGTCAGGAGCGATCCGAAAAGGAATTTAAATAATGATTTGGTCCAATTATCAAATTTTGGCATCAACATTATTAGCCCTGCATATTGTTTTAATTGTAATTTTCCAGAGAGAATTCATGTATTTAAATGAGTGAGGTGAAATTTGTATTCACACTTTTCGTAAATTAATTAAAAATGCGCATTTTCACGTGATATGAAACTGTTCATGCTGATGGTTCTAGTTTATGTTTATTTCAATTTAAAATCGGCGAAACTGGTAAATATTCGAACAGCACGAAACTCGAGAACAATAACTCCGGGATCCGCCCGCCCGAAATCCGCTCTGATTACTTTTTCCCGATATAATTATGCGCATTAAAATCCGGAGGAAATTCCCTTTGAAATTAGTTCATCAAACTTGAGCAATTATATTTAATGTTTTAACAGTTAAAACAGTTGTGCAGTCGTCTCGATTACTTCTCCGAGCACTCCCGATGATTTGTGCGAGTCGCAAAGAAGCACTAGCGCCAGATTAAAATATACTTTAATGCCATTAGAAGGAACCTAAGTGCACATTTTGAATGCCGAAAGGAATAACTGAACGTCGCGGCGAGGACCCAGACTACTAGACTGTTACGGAGAATTGTAGCCCCCACGTATGCCGTAGGGTGTAGAAATTGCATGGGAATCTTGTTGTAAGCTGGTCTGGTACATTCCTTCGGTTTGCTACCCAGTGATTGACAAAAATCTAAATGCAGATCAAAATTGGTTAATTTTTGAGTACACTTTTTTTGTACCGACAAAACATTTCAATATTTAAAATCGTTGTAGTCGGTGAACATCTGTCTTTCTGAAAATATTAAAATAAACAGATCGGTCCATTTTAAAAAACTGCCGACAACGCCGTATCTCAAAAAATAAAGTAGATGTTGGAAATTAAAGTATAACTCCGACATTTTGCCCAACGCCGTAAATCATTGATGGGGATGACCACATTAAAGGTACTGGAGTGGATCCAGTGAGTGAAATTATTGAGTCAATTTTCGACTTAATGTTAAGCATTTTGATAATTTCATTTTTTTATGGTCACATTTGAACTAACACTGACTAATTATTCTCCTTAAATAGAACGTACCGGTTAAGTAAGTATAAGTATTGTAACGAATTTGAAATGTTCATGTAGAAACTCATATGAAAATATTGCCTGACCGAACTTAAAGTCGTATAAAAATTTTAATTATTATTATAGCAACACCGAATTTGTATAAAATTGTTAATATGGATATTCTGGATATAAAACTAGTAGTGATCAATGATATTACATAGTATAAAAATAATAATCTTTTAATTCTATTCTCAAGTACAGAATAAATTTTCATATAATGCATGACGTCGACACTTGTTAATACTCAGTACATAGAGAAAAACGTATCTAGACCTAGAGGACTTATATCGAATGAAAGTTTAAAGTCTATATATTAATCTGGTATACATATCGTTGGAAGACGAGTAAACTTAAAGAAGATATCTCAATCCAACATAAACCATAACATGAAAATTTTCATCAACTGTCAAATTTTGTAATAAATTTCACAAATGTCAAATCTAAAGGTGGCTTTGTAAGAATACCCGGAGATGACCTAAAAAACATAAAATAAAGAATATTTTATTAATTAATTTATAGAATTAAAAATAAAAATAAAAGAACATTTGTTAAAAATGTTTTAGTTATAAGTAGTGTTGTGAAAAATTGATGAAAAAGGACATCCAAAAACTGAAAAAAATTCTGTGTATGAATCTTAAGCAAAGCTAGGGACAGAATATTTAGCAAGGATGAGAAAAACAAAAAAATATTGATTAGTTACTGCTTGGGTTTTGTACAGCGTGGAGAGGCAGCTCCCGAAAAACTAAAAATAAAGCAAGAAAAAACAGAAAAAAAGAAAGAAAATTAAACAATCACCAGTTAAATCCACAGTATACCAGAGTCCAGAGAAAGTTATTGTGTCATCCCATGAAAATTTTCCGCTACCAGCAGTATAAAGCAGTTCCAAAGCAGTTTCCAGTGGCCCCATAAATAGTCTGCAAGGCCTCTACGTAGTTTCCATCAAAGAAAACTTCAAATTTTATAAAGTACCAGGTACCTAAAACACTGCACTATAATATTGCTAGCTATCACCAGTAAATCATGCTTTCTCTCGCATCAAATCTTTGCAAAGTATAAATAACAAACCACAGGACTTACCTGTACAGAAATAAGCATAATCCAATCACTTGTAACTTAAATATTTCACTATTTTCACGAGCTTTGACAAAATCTGTCAAATGACAGCCATTTTCGTTCTTGTTTAGATATAAGAGATGCCCCTGTCTGATAGGCAACAAATAATGTAAGGAGACGTACTCAGTATTACATAGATCAAATAAAGTTAGTTAATAGTTAATTTTTTTAATAATTATTTCTTATATTGTTTGTAAGCTGAGCCGAAAAAAAATTATTATTAAAATATTCCTTGTTGTGGAAAAATTATTACATATAAAAAGGTATTCCTAATTTGCGTTTATTAAGTTTTCAAGTATAAAGTCAAAAGTAAAACAAATTTTTGAATAAACACTATTGAATTTCAAACTCTGTATTCATTCCAAAGTGTGTTGCATTGTACTAGTTTGTGTGTAAATATAGAAACGACTCCTGAGGTTTTCTGATATTGTCTGATAGGTAACAAGTGTCTAACAACAGCTGGCCAGGGATAGGAAAGTACAAGGTAAGACACGAAAGTAGAGATTTGTATGGAACAATTTACAGCTTAATTAAAAATAAAAAATTAAAAATCAACACACGCACACATTGAAATTATATTTCAGTATGTTAATAAAAACTCCCTGAATTGGCGGTGGCGATGCTTCGAGATCCGAACACCAACATTACGCAGCTCTTTCTGTTTCGCTTTTCGTTCAGTGTATTTTGTCGCTGCAAATAACAAGCGACTTAGTTGAGTGCACATGTATCTTGATTTAGATGATTTCCTGGCGTCCTTTCGATTCTTTATCATGCCGCTTTGGGCCATCGCAAATAGTGAAAAGGTTTACAATTCGTGCAGGCCGGAGTAGTCCGGACATCGTTCCGGTTGTACGGAGAATTGATCGAGATACATCGACGGGTCTCTTTTTAATGTCATCGGACTTGAACCGGACCTTTCTTCCCTTTAGGAGGTAGATATATAAGCTAGCAATTTAAAAGTACGGATGTTATATAGGATTTGCGTTGTTATGAAACTAAGTAGGCCTTGACTGATCGTAAGCTACAGTGGAGTATATTATATCAAAATTTAAATCCATAAATCCATTATTAGTTACTATAGGATTGTACTAGTACCAAAATATACATTCACACATTCAAAATTCACACATGAGGTAATTTTTATAGAAAACACAGGTTTTTAATTAAAAATTGGAAATATTTTATTGATTCATAAAGAAGTATACAATATAGGGTTATGTATGGAATAGAATATCGGGCAAAAGGCCTTCACTTCTTGGATGGCACATACACACTTTTTTGTCGAAATTTTCCATGAATGCGGCTGAATTTCGTTAAATAGCGCTAAATTTCCTTCTACAAAGCATTGGTAGTCGTGGGCCTATTGGCATAAACCTTATACTTCAAAACAGTCCAAAGAAATTCCGACGACGTTAAATTCCAAGATCTGGGCAGCCAATTCTGATTACCAGAATGGGAAATTACACGACCAGGAAATGACTCATGCAGTAATTGAATTGCTTCTCGGGCTGTATGGCATATGGTACCATCTTGCTGAAACCACATGTCGTCTACGTCCATATCTTGCAATTTGGGTGCAAAGAACTGGATTATCATGTCGCGATGGCGAACACCATTGACAGTTATTGTCTGACCAGCCGCATTTTCGAAGAAGAATCCAAAATTCGCATCAAACAGACAACATTAGATTTTTTGAACCCCAAATGCGTCCATTCAATTTTATCAATTAACAAAGCCATTAAGACGAAAATGAGCCTCATCACTGACGATGATTCTATTAAAACTGTGGAGCTAAGGAATTAAGAAGGTTAAAGGCTAAAGTTAAACAAATAACTCTGTTATGCCGGTCCACAATATATCAAAGGATGGTCGTAATTGTTAGGCGTATTGAATTTACTCCATATACTTGCAGTCTCTTACGGATTTTTAATAAATCTTCCATTTTTTTTTCTGTTTTCCTATACTTCAGGAAGTAGGGCAGATTTTTTATTCTTCTCTCTTTAAAATCCAAGTTTCTTTTCTTCTGTAGTTTTACTAGTTTCGTTACTTCTTCCTTCAGTAATCTTTAGTTTAACGTCTTACTAATTTCATTTAATATTGTTTATGGTATTTGTTTTTCTTGTTTTTTGTTACTAAATGGTTTTGTTGCTTTTTGTATTATGTTTGTCTCTTCAGCAGTATGCATAGAATTCGATTCAGACACTTTCAGAATATCAATTTATAGAGCATTTTTCTTCATTGTTTTTATTTCTAAGTAACTTTCGCGCATCTTCAGATTAGGTAAAATGGATTCACCGAATTCATGCCATTTCTGGTTTAATTAATAGTTTTTGTAGTTGTTTTTTTGATACGTATCTTTAACAATGCGCATGGTACTCTACCAAATAAACATTTTTAAATTACTCAAAACTTTCGTACAATACTGGGTGTTCCATCGGGAACTGCGTCGATCGATATCTAGGAAAGTACTGTTCGGAAAAATTTTAAAATTTGCCAACGTGGCATTGTCCCTAGGGCGAATACAACTAAAATATCTAGAACTCTCCAGCACTTCCGGTTATACCGGAAGTCGACACCAACTTCGTTATTTTAAATGGGACACCCTCTATATTATTGCATTTTCGGATTCTACGTGAAATTTGAGGGTCACTTTATTAAATATTCCCTATACTTAGGATTTATAGATTTTGAGATATTAATTTTTAAAGAAAAAATTTCACAGATGCAAGGGTTCACGGAGATGCCAGTAACTCTTTTCAGGAGCGTGATATCAAGCGGATTTTTGGTACTTGTAAAGGGCATAGGTAACGCTAAATTATGGTATTCCAACAAATGAAAACATTTAATACTAAGTGTTTCATTTTTGCTGTTACATTTTGATAACTTCAAACAGTTATAACTTTGTTAACTTAAAAGGAACACCCTGTATTTTTTTACTCTGTCGTATGCAGATAGAAATTTCCTTTTAAGCCATATAATCATTGTTAGGGTTGCCATTACTACATTTAGAGATATTTGCAATTTTCTATTTTTGGACAGTCTTTCTCGTATCAGACCTGCTGTCAAATTGGTCATGACAAGAAAGAAACCCTCCAAAATAATTAAAATAACTTGACATTTGTCCAGTTTAATATCTTCTTGGAAATAATTCAATAATTGTAATAATAATGTTACCATGAAACAATGCAGCTGCAACCATTACTCTATGGAACTATATTTTAGTGAAGAGAATGAGCCAAAGTTAATATATATTCGTCGACATTTGTATAATTAACATTGTAGTATAACAACCCTAGGTTCGACAAAAAATAAGTAAACGTAGTTGTGGCCAAAAACATGTGATCGTCATAAGGACTACCTACGTTGTGCGTATCCATTTTCTTATTGACCGGAAGGCGCTGGCTACTAACTTTGTAGAGGGGATGTATGGTTTAATTATATAAAACAAAAACAGAGTAAATACACCTAACCTTTATTTACATACAATTCAAATTAAACATGTGACAAATAGAAAGAACAACAAAAACATTAACAACCATTAAACATAAAAGGAGAGTGCCAGGCTC
>NW_019416478.1:383035-469023 GCF_000390285.2 Anoplophora glabripennis | reverse complement strand
CTATAGTAGGATCGTATACGATGCAAAGTAGAGCAAAAAATTGTCGGCCTTTTATCAAAGGAAAATCGTGTCATCATTTTTAGGAGGCGTAAGATAAATCATTTCAAATTTAAAATGAAATTCAATGTAAAATCTGAAATACCGCTGCATACGCACTGTGTTCTGGTAGTAGCTGTAGTCGCCCAGGTGCATCGAGTGTACGAACTGGTCGGTTATACGTCAAATACTAACCTGGCGAGCTTTGCTGTCAATTAGAGAGCGCTTCCAAAAAACAAGTAAACAACAGTGGCGCGTACAGAGGTAAAATGTAGTACATATGTGGAATTTAGGAAACAAATTGGATTTATAATAAATTACATTTAAAATAAATAGTTTATGAGAATAAAGGAATTTTTGTAGCAACAAGGGTGCCAGACCTGAACTGATCCCCTCGTCCCTTCATAATGTATAAAGAAATTATTCAATTTGTAAAACCCTTAAAGGCGTACTTCATTGGTTCCCTTGACAGGCAATGATTAATTACTTTGCATCGAATATGATCGTTCTATAAACATACAAAGAATTATTATCATGAAACATCTATAACCATCACAATCATAAGATCACATAGAACAATTTACAACAAAGTACTTAAAGAATATTACCTGCTGACTAATAACACTTTAAACAATTAATTTTACACTACTTTGTCACACTGCCCGCCGATCGTCTTACTACCGATCTCCACACTGTTCGCACTTCAACTAACTATCTTCGACTAACTAGGCTTCCTTTCAGAATTTCCTATCTAGGCGTATTTCTTTTTTGCGCTTCCTTCTACCAACCGTTAGTATTACTTTTTCATTGTTATACAACACCTATGTAACAGGTGACGTCGAAGTTGATAAGATAAGTACGGTTTTGCACAACATGAATAGGTAACCACTACATTGAATTGAACCACTACGTTGAACTTTATTTTGTAGTCTTTCTACTACATATTTGTCTATTCCTTCAGAAGCGTGTTTTTCATTCTGCTGAAAGAAACTTTTAACTTACTCAAAACTTCAGACGATAAATATTTATATATTTTTTTGTTAATTGCTCAAATTCGGTAAGATTTCATAACAATGGTCACTTTTTATTTGGAAGTAATTTTCGAGACTCTTCAAATTGAGTGAAATGAATGAGCCGAATTTAATATGTTCCTGGAAACTTTCTTGTTGTTTTTCTCCTATAGATTTGTCTGTTCCTTCAGTAATCCTCATGCATTGTATTTCGTAAAGAGGAATTTTTAAATTACTTCCAACTTTCTGCGGACAAATCTTTAAAACATGTTTCTTAATAATTGCTCAAATTCCCCAAGAGTTCATAACAGCGGTCAGTTTTTATTTCCAAGTAACTTTCCTGACTCTTTCAGATTTTGTGAAACGTAAGAGCCGGATTGAACGTCTTCCTCGAAGTTTTTATAATTAATAACCGCGGTCGCGGCTCCGTCACTTAGTGCCAGCGACACATCTCGCCGAGAGTGCGGGATAAAGGCACCCAGACAAATGGCACGTGCAACTGCACCCGAACGGCCCCTTTTCCGCGATTATTATTATTAAATAGAGCCATTGTGGGAAAACTGGTGCGCGGGGCATAGATCGATGTGGGCGATGACATTTTGAGCGATGCTCGGCTGTTTTTCTGCTCGGTAGTGTATCAGTCACGGCCGGTTTTTGCGTTCCTTCGCCGTCATTTTTCTTTTTTAGTTGTTGGAGCTTCAAAAGTCACCAGACAGTAATTGTTGGAGACGTTCACGAATTTATCCGCGAACAATGCGGGGCTTTTTCGGCTCCTGAAAGCTCCGGGACGCGCGCCTGAAAAACTGGAGGATTGATGGTTCGGGGCCCCCGCGCAGATAAGATACAATTTTAATAACAATGCGACGGACGGGTCGGTATTAGGTCCGCTTTGCTGTTTTCTTGCGTGCGTGGGCGTTTTCACTTTCCTCGACAAATCGACCGCGTTGCACAAGACGCGCGTTTACGTGGTTTGCGGTAGCGATTCATCAGAGTCTCCACGTCTTCATCGTCTTGTCCATTCCTTAAAAATAACCGTTGATTAAGATATAACAGTAATTATACAGGGTGTCCCACGGTGACGGCCCATTAGAATTATTTCTGACTACTTCGATTTAAATTTTGAAAATTTGGACTCTACGTGTTATTTTAGGTGGCTTAATTGAGGGCTCCAAATCAAAAACTGGTTATGTTCAGTTTCTTCAACTTTACAGGAGAACAAAAAAACGTTTATATGTCTAACTAAATACAAAAATCTATTTGTTTTTGTACTGCGTGTACTTTGAGTACATAGCTAAAAGGTATTTATACAATTTAATTATTTTTTGATGTTGGAATCAAAAAAAAAATAATAAAAACCTTTGGACATGTCCTGTTTTTACGCAGTATTAGCATTTTTTTTGTTTATTATTTTTTTTTAGGAACAACTAAGTAATTTTTAAAAATGAAACTGCAAAATTTAAGAAGAGCCATATATTTCCTTTAATTCACAAAGGATGTGATACATTTTCCTTTTATAAAAATATAATAATAATGTTTTTAACAATATTAGCTTGCGCTCTTAACCCTCAAGATCACTGTACTCAGAACATGAGCTATTACGGCCATCTTCCCCAGTCTCCTTGTGTTAATCTTCTATTTCCTGATAAAACCACATGTCGGAGGCCGGTACATAATTTTTTGCCAGTGTTAGAACATGTGTAAATTTATTTTTTTTAAATTTGCGTTTTCGAGGTATAATAGTTTTCCACTATCTGGCATGGAAATATCAACAGTAGTTTGCTTTTTGTTCTCTATTTCAAACTCTTGATATATTTCTACAGACTGATTCACTGCAAAGAACTTTGGGTATTTCTGATTACTTAAGGTGGCCATATCCCTGGCCGAGAAATGGTGAAATTTCTGGCATTTTTAGGTACTGAAATATTGAAAAGTAAAACGTGTAGAACAAAAGTAAGCACAAATATAAAATCCTTGATGTTTTGTTTATTCATTGTTACCATTTAAATTCACCCAAATAAAATAATAACTAAAAAAAAGCGTTTGTAAAACATGCGTTTGCTGTTATTCTAACCCCACATTTTAAGAATTATTTTCACGTACTTATAAATAAAAGTAAACAATTTTATATGTAGGACTAAGCAAGTAAATGTTATAAGAATATTTACATGTGGAATTATATATAAAAAAGTTAGTATTTTCGTAGATTTCAGTACCTAAAACCTTGATGGTTTGAATCGTTTTTGCACCTGATTATTCGTTTTACTGCGGCGTCTTTGAAAATACTCAGGTGGCATGACATAACATTCCTATTATTTGATAAGCTTTAGATTATTCAGTTATTAAATGTTTGAAATTATTTGTCTTTGCGGAAAACACTATTTAAAGAATATGGGGCCCTTAAAACTTAACTTACTTAAAAACGTACTTAAAAATTCTATATTTTGAAATAGAGAACTTTTTCACATTTCGCATTTTTGCGGCTAGGATTTTTCACAAACATGTTGTAAAAATGATCTTTAAAGTTTAAAAAACAATCTTGAGTACACTTAATGACTTCAAACTGTTTACCGGAGCTACGGATTATTTGCATGTATTCATCAGGTAAGTATATTCTGTTATATTTTCGATTCTTCTGCTCTATCGCCCCAAAACTGTGGGCTGATAATCCACATCAACATCAGACTGAGTTCCAGCAAAAGGATGCTCCTCAGAAATACTCATATTTTTTTTATTTCAGCCACGAATTTCTACACGACGCGATACTTAATCAGCTCACAACTGACTGAATCTTATTTTATTTTATTATTTACATTGCAACAAGTGGATTTGTCCACTTCTTGCATTGTATGTGTAAATGGACAACCACCAATACACTTTCCAACAGTTTATTATAATCTTGAGAAAGCCAATTGTTGCACAGTTTAACGCAGAATAACTACATGAACATGTCCAAACATATATTGCGTATTGGTACAAAAATGGGCCAGTTGTTGCATTGGACCCCTCAATTGCATACAGGGTGCTACAAATTTCATGCCGAGTTTAGTTAACTTCAAACCTTCATAAGTCGTTTTTTTAAATTGAACACCCTGTATGTTTTTCTATATTCTGATACACAATTTTATTCTCTTTCGAACGGTATCAGGGTTCCCTAATACCTGTCTCTTCTAGTTTTTAAGTTATCTACTATTTTTTTGCGTAATCACGTAAAATCATGTAATTTCTTGCGAGGATAGCTGTGGAATTTTTAGCAAAACTTCAAAACAAACAACTAAACTGTCACCAGTTATTTATTATTATTTATTCACAGACGTTGCAATGGGATTCTAAGCAGAACATTTACAGTTTTTAATGAGACATATCCCAATTTTCAATGAGCAAAATAAAGTTAAGAAGAATTCTAAAAAATCAACTTCATACATAGTAGGTAATACACAATTTTACTTATGTATGTTGATAATAATAATGCACTAAGATAACAAAAATGACTTGAAAAAGTCGTAAGTGTTCAATATGACCCCCATTAACATCTAAGCACTTGTGGATTCTAGAGATAACACCATCAGTCACCGCTTTTGCTATTTCAGCTACAGGCAATTCATGGAACGCTCTTCGTATTCGAGCAATCAAATCCACTTTTGAAGCAACGGGTGTAGAATAAACATTTTACTTTATTACTCCCCAAACATAAAAATCTAATGGAGTGAGGTCGGGAGACCTCACTGGTCAATTCCACGGTCCTAGGCGTCTCATCCATCTATCTTCATATATTGCAGCCAGCTGTTGATCGATTTGATTGTGACAGTGAGGTGCAGCCCCGTCTGATTGATACCAACACTTGCTTAGTTGGTCTAAAGGTATATCATCTAGAAAATCTCCCTCAGCTCCCTCAAAAGCCCAAACTCTCAATGTGAAAAGAGGATATTTACTTTTATATTCCTCATTGACAGTCAATTGACAGCTGTCAACTGTCAATTTTGCCAATCTGGCATGAGAATTGAATTCAGCGACCTCAAGAACCCAAACTCTCAATGTGAAAAGAGAATATTTACTTTTCTATTCTTCGTTGACAGTGTATTGACAGCTGTCAACGGTCAATTTGTCCAATCTGACATGAGGGTTGAATCCAGTGACCTCAAAAACATTACCCTATATATTAGAATAATTAAAATATGCTTTTGACATCTGTAAATAGTATTGAAAATGAATAGTTTTGCAACGGGTCAGGGGAGCTTTGGCAGCTCCGTAGCTGCCAAAATGTTCATTTTGGCACTTTGTGCCCATGGAGACTTTTGTTCAGGATGACAAAATCTACAACATATCAAAAATTCAGACAATTTGACAGAAACCCAATTTCCATAAGATTATTGCGGGGTCCTTTTGACGCGACTGTCCATATAATATGTGGCAAAAATTGTGGATCTTCATGGTATCGCACTAACATCGTTTCACAAAAATGTACACGTTCCACGGCGTCACCCGGATGAAGAGCAGAAAGTAGCTTAAATTTGTATGGATGCATATCATTAGTTCTTAGCATCCTGTGAATGGACGCTCGTGAAATGACTAAATCATACTCTGCGGCACGAATTGAGTTGAGTTTCACTTTATTTTATGTTGATGATCCGCACACACGCCTTTGGTGAAAAAGTTGTTATTTTATACAGTTGTTACTTTATATATTTCAATGCGACGTATTATGTCCATAGAAATGCCTTTCTTATTTTAACTATTTCCATAAGAGCTCATAGTTTATTTTTATCGACTACTTAATGGAATTACTTCGTTTTGTCAGACTTTAAGTAGATCGCAATACGAGCCAACGGGTGTAATAACAGGTTACTTGTTAAATACACTTTTCTTCGGGAAAACGGTAAATCTGCTAAACAATGCCGACGAATTCTGTAAACATGGCGAGTCGGGCGAGCATTTTGTCGGAGCTACGTAGAATTTCTCGAGACGGGAGGAAAACAGCGCCAACAAAAGGCGACCTTTTCAGCTCAACGGGATGGATTATTAAAAAGTTTCCAATTACAACAGAAGTAGAAAACTGGCGGGGAAAATATAAAATTAAGAGTCTCGCAGTCACTTTGATGGCATCTTCATTATATATATCATCCTCCGCTCGCTTTCGACCCGCTTAAAAGCAATATTTCCATGTCAGGCTTCGAATTAATAACTTAACGACTCGGTATTGCTTGTTGAAGTATGACGGCTTCAATACAGAAAAAATATTTTTATCTACTCCCACTACAGTAAATAGACCATTAATACATTGTTTTTAAGAAGGTAAGTGGATTTTACCGTAGAAGTGGAAGCTGCTATGGACAAGTGAGGTAATTTACCTCCATAGGAAAACAACGATTTCGAGTTATAAATGCACATTTTATGAACAAATAAATGGATGATTACATTTTATTAATTATTATGAATGAATATTTATAGTAATTGTACAGTTATTGCATTTAATAACATTTATAAAATCTGGATAATTATTCCCCTCGCGTTTACTAATTGTCACATTTTTCTCAAATTGATTGGACCGCTCCATTACAGTCACCGGAGGCTCAATATTATCTGACTGATCCATTAAAACAGCATGATGCGACATATTACTAGAACCTGGAGTTGAAGTAAGTGTTATTGTAAAGAATCCTGTTGACTATTTCCTATTTGTTACTTAAACTGTCAGCAACATAACTTCCTGCAATTGTGGCTGATTTCCACCCACCATGTCTCTTGATTGTTAATACATCAACTCCTGTATTAGCTAGTAACGTTGCCGATGTTCTTCGGAATGAATGGCCTGTATATGTTTCAGGATGTTCCAGTTTCAAAAACTGTGCAATCTTATTAGGAATCATAGAAAGGATATTCTTGACGTCAGGTTGTTTGTAGTATCTACCTGCATGATAGCGCATAAAAAAGCGTGACTTATTAGGTGTATAGCCGTCATTCTTACGTTTCAAAAATGATCTTAGCTCGGGGTATTTTGATATATCCACGTCCTCCTCTATGAAAATAGTTGACTTAATCATTGACTATTCACTCCACAAACTCGCCGGTGACTTTAGAAGTTCTTGACTTTTCCATGAAATATGCTAGCAGTGACATTTCAGAAACACCAGTATTTTTGTTCTGGCGCCATTCTTTGAAATTTCTATATGCTCGTCCGTAGCACACTTTCAACTTCTCGGGCAATACAAATTCGCAGGCAGCATTTGCTGCACTTTCTATTTGAAAGTCATTTAGAAATAACTCAAAACCAGCAGAATTGCAACTTTTATGCACTTGGTACTACTTAGTTTTGTTTATAAACACGTTAGAAACGACAAAATCCAAACAACCAAGGCGACTTTGCAAGATTTCGAATAATGTAAAAATGAATTGATTAAGAAATGTCAAAAAATTAAACCTAATCTTTGCATGAACCACAAAGAACTGTGGGAGCAGATAAAATGTTATACACCACGCAGCAGTTAAGTATAATTTACCAGTCTCGGACTCTATTTCCAGCCCTCGCTCCGCTCGGGCGCAAAATCGTTCTCGACTAGTAAATAATGCTTACCTCCTCTTTGGTGTAAATAACTATACGTGAAATAATATGTCTTTATGCGTAGAAATAGTAAAAAAATCTACAAATGATTAATTACAGACAACACATTGTATTTTTTTGTGTTTTTTTGTTAATTGGCAGTTATTTCACTTCAAAATTTTGATTTTCTTAGGAATTCCTAGCTTTTCGTTGTTATGCGATGTTGGATGGAACGAATAACGTTTTTTATTTGGCATTAAAAATTGAAGTCGTTCAGCGGGCGTTCCTGAAAAATCGACATGAATAATTGAATGCCCCGGCTAGCTACTGACACGGCCCAGCAATTATTTTACTTCATGAAGACGAATGCCCGGCAACCAGTCCTTAACTGTTAGCCTCTTACCTACTGTTGTGTTCCCAAAAGCACGAGTAATGATAAAATGGATTTTCCGGGAGCACGACCACTGAAATTCGTTAGATTCTACTCGGTGCTTGCGTGGCAATACGTAATTAATTCTAAGGAATTATTCCTCATAGACTATTAATTTTTGATAAAACTAGAACAAACGGTGAACATTGGTTATTGTTCGGTCTAGTTGTCGCGAGCGTTAGCAAAATGGAAATTATTGAAAATAAGTAGGCACGTTTTTTTTCTTTCGCATTTCTGTCATGTAGTGCATATTTTTTGAAGCTTTGTTGCTTTTCCATTAAGGTTTAACAGTCGTAGTAAACGTAACTTTAAATACTCCTAAACTACTCAATCTGCTCGGATAGTTTATTCAGAGCTGTCTCCGTTCTCATTTTCCTTGTAACGAATAGAAAGACTGTTTTATGGGGATGTAAAAACTTCCCGGATAAGGGAATGAACCAAATAGAATTCATTACGGGGACAATTCCACCTTTACACCTATTTTATGTCTAGATCAAGAAAGTCCTTTTATGCTAATGAAGTGCAACAAATTCAGTAATGGGATTTGCGTCGAATCGACAGTTTTTCTGCGAATGATCGTCGAGTAACAAGGTACAGGAGTTGTAATTTATGCTTTCTTATCCCATAGAAGTTTAATTTCGTTGCGAATTGACTGACTGTACTCCTTTTAGAAATGTGTAAAGAAATTGTAACTTTTCAAGAAGCGAAACTTACACTGTAAAGAAATCGGTGTGAGTGAAAGCAATAAAGGAACGGAGTGAATCTATTGAGTGGACTGATTGAGTACATTTTTGTTCAATATTCAGCAATTTGATAATTTGTGATATTTGAACTAAAACTGAGTAATTTTTCACTCATATAGGTACCCGTTAAATAAATTCTGCTGCTAAACTCGTATTTGGCATACCCGTAGCTAAATTGGAGTAAACGTCCTCATTATTGAGTAACACCGCCCCAATCTATGGTTGTTGTGCGTTATCTTTGTCTATTCCCATCGCCCCCAGTAGGTCATCTCGTGGTGTGGTGTATTGTATGTCCGAGTAAAAAATTAATCAATAATAGTTAAATTTAGAGAAAATGTCAACTCTGAATTGGTTTTACATACTCAGAATAAAGTCAAAAGTCACTCATTTGATAGTAGAAACTCGGACTTGAGTAAAATTCATTCACTTCTGTTACAATAGTTTCACTCATAAAATTTTAATACTCATAATAATAATGTGAAAATTTCCCTCAGTCGGGTGTGAACAGAAATTGATACATTATTGAGTAAAATTGAGTGAATTTGAGTGAAATTTTTTTACAGAATAGAATTGTTAAACATAGTGGGAGAAATTATTACAATGACTCTTATAATATCGGCGATCGATAATAATAAACAATCTCCAATCGGTTTAAAGAAAAATTGTACAGAAGTAGAGATTTCTTGAAAAGTTTTTGCCTAACAAAAACTTTAAACCGAAAAAAAAACAGGATTGTGGTGTGGATTTTAAGTAATTTCCTGGATTTTTTGATCTTTCGCGATGAAAGAATGCAGTATTCGAAAAGTATAACATATAATGTTAGAAGCACACTAATTCCTTTCACAATGTATAAATTATTGTAACATATTAATTTGAAACATTTGATATCACTCCAGATTTAAGCCAGTACATACAATCAGGTCATCCAATTTACCTTCAACCGCAGTATATCTCACCGACACTAGATCAACGCCGTTCCGTATAAGTAACCGGTGACCCAGTTCCTGCAAACACACCCAAACGAAATAAAATAACATAGAATCAGCAACAACTGTATCATCAAGCCAAGACATGCAGAGCACCATCATCTCCGTCAGGAGCCGGAGCGGAGATATGGCGCAGTTTGGTGGTTCGACTCCTTAATTACAATATTAGAGTTAATCAGAAAGGGGAGGAGACTGCCGAGCAGCGAAACTCGTCGGCCCCGCCGTAGCCGCGTCTGCTGCATATGCATTGCTTACTTACAATGCTGAAAATGGAATTTCAGACTAACTTCGTTGCCCGCACACCCCATCTCGCCCCGCCAGTGACGTAGAATGACGCTAGGAAACCATTTAGCGTTTATTCGGTTTATCAAATTTTGCATTTAGGCGGTTACTGGGGGAAAATTGTACACCTTATTAGAAATCTTCATTTTCCGCTGGTTTGGCGCAAAATGTTGCTTTCGTATCTTAAATCAACAAAGTCGTTCCAAGCAATAGATAAGTGTTGTAGGTAAATTCATATTTGATATTATATTTTGTCGTTTAATTCAACTTCATTAATGAAATTTGACTTTTAAACAATCACTTTATTATATGAATCTTTATCTGCAATTCGTTCGATGTAAAATGTTGCTTTAATATCTTAAATTACTCAAGAATCTCCTGTTGCTTAGTATTACAGAAGTGAAGGCAATTTTGAAGTCACTTTGTCCATAATAAAGCTCACAGGCGATAAAGTTGCACTTAACTTTCGCAAAGCTTCTTTACAAAGTACACTTTAACGCTATATAGTGTGTAAAATAACACTATTTTTGTAAAACCTTATTGCTTATTTGATTAATCAGATTTTGCATTTAGAGAACGATAGCTAGACAAAGATTTAAACTCACTTTATCGCCCTTGATCCGTAATAAAGTTCACCAGCGATAAAGTTACAATTAACGCCTCGAAAATTTATCTGTAAAGTGCGTTTTAACGCCCAGTAGTGGGTAAATTATAATTTCACATTATTTTAAGCCATTTGGTCGGTAATCAAAGTTTGTATTTAGAGACTACTGTAAGAATATTTTACCCACCTTGTTGGAAATTTTTACTATCAAATAATATAAATGAGTATGTAAAAAAATGTAATTTGAAATTAATTAAGCAACCTAGGTGTTCGTTAAAGGATCACATATTTGTTACTAAAATTAATGAAACGAGAAAGTAGCATGGTTATGTTTTAAGGAACTAGTCGAAAAATTTTTAGGAAATCGAGAAGTCAAACTATAAAGAAATAGTGTCGAATTTGATAGAAAACTTAAAAAAATCTAGGCATAAATGCTTAACTTTAGTGTTTTGAATTTAGAACTTGACGTATTTAGCAGACCTGATCAGGTCAAACGGAGCCCGGATTCGTATTCTGCGACCTCAAAAACATATAGATATATTAGTTTACACTGCTGGCAATTGATTTGACCTTGATCTGACCTTAACCCAGATCTGATTGAGTCAAACGGACACCGGATTCAGCAACCCCAAAAACATACTGATATATAGGTTTATTTTGTTGGCAATTGATTTTATAGATTTGACCTTGAACTGACCTTCTACCAGAGCTAATTGGATCAAACGGACCCTAAATTCGGATTCAGTGACTCGAAAAACATATAGCTACCATGGTCTTGTCTTTCGGACCACCCACTTTTTTTATTTTGTGGGGCTGTGTAATAAATTGCACTTGTTCTTGCAAAACCTCTCCATAAAGTGCATCACTGCACCCGGACTGGGAATCAAATCAAACCTACTCTACTAGACCTTTACGTTTTTGGGGATGCTCTTTCAGATGCTGGCCACAGAATTTGAAAAATAATAATCATGCAGACCACGAACACAGACTTTTAAGTTGAAAACACCTCAAATTTTTCCTATGTTCAATCTTCATACCCTATTTTGAAGACTTTATCTCTAAGGTACGTACCTAAAACTAATGGAAACGCTGCATAGAATCTCTTAGAGACTCCATGGTTTTGTCACAACGTTTTTTTTTTCGGAAAATCTCGAGACAGTCTTGAAATTGATTAAAGAACACGTTGAAATTTTACCATTTGAAAAATGGCTCAAAAATATTCCACTCAATTTTTTACAAATCTTTGTCTGAACTATACAGACTGTTAAAAACTGGGATCTCGGAAACGGTAAAAGATACGAAGTAGCTTAAATGGGGTCAAAATTGCATAATCAGAGGACCAACATTATGCCTCTAAAAAATTAAGACTATCATGATTAGTTTTTGAAATATTTGAAAAAAACCGAAATTTTGGAAATTCGTTTTTGTTTTATATCAGCCTAGTTTAAGCTGATATTGGAAAAAGAAAAACACTTTCTCATGGCAACTTTTTGTCCTCTATCGAATGGCATAATCAATTTTTATATGTAACGTTTCGTCTCTCCAGGACCATCATCAACTTAATTTTTTTAAATACGACCCTGGAAATTTTATTACATTTTTTTCAAACGTTACATATTAAAATTGGTTATGCCATTCGATAGAGGATAAAATGTTGCCATGAGAAAGTGTTCTTCTTTTTCCATATCGCCTCAAACAAGGTTGAAATGAAACAAAAACGGATTTCGAAAATTTCGAAAACTAATCATGTTAGCCGTGATTTTTTGGAGGCATAACTTTGCCCCCACTTAAGCTACTTTTTATCTTTTACCGTTTCAGAGATCCCTGTAGTGAGAAGTGGATTTGTAACAGCCTGTATAGTATTTTAAATTAAGCAAGTCATTCCAGTTATTTTGAATAGGTAAGTAAAGACAATTAGAAAATCACTTTATCCCCTGGGACAATAATAGGACCTGCAGGCGATAATGTTGCACTTAACGCTCAGTCCTAGGCAAATTAATTAAGTGATTAAAGGCATCGTAATTTCAGAAATTTATTGTAAATATTATTTAAAATAATACATTTTAGAATTTTTTGAACCTAAAAGTAGTAATATAATTTAGGGACAGAATATGAGAAGGTTTTGCTTCCAAGTCAGATATATCCCGTGACGCCGCTGTCTATTCCACCCTCTTATGTTCAGACCCTTGTACAAAAACACAGCCTTCTAAGACCGGAATAAATTACAAGCAACATCTTCACTCTAACCTATTTTAAGTAATGTAAATTCGGTGTGACTACATGTTTTAAGTATTTGCTCTTAGAATTCGTTTAGTATACGGGAATCAGAATTTATGGTAATGTGTTGCGAAGCTGCTCTCGCATTACCGCCATTTAACGTCTCCCATTTTCTACTAATTTTGTTTTGAAAGCCGCCCAATCTGCGGGTCTTTTTATAGAAATGATTTAATTAGTTGTGGGTCATTAGAGAGGAGATTTTTCCTAGTTTTTAGGGTGGCAACCAAAACGTATTCGGTTTATCTGAAAAATATTAAATTTCAATAACAATCGGGATTATATTTTACAATTTTCTTCAAAAAATACGTATCTAATTTGAAAGTCAATAGAAAAATAAATGTAAAGCAGCACAGTTAACTAAAATGAATGTAATAGATAAGGGCGGGTCAAAAAAAATCGACTATTTTTTTTACTTTATACTCTGAAAAATAGGTTGCTAGACACCTCTAGAAAATTCTCTCCAAATATGAGCTCTAAATTTTAATAGGAAGGTTCTCCGTTTTACAGTTTTCCATTTTTTCCTCAGTATTATGAAATGCGCAATTCATAGTTTTGTAGGAAATTAACTGCACTACAAAAATGGTCTCTTATGATTAGTCGATTAAATAAAGCGTTTAAAAGATAGATATTCATCGTCAAACGTCAATGCACGCCAACAGTTTTTGATTAATAATTCGGAAAATTTCAATTTAGTTTATGAGTTTCAGGGAAATTTATACAAATTTGAGTTTCTATCGTAAAAGTAACTATTATAGAGAAGTTCTTTATTCGAAAATTAATTTGAAAGTTTTATTCTGATAATATTTTTATAAATTGTATCTCTAATAATTTAAAATCCCGATCGTGTTGTTATTTTTTTTTTTTGAAAGCGTGTGTTCAGAACGTATTTCAAAACTTTTTTCTACAAAATATACATACAATTTTTCGTTCTAGGGGATTTTTGTTTTAAATTTCATTACTTCTTCTGTTTGTCTTGTGAAACTAACGCTATCTATGTTTTTTATTCTCAACTTATCTTTAGTATCTATAGGTTTCGTACCGCATTTTCAGCGTTTCTAAAACTCATGACCTCGTATACGTGATAAGATAGTCGCATTAGTAAGTGAATATAATCAATGCTAATCAATTTTTATTGCAAATTGTAAAAGAACATCGCAAAAAATACCCGAACTACAACAAAGAAAATTTTTTACAGTGAAAGTGTACGAATATTTTATAAATGTTTGAAATTTTATTACTCGCTTGATAATTAAATAAGAAAACTTTTTAATAACAAATTGAACATTTTTTCTTTAAGATTAATACTTTTCATAATAAATTTCTAACAAAAACGTTATTTTTTCAAGATTTAATAAATCATTGGCTCTCAGTCAGAAATAATGCACTAATTTTTTTCGATGTAACCAAACATGCTTAAGACTAAAAAAAAAACTAGAAAAATAGTTTAAAACATTTCTCTGTTCATAGAAACTCAAATTTGTAAAAATTTCCCTGAAACTCATAAACTAAATTGAAATTTTCCGAATTATTAATCAAAAACTGTTAAAATTGGCGTGCATTGAAGTTTGACGATGAATATCTTTTAAACGCTTTATTTAATCGACTAATCATAAGATACCATTTTTGTGGAGCAGTTAATTTTTTCCAAAACATAATGATTTTTTGTTAACGAGTTATAAAATTCATAAGCAAAACAGAAATTTGTTTTAAAATAATCAAACTTCAACTTTTAATATCTTTTAAACGGTGAGGTTTACGAAAATATTGTACGAGACCTATTTTGTAGAGCGTTCAATTTCCTACAAGTATATGAGGACAGATATTTTTAACGAACAGTTGATAGAGAGATATGAATTTTTTTTTCTAATACTGAGGAAAAAATGGAAAAGTGTAAAGCGGAGAACCTTCCTATTAAAACTAAGAGCTCATATTTGGAGAGAATTGTCTAGAGGTGTCTAGCAACCTATTTTTCAGAGTATAAAGTAAAAAAAAATAGTCGATTTGACTATTGACCCACCCTAGTATGTGGGATGTTACAAAAAAATTGGAAAATCGTAGAATTATTAATTGTTTTTCTCAGCAAGCCAAGTCACGACAAATATAATTTATCCGTTATATTCATTTCGCGCTGCGAAAAAGTTGGGAAACGTGGATTGGGCGAGATGCAGACCTCCCGATTTTTTGTGCGTTTTTAAAGTGTTTCTTTGTGTAACAGTGGAATTACACAGTCGGGGCCGTAGTCTGAGCGCGTTTCCTCGACCGGGAGTAAGCTGATTTATGCAACTTTCCATTAAAATGTACGTGCACGTAAATAAAAATATGCGCTTTCGATGTTTTTCGCAAAGTCAGCTTCAGCCAGCGCCGAGCAAACAAAAGTAGCGCACCTTTCGACCGTCCCCTTGAAGGATTAAATACTTGAGTATTCACGTCTTGAATGTGTTGAAAAGGATCGCGCGTCATTGCAATTTATGTTAGCGGCTTTGAGGAAGTGGAAAAGAAAATAATTTTCTTTGGAGTATATGTATTAGGGTGGCCCAAAAAAGACAAATATTTTTTTTCGTGTCTCTTGTGAAAATATGTTAGTTTATCATGTTTTAAGAGCCCCCTCAAAAAATCAGCTCAAAAAAAATTTTTTAGAGGTCGCTCAAAATTTTTAAAAATTTCCAAATTCGTGAAAAATTGATTTTTTTTTTTAAATTTTTTTCTCGTTATTTTATCATTTTCTAGGTTGAAAAAAATCTATGTTTTCGAGCAACCTCTAAAAATAAATAACAACAAACTAATTATTTTTTTTATTGAATTTGATGAACATAAGAATAGAAATAAATCACGAGACACTTAAATTTTAAAAAATGTAAAAATTATAAACATTTGCTACTCACAGTGCAGTAGTAAATTTTGCCTCGAGAAATTTTTTAAGTGTCGTGATTTATTTCTATTCTTTTCATCAAATTCTATAAAAAATATAATAAGTTCGTTGATATTTATATTTAGAGGTCGCTCGAAAACATTTTAGGTACACTATTTTTAAAATAATTTTGGGTGACCTTTAGAAATTAAAATATTTGAAATTTTCAGAATCCAATTTTTAATATGTATAAACTGTAAAGATCAGCAATATTTTCAGTGGAAACACAGTTGAAATTTAAAAAATCGTTGAAACAATTCAATTAGTAAATAGAAATTGTCTTTTGTGCAATATTTTCTATTTTTTGAGCTAATTTTATAGTATAAATAAATAGCCCTTTTAAAGACGAATGCAGCGATATAAAGTTATACCTACTTTTATACCATCATTTTGGGACACAGTATATTTTAGAACAAAAATATTATAAATATTCCAGATGTATTTTGGAAAAACAAACCCTTAATATGGGCACCTCGATCCCCAGATTTAAATCGTATGGATTTCTTCTTCTGGGGAAATTTAAAACAATTAATTTATACGAGCACTTAGAAAATGTATTGAAGAAAATGAAGGACGTTTTGAAAACATTTTTTAATGTTTGTTAATGTTATGTTATTTAATTACATATTTTAAATTTGTTAAAAATTAAAATACAAAAAAGTTATGACAAAGTTTTTTTTCGATTCTAGTAAACTGCCTTCTAGCGGTACCTAATGAAACTTTTATCTAATTGACGCAATAGATCTTAATTTACATAGCGCGTGTGCGAAATATGACGTTAATAGCAGTTAAATTAAGCAAGTTATTTAAAGAGAGAGATTAAATTAAAAAATTGAACTTTAATAAGCTGTAACTTGAAAACAGTTGTCATTTCGAAAAAAAAATCCCTTAACTAAGTGCTATTATTTTCCCATGCTAAATCACCGCCTTAAGTTTAGAAACACCCAGTATAGTGATGTGTATTTTGTATTTATTTGCTTTTTTCAGTGAGATTTTTGGTCAACCTGTGATTTATCCATTTGACACAAAAATTTATTGTTTTAATTTTTCCACATAAAGAAAAACCTAAAACTATGCTACAAATAAATAACAACTTTTGTGGTGCATTTTCAATCATTCTCTCTCCAAAACATATTCAACGGCTCGTGGTCAGCTTTTTGCACTGGCCAGGTTTATCGCAAATCTGATGATAGTCGAGTACAATTTATAGTAAGGTGGTCAAAGGACGAAGATTATTGCGTTACTTTTTGCTTACATTTTTTGGTACTGGCGGAAAGCTTTTGCAGCGGGCTAAAGCTTATCTTTCGAGCGTATGCTGAAACCCTGAAATCGTTTCGGTAGGGACAAAGTAGGAATTTTGCAATTTTCTAAGGTGGAGTGGGGTTTTATGTTTTCAAATCTGGAGGTAATCACTTTGTAGAGAAATGAGATATCTAATATGTTTTTCAAAAATAGTGATCTTGGTTAATGTCGAAATTATCAACAGTTTTAGTGAGATAAAGATTATTTAATAAGTTAAGAAAACACAATTTTTAATTCGAACCAACAGTTAATTTCGTTTTACACCAACTTTAGGGCACAAAGTTTGATGTATCTTTTAGCTGAAATAAAGTTTTAAACAGTTAAAAGATAATAACTAGATACTTTTGTTCGTACTTTTAATTCAATATTCAAATTATATCCATAAAATTTTAAAGTGATTTTACAGATATTTTCAGTGTAATAATTGTAAATTCAATATGTTGTAATTTTACTTAGGTACTTTATCTTTATTCTTATTTGCAGCAAGTTCTTTGTTATTTGCCTAAATTGTCTCTGCTGTAGTATGTAATACTATACGTGAAATACGATTATTTATTCTCTTCTATTATTTAATTTGTCAATACCGATGGGCATTTTGATTTCTGTTGTCGCGGATGTTATTCCGGATAAATATTTGAAATTCCTAACAAAGGACCGGACATAGATACGAATCTTTTATGAACAATAAAACAACAAATGTCGCCGACATTTACATAATATCGGGCTGAATTAGAAATCACTCGGAGACGGAAATGAGTTTCTGAATTGTCCAGACAATGTAAAAGTTAATATCCGCAGAGAAAATATGGCAAGAATAATTTATAGTTNGTAAATTTTGCCTCGAGAAATTTTTTAAGTGTCGTGATTTATTTCTATTCTTTTCATCAAATTCTATAAAAAATATAATAAGTTCGTTGATATTTATATTTAGAGGTCGCTCGAAAACATTTTAGGTACACTATTTTTAAAATAATTTTGGGTGACCTTTAGAAATTAAAATATTTGAAATTTTCAGAATCCAATTTTTAATATGTATAAACTGTAAAGATCAGCAATATTTTCAGTGGAAACACAGTTGAAATTTAAAAAATCGTTGAAACAATTCAATTAGTAAATAGAAATTGTCTTTTGTGCAATATTTTCTATTTTTTGAGCTAATTTTATAGTATAAATAAATAGCCCTTTTAAAGACGAATGCAGCGATATAAAGTTATACCTACTTTTATACCATCATTTTGGGACACAGTATATTTTAGAACAAAAATATTATAAATATTCCAGATGTATTTTGGAAAAACAAACCCTTAATATGGGCACCTCGATCCCCAGATTTAAATCGTATGGATTTCTTCTTCTGGGGAAATTTAAAACAATTAATTTATACGAGCACTTAGAAAATGTATTGAAGAAAATGAAGGACGTTTTGAAAACATTTTTTAATGTTTGTTAATGTTATGTTATTTAATTACATATTTTAAATTTGTTAAAAATTAAAATACAAAAAAGTTATGACAAAGTTTTTTTTCGATTCTAGTAAACTGCCTTCTAGCGGTACCTAATGAAACTTTTATCTAATTGACGCAATAGATCTTAATTTACATAGCGCGTGTGCGAAATATGACGTTAATAGCAGTTAAATTAAGCAAGTTATTTAAAGAGAGAGATTAAATTAAAAAATTGAACTTTAATAAGCTGTAACTTGAAAACAGTTGTCATTTCGAAAAAAAAATCCCTTAACTAAGTGCTATTATTTTCCCATGCTAAATCACCGCCTTAAGTTTAGAAACACCCAGTATAGTGATGTGTATTTTGTATTTATTTGCTTTTTTCAGTGAGATTTTTGGTCAACCTGTGATTTATCCATTTGACACAAAAATTTATTGTTTTAATTTTTCCACATAAAGAAAAACCTAAAACTATGCTACAAATAAATAACAACTTTTGTGGTGCATTTTCAATCATTCTCTCTCCAAAACATATTCAACGGCTCGTGGTCAGCTTTTTGCACTGGCCAGGTTTATCGCAAATCTGATGATAGTCGAGTACAATTTATAGTAAGGTGGTCAAAGGACGAAGATTATTGCGTTACTTTTTGCTTACATTTTTTGGTACTGGCGGAAAGCTTTTGCAGCGGGCTAAAGCTTATCTTTCGAGCGTATGCTGAAACCCTGAAATCGTTTCGGTAGGGACAAAGTAGGAATTTTGCAATTTTCTAAGGTGGAGTGGGGTTTTATGTTTTCAAATCTGGAGGTAATCACTTTGTAGAGAAATGAGATATCTAATATGTTTTTCAAAAATAGTGATCTTGGTTAATGTCGAAATTATCAACAGTTTTAGTGAGATAAAGATTATTTAATAAGTTAAGAAAACACAATTTTTAATTCGAACCAACAGTTAATTTCGTTTTACACCAACTTTAGGGCACAAAGTTTGATGTATCTTTTAGCTGAAATAAAGTTTTAAACAGTTAAAAGATAATAACTAGATACTTTTGTTCGTACTTTTAATTCAATATTCAAATTATATCCATAAAATTTTAAAGTGATTTTACAGATATTTTCAGTGTAATAATTGTAAATTCAATATGTTGTAATTTTACTTAGGTACTTTATCTTTATTCTTATTTGCAGCAAGTTCTTTGTTATTTGCCTAAATTGTCTCTGCTGTAGTATGTAATACTATACGTGAAATACGATTATTTATTCTCTTCTATTATTTAATTTGTCAATACCGATGGGCATTTTGATTTCTGTTGTCGCGGATGTTATTCCGGATAAATATTTGAAATTCCTAACAAAGGACCGGACATAGATACGAATCTTTTATGAACAATAAAACAACAAATGTCGCCGACATTTACATAATATCGGGCTGAATTAGAAATCACTAGGAGACGGAAATGAGTTTCTGAATTGTCCAGACAATGTAAAAGTTAATATCCGCAGAGAAAATATGGCAAGAATAATTTATAGTTATAGAGTTCGACACTTTGGTGCGTGCATAGGGCGGCGAGGTAGCAGGGTTTCGTGGTTTACATCGTGTACCGTGATTTGTTTAGTTCGTCAGTTAATCTTACGCGTTGATACAAGTCGCTACTTCTAAAGAAAATTTAAAATGTCTCGTCTGAGCAAAGTTCGTCAAGTTAATGAACGTATTAAACGTTTGATTGAGTTATACACTGATGCAGTTATAAAAAGGTGTTATTCTTTGAAACATATGCTAATTCAAATCAATCAGTAATTTTCCTAAAATATTCTTTTAAAGAATATATACTCTTCGACATTAACAACTAGGGATGCTAAAAAGTCAACTTCAGAGACAAATTATCTCAGACTCTCAAAAACTTTTCTCTTTTTTTGTTTCATTTCATTCATCTCTATAGTAAAGATAAACTTGAGCAACAAACCACGATAGATGGGTTGACATATTTCTGCATTTTAAGGAGCCCTTTTTTAAATAACCATGAAATTGATACCTGAATATTTACAGATATTAAATTATATGTTCATAAGTATATAAAACACATGACCCTTACAAAAAAAGTTTTATATTGAAATGTTTGTGTCAAAATTATGACAGTCTCTCTAGATTAATATTAATCATTTATTAATTTTTGCGTACCCAATTCGATATTATGGGTACTAATACTAGACGTGTCATTTGTCCGCAGTAACAAGAGCATATGTGACTTTTTTAAAAATTAATTTAATGAATTTTATACTTTACAAGGTTATATAAAAGTACAAATGCAAATATAAAAAATGTATGGTTAAAAATTTATACAGGGTATCCCAACGAAAATTTGACCCCCCCTATAATTGGAAAACCGAATAATATTTCAAAATTCGCCGAGACCCGTCGATTTTTGTTCTTGGGGGGAGCTTTTTTGACAGTCAAGCCAACTCGATATGTTCATCCCCCTAATGCCTAGCAACCCCAACTTAAAAATTTCAAATGCAACTACCCCACTTGTGGCACATCATTTTAAAGCCCTTTTCATTGCGAATACAGTGACGTACCGTTTTTAGAAATCGGTTGAGATTTGACAGAATTATTGGTTACAAACGAAAAGATGACAAACCAACTTACGCGTAGTAATTTCTACACAAATGCCCACCACTAATAAGTTTTTCATCTACTACACATGACCGCATTACCTAATTGTTATTGATGTGTCTATCAGTTTACAAAAAAGTCAGAAATGAAATAAAAAAGCTGAAGCAAATAAAACTAGATACTAAAATAGTTATTAGTAGAAGATACTTAAGTTTATAGGAATTCAGACCTTTTCAAAATAACAAAAAATCAGTACTACAAAAAAAGTCGGTGTTTTTTGCTTGTGACCAAGAAATCGTTAGTTTCAGCCGTTATTGAAAGTATTAACGTGTGTTCGAAATGGTTTATTCTATCGCGGAAAGAGTAGAAATTGTTGCAATTTATTATCGAAATCACGATTGCGCTAAAGCTACAGCACGAATTTTTAATGCCAATCATCCTGAAAAAAATGTAAACCACCAGTACGTTAAACACCTGATTGACAAATTTGTTGCAACAGGTTCGCTTTTAAACAAGAAACGTGAAGTAATTGGGCCAGTTCGAAATGAAGCAGTTGAAGTGGCAGTTTTGGGTCATGTACAGATGGATAATAAGCAATCGATTACAACTGTGTCTCAAGCTTCTGGCGTATCCCGTTCCAGTGTTCATCGAATTTTGAAAAAACACAAGTTTCATCCATTTAAGATGACGCTGGTTCAAGAGTTACATGAAGATGACTTTGATCGCCGTAACCAATTTTGCGAATACTTTAGTGAACAACTTCTACTGAATCCAAATCTTCTCTACAATACATGTTTCTCCGACGAATGCACATTTATGTTGAATGGCGAAGTGAATAGACACAATTGTCGTTATTGGAGTGATACTAATCCGCATTTAATCAGGGAATTTCATACTCAGACACCTCAAAAATTGAATGTTTGGGCAGGCATTTTGGGCGACCATCTTGTTGGACCATTTTTCATCCAAGGTAATCTCGATGGAAACACCTATCTAGAATTATTGGAAAGTACAATTGATCCTAGGATAACAGAGATTTTAGAAAGTGACGACAATTTACTAGAAAATGAAATAACCTTCCAACAAGATGGTGCGCCCCCGCACTATGCTGCTGCTGTGCGACAATTTTTGGATGACCATTTCCCGGGGCATTGGATTGGCAGAAGAGGTCCCGTCGAATGGCCACCAAGATCTCCGGATCTGTCCCCTTTGGACTTTTTTCTGTGGGGTCATTTAAAATCACGAGTGTACGCCACTCAGCCGGAAACATTGCAAGTGCTACGTCAGAGAATTGTAGAAGAATGCCGATTAATAACTGCGGATGTCTTTAATAATGTTCGAACAGAATTTGAAAACAGACTGTATTATTGTTTGGAAGTTAACGGGGGTCATTTTGAGCAATTCATCAAATAAATCTGATTTATTATTTGCTTCAGCTTTTTTATTTCATTTCTGACTTTTTTGTAAACTGATAGACACATCAATAACAATTAGGTAATGCGGTCATGTGTAGTAGATGAAAAACTTATTAGTGGTGGGCATTTGTGTAGAAATTACTACGCGTAAGTTGGTTTGTCATCTTTTCGTTTGTAACCAATAATTCTGTCAAATCTCAACCGATTTCTAAAAACGGTACGTCACTGTATTCGCAATGAAAGGGGCTTTAAAATGATGTGCCACAAGTGGGGTAGTTGCATTTGAAATTTTTAAGTTGGGGTTGCTAGGCATTAGGGGGATGAACATATCGAGTTGGCTTGACTGTCAAAAAAGCTCCCCCCAAGAACAAAAATCGACGGGTCTCGGCGAATTTTGAAATATTATTCGGTTTTCCAATTATAGGGGGGGGCAAATTTTCGTTGGGATACCCTGTATAATCGTGTTTGTGAAACGATTTTGTTGAGCTGTTGTACTAATCAGTATAAAAGATATTGACATTAAATGTCAAATACATACACGAAATCGGTTATTACAGCTGCCATACAGGATATTTTTATTACATGACCCAATTTTTATGTAAAGATGTGTAACTGTTATATAGATACATACGTCTACTTTTGCTACCGCTTTTCCTGTAGATCGACATTGCGTGTTACATTTGTTGATTTGTATATCTTGCGCCACGGAAACCATCAAAATGCGATCAGAGCCGATATTTGTTGCGCAAGATTTATTATGGAGATAATTCAAAATATTCCATCGACGTCCGTCCCAGGATTTATTCGAATCTATACAGGATGATACCGCGAGATATTGCACGAATGTATTGATAGCTATACACAATAACTGAAATTTATATGTTTACGGAATCGACGCGTCGCGCTATTTTGGTTTCAGCGATAGCGCATTGTTTACCAGGTTTCGACGTGTCACTCGAAATTTCGTTCGTTTGATTTAATCTTGCGAGGTCTAAATCAATTCCGCAGTTGCACACGGAGCAATTCATTTCAGAAACAAATGCGATTTCAATTTTCACTTGATTTATACAGGGTGTCGCGATAAGCTAAATATTTTTCATACTATCGCTATATCCAGGTTTTCCGCAACGTTTTGCTTTTCTCCACTCCTGATAAAAGTTACATAAACAGATGCATTGAAAATATGACTGTCGGTGCAATAATACAGTCTACAGGATGTAAAAAAATAATGTAACGTACATAAAATAAACTGACGTTCAAGAAAACGCTTATAGAACTCCAGTATTGAAAACTACGGGAAAGGTGCGTTAGATATGACATGAAAAGTAACCCCATTACATGGGCACCTCCAGAGGTGGATAACAGGGAGCAGCTGCCCCCTCTCCTCTCCTCAGGAAATGTTAATGTTACTTATCGTTCAGATGTTCGTTTCACTTATTCAGATATTCGTTTCACTTATCATTCAGATATTCACATATCGTTCAAATATTTCACTTATCGTTCAGATATTCGTTTCACTTATCGTTTCACTTACTACTTATCGTTTCACTTATCGTTGAAATATTTCACTTATCGTTCAGATATTCGTATCACTTATTGTTCAGATATTCGTTTCACTTATTGTTCAGATATTCGTTTCACTTATCGTTCAGATATTCGTTTCACTTATCGTTTCACTTACCACTTGTCGTTTCACTTATCGTTCCACTTATCGTTTCACTTATTGTTCAAATATTAACTTATCGTTCAAATATTTCACTTATCGTTCAGATATTCGTTTCACTTATTGTTCAGATATTCGTTTCACTTATCGGTAAGATATTCGTTTGACTTGTCGTTTCAATTACCACTTATCGTTCAGATATTCACTTAACAGTTCTGGGATAAGCAATCATTTATGCTTATGTTTGGGTTGTATTGCATGTTGTATTTAATGTTTATACTTACCTTGTAGTTTTTCAAGTTGTTTGAAGTAGGTAGGATCTAAGTATATATTATAATATTCATTGTATAAAATACAATATACAGGGTGTATCTAAATAACACCGAAAGAATTCAAGGGGCGATTCTCCGATGAAAATTAATAGGGGTCTTTGGTATAAAATTTTTTGAAAAAACCCTCCCCTGAAAAGTTACGCCCCTCCTAAAATTACAAAAAAAAATTGTTTTTCTTTTTTATCTTCCACGTACATCAAGCTAAAGAAACCAAACTTGGTGAACATTATCTGTCAATAAAACTACACTTTTTGAATTTTTTTCAACCCTGAACTATTTTTGTAAGGGGTTGAAATAATCAACCCCTATGACATTTTTTCTTATAATTTTTTTTTCGATAAAATTTTTTCCTTTTAAAAAATATGTCTAAAAAACCCCATTCATTTACTAACTTTTTGATCTCTTCAAGTTTCTTCGAAAAGTTAAGGATTTATGACAAAAAAAAATAAATGTATTGTAATGTATTTTTAAAAAGATGAGCTGTTTAACGCGAGTGTATTTTGCCGAAAGATCTAGTGGCCTGTTCTTTACAATGGAATCCGTAGAAACAAATGTCAATGTCATTTATTGTCATATTAAATAACATTTTATTAAAAAACACTCAACCAAATAGTTGACCTATGATTCTACTAGGCTAAGAAGTTTGGAACTTAGACTAAAAGTGAACAAATGATGAATAATGTTATAACAGTAACAAAAAATAAAAATCTGTCGGATATTGACAATACAATCTACAAAAAATGTTGAAAATGATTGCCTTCAGCTTCAATACAAGCATCTACTCTTGTTCTCATAGAATTGCGTATGCGTTCAAATATTCCTGGTGAATTTTTTATCGTTTCACACCCTGCTACAATGCGGTTTCGCAAATCATTGATATCTTCAACTGGCCTTGAGTAGATCAAAGATTTCAGATATCCCCATATGCAAAAATCCAAAGGATTAAGGTCAGGGGAGCGGGCTGGCCAATTTACATATCCTCCTCGACCTATCCATCGATTGGCATACACCTCATCCAAGTGACGTCTTGCACGTATACTAAAGTGGGCTGGTGCACCGTCGTGCATAAACCATAAACGTTGCCTAATTTGAATGGGAACTTCTTCAAGAATAATAGGTAATTCTTCGAGAAGATGACAATATGAGTCACCATCTAATCGTCGTGGAAGAAAATAGGGACCAATTAAATGATCGTCGATAATTCCGAGCCACACATTTAATGAAAATTGATACTGATGATTTCCTTCAAAAAAGTCATGAGGATTTTCCTCAGCCCAAATATGATTGTTACGAAAATTTCTAATACAGTCTCTTGAGAAATTCGCCTCGTCAGTAAATAAAATATTTCTTAAGAACTGCGGCGCTTGGCCGATCATATTAATAAGCCATTGACAAAAAACCACACGTGGTAAAAAATCTCGAATCAGTAACGACTGCACCCGTTGGAGATGATAGGGATATAACTGTTGTTCTTTTAAAATTCTAAAAACTACCGAATGGCTTACATTTAGGACACGAGCTATTTTCCTGGTACTAGTTTCTGGGGATTCCTCAATTAAATTAAGTACGGCTTCATCGACAGCTTCAGTTCTAACTTCTCGGCTACGGCCACAGTCATGACTTCTCTTTTCAAATTTTCCAAGTTCCCGCAAGCGTTGGTGAATATTTGTGAACGTAGTATGGTGGGGTAATCTACGCTCTGGGTACTGTTCAGCATAAAGTCTTTGCGCTTCCAATGCATTACCGTTAGCATACCCATATGTAAAATGCATATCTGCCATTTCTAAATTCGAATAGTTAACCATATTTTCGGTTTATTAACTAATATTTTCTACACAAAATCATGAAACTTGTGAAATAGTAAGAAACAGTAACAATAAATGACATTGACATTTGTTTCTACGGATTCCATTGTAAAGAACAGGCCACTAGATCTTTCGGCAAAATACACTCGCGTTAAACAGCTCATCTTTTTAAAAATACATTACAATACATTTTTTTTTTTTTGTCATAAATCCTTAACTTTTCGAAGAAACTTGAAGAGATCAAAAAGTTAGTAAATGAATGGGGTTTTTTAGACATATTTTTTAAAAGGAAAAAATTTTATCGAAAAAAAAATTATAAGAAAAAATGTCATAGGGGTTGATTATTTCAACCCCTTACAAAAATAGTTCAGGGTTGAAAAAAATTCAAAAAGTGTAGTTTTATTGACAGATAATGTTCACCAAGTTTGGTTTCTTTAGCTTGATGTACGTGGAAGATAAAAAAGAAAAACAATTTTTTTTTGTAATTTTAGGAGGGGCGTAACTTTTCAGGGAAAGGTTTTTTCAAAAAATTTTATACCAAAGACCCCTATTAATTTTCATTGGAGAATCGCCCCTTGAATTTTTTCGGTGTTATTTAGATACACCCTGTATAGTAAGTATATTATATTTTTATATATGTTACAAAAATAATTTTGTTTTATTGCGTATTTACTGGGTGTACATAGAAAATAGGTTCAATGTGAACGAGATTGAAGTTTTACTTTTGTTAATGTTAAGAATATCTGTTTTATTTTACTAATTTGTTGTGTAATTGCTTTGTTTGTCTTTATTTCTATTTTTCTTTTGTATACCGAAGAAATACTTGTTTAAGGACTTTGCTCAGCATTATTACATATGACTGCCCTTTTTTTTTTTTTTTTAATAAAATGAGGAATACTATCTCTATCCCCCTTGTAACGGCGCTAATGTTCAACTATAAAAACTACTGTCAATCAATTCGGAAGTAGGTATTCCTTCCCCGAAGTTAGCTCGTGGAGGACCTTCCTCATACAAATGTAACTTCTTTGTTATCCGTCTGGTGTGCAATATAGTTAATTAAAATATGCTCGCGGAGCGCGCCCTGACAAGGGAACATTAGAGAGTGGCTGTTCATTAAGCCAATTATTAGTTTTGAGGTAGCTAACTTCGCATTAATTAAATAAGTTAGGTTAGGATAACATGTACCCGCCATGATATGATACAAATTTCCCTGTACAATGGGTGAATTTAAATAATTAATGTGAAGTTCTTAATTTAATGACGTACCGCGGGGGCGCAGGGACAGTTTTCCCGGAATTAGCGGGATGAGACGGAAGTACGGGGTGAGCGAAATAACGCAAGTTTAAATGCACAAGGATAGAAGCGATTGTTGTTGAATTTTGTTTCGTTTATAAATTTCAACATTTCTTTTATTGCATCTGCCATATTATTTGATACACCATGTTGAATTTTATTATTTTGTATTCGGATTCGTAATCAGCGACACCACAGTACCTATAGTGAGGTCATCAAATCAAGTAACTAAGTAAAAAAATTAGGTAGTAGTTACATGTGGAAAGGCTAGATGTAAGAGATGTGCTCGATAATTGACACCATGAAGCGGGATCGAACGTTGACTTTGAGATCTTGCAGTTTTATAGCCAGAGCAGAAGTCTCTGGTCAGTGTGTGAACACGATCCGAATTTAATTGTATTAGTTGCCTAGTTACAGTTTTCATTGAACGAATTACACAAATTAACTACGTAGGTATACAGGGTGTATTACGAAGAGGGCCCAGTAAGATTATCTCAAAAAGTAGTCAAAATTTGACAAAAACGAGTTGAATTCCATTGTTTTTAAATTACACATGCCTTTCATTAATAAATAAAGCTAAATGTCGGAGTTATTCTGTTTTCAAGAATAACTTGCGATCGAAAATTGATAATAACTTTAAAACTGTCAAATTTTGGCCTATAGTACCTTATATGAAAATATTCTACAATTAGCCGTAGAATTAAAAAATGTAAAAATATACAAAGTGTTCCATTTGCAATAACAGAGTTGATGATGACTTCCGGTATAACCGGTATACAAATTTTCAGATTTCAATTCTGACTACTTTTTGAAATAATCCTACTGGACCCTCTTCTAGATACACTCTGTATACATTAGGGTGGCCCAAAAAAAATGATTTTTTTTCGTGTCTCTTGTGAAAATATGTGTTAGTTTATCACGTTTTAAGAGCGCCCTCAAAAAATCAGCTCAAAAAAAATTTTTTAGAGGTCGCTCAAAATTTTTAAAAATTTTCAAAATCGTCAAAAATTTAATTTTTTTTTTATTTAATTTTTTTCTCGTTGTTTTATCATTTTCTTTATATTCTCATAAATTAAAAAATTATAAATATTTGAAACTCAGTGCGGTAGTAAATTTTGCCTCGAGAAATTTTTTTAAGTGTCTCATGATTTTTTTTTATTCATCAAATTCAATAAAAAAATTATTAGTTCGTTGATATTTATTTTCAGAGATACTCGAAAACATATTAAAGTTAAAATACTTGAGTGACCTTTAGAAATTCAAATATCGATTTGAAATTTTCAGAATAGAGATTTTTTTTCAACCTAGAAAATGATAAAATAACGAGAAAAAAAATTTAAAAAAACTAAATTTTGACGATTTTGGAATTTTTTAAAAATCTTGAGCGACTTCTAAAAAAAATTTTTTTGAGCTGATTTTTTGAGGGGGCTATTAAAACATGATAAACTAACACATTTTCACAAGAGACACGAAAAACAAAATATTCGTTTTTTTTGGGCCACCCTAGTATACATATAGCACTTTTTTCTTTTAACTCTTCTCAATTCAAAGCATTGTTAAAATTTTGTTGCGAACAAGCCGTTCTAGGTCTACATAAGTAATCTATTGTCCAAGACTTTCTATGCTTGTGACGAAGATCCTAAGGAATAAATCCAAGCTTTTAAAAAACGCTATCAAAAGGGTTTAAGGACAATGCTATGAAACGATAAAATAAGTATATTTATAAATATGTTTGTAATTTATTACTATTCTTTTTTTGTTAATATTTTGTGTTTTAAGACTTTAATAACTGTAAATACTGTCTTTTTTCGTAAAATAAATAAATGAACGTCATTTAGTTAACACCCTCTACAATTACTCTGAATAAATGCGTTCTGTTTTCAGTTTAAACCAAAAACATTTGTCTTTGCCGGGGCCCGTTCGTGGAAAGCGGGCTACGAGCGGTCCTAATTATCGCATCGCCTGTCATTTTTTCCGGCCGTCAACGTAACGTTTCCATTAATGATAGCGGCGCACGCCTCCCTAGATGCATATCCTGCCCCTCCGCGCCAGAAATATAAATCTGCGGCGCATCTGAGGGACATGTGTTAATGGCGTGTGTGAAGAATTCCTATTAAATTTTAGCGTCCACATAAACATCTTAGTTGAAATAGTGAAGACAGCTGTTACGGCCGTTTCCTGTTATGATTCATTTTTTATTTGTCTCGTTTCGCCTCTGTAGGCGTACGGGAAATAAAAGAAAGTCAGGTTAATTTTACGGCTTACTCGAGTTCGGGAGGATATATGGGCCGCGCCTCGATATTAAAATCATGTTCTGGACGTGTTTTTTTTCTCGGCGCGAATTGGGTGATTCTGCGGAATGGGGGCCGGGAACATCTGGGAATGTGAGGGCAATTTTTCGCTTTCGGCCGTAATTAGTTTTCTTTATTTCGCTTTAAATTACCCCCTTGTATGTGGAATCGTTTCGTACGAACCGAAACGTAAAATATTACTCTAGTTGCAAAATAATGAGAAAAAAACTGCTTCTTAGGTAGTTCAACAGAATTATTAGATGGATATTCTTTGAATTTGCAGTTGACAGTGTTTCATAATTCATCTCAACGAGGGTGAACGCAATGCAGTGCATAAATGAATCATTTTTTCCATTTCGAATATACATGAAGTCTTCTATCTGTTCTACACCCTGTACTCAAAGAACATGAAAGAGCCCTAAGGCCCAATCACCCATCAATCACCCAGCATGCATTAGATGAAGGGATAAATTTTGTAGACAACGAGGTACTTGTGAGAACAACAGGGTTTTACAACTTGGTGAGACAGGAAACGTCGTAAATTGAATATCGAAATAATATAAACCGAGAATGCTTTAATAGTGTAGAACCTAGTTACCTCAACTAAAGAACAAACAAGGCGTGAGAGAAAAATGTGTGATACGCCACTGCACATGTATGAAAACATACTCAACGGCAGCGGCGATACCGCAGACGAACATGAGACCACACCCACCATTCTAATGCGCAGATTTGGAGCCACGCGCAGCTGGGGCGTGGACGTACCCTAGGCCACGCCCTCTATCCCACTCCAAGAACGCATGCGGCGGCACTGACGTCAACTGCAACGCAAGCGGACCTCCCACTCCAGTCAGTGGTGAGACTGTGGTGGGAGATCCCGACGCTATAAGACTGGTGAAGTGGTCACAAGCGCTTTCAGTCGCGGTAAATCACCATTGAGGATCCCGGCAGTGAAGAATGGACAATCGTTTGGAAGTATTGACATTTGACCAGTTGTACAAGCCATTATGGAACGTTTCAGAGGATCGTCATTGTCCGAGGAGCGATTCCGTCCGTAATGACTTTTACAACCAATAAAAACCGAAATGAACATCAGGAGCAAATAGGGGTTTTGACAAGGGCCACAGAGCTTAGCCCGAGAACGACAAGGGCAGGTTGGCCATGGCATAACAACCCGATAAACTATTGTACGTCAATAAAACCGATGTGATTTAATTTAATTAAATTGAGTAAAGCACTGTAACTAGATTTGTGTAAATTTACTAGAAAACATTGTTGCGGCGCCGGCATAATTTTTCCCCATGGTAAAATTGTAAGCCGATTTTATTTTTATCTGCATCGGAAAGTTGGCCGGTTTTTTTTCCGGTGTAATCTGCATCCGCCTAATGGCGGGCTACCGGGGATCCTTTAAAAAATAATTAAAATCAGTTATCCTCGAATGACCTGTCCGATTCAGGGGAATCGAAATAATTAAAAAAGTTATATAGTAAACAGCGCGGGGCCGGCGGTATTAAAATGAATTATTGCTAAACATCCGGATATTTTAATTAATTTTCCGCCCGATCCGGCGAGGCCTTGCCCACAAATTCAATTATTGTTTTAGTTGTTTATTTAACCTGACCCAATAATTGTTTAATGATAATCGGAGATTACCGATGGTTTTTGGAATAAATGCAAATTAGACTTTATTTACCATTAATAAGCCCCATGGTCGATTAAAAGTTTGAGGGTTTTAATTCGTTATTGGTGTGGCAATTTTCGGCGCGGATTTGCGCGGCCAGCGGAAATGTCCGTTTTCAGCCGCCTAGGGTTCCGGTTTGTATACCGTAAATCGTTCAAAATGTTTGTTGCGAGTGTTGCGAAACACTATTTTCCAAATTTGACAATCCGGTAACTGAAAAAGGGGAAAATTTCATGAGGTATATGACTGATACAAAATATTTTTCTCTTGCTTACATCATGTATCATTAAATATTTTATTTTTTTCTTAGGCCATATAGCTTGTTTATTACTAGGATCTTGTACCTTTCTTTTCTATAAGGGTGGAATAATAAATGTGCCTTGTATAAATGAAGCAGACAAATGAAGGTACAAAGTTTGTTAACATTAATATTTGATATATAACAATAATTTGCTTTAAATTAATAACAAAAATCATTTACAACCGTCTTTAAAAAGCAAAGTACAATTTGAGAAGGAACCTTTAACAGTAACACCAAAAAACCTACTTAAATTTTCTTAGCCATCGAATAAATGTTGTTCATTTTACTTCACAATCAATTCAGAAAAATTGTCATCACCAGTTCTTTCGACTTCTGTTATTAAACGAGGTATTTTGTTCTTGGACGTTATTTATTTATTTAATTAAAATTACACTGCACACGGGAAAATCCCAGTTACAGAGCAGGAAAATAAACGAAAAAAATATAATAAGCAATTACAAAATACAGTAGAAAAAACAATAAACACTAGGAAATACGTAGAAAATACAACAAAATATGACAAACAATAAAACATATTAAAACAAAGTTATCCTAAAAATATTTTCCCTAGGGACATTGAAATTAAGTTTGCACAGTAATTCAGAGCAGTCAATATTAGCACAGACCAAATTAAAAAGGAAAATAACACTATGCATATTATGCCGAATCGTTAAAGATTTGTAACCGTACTTTACTAGAAGTAAGTGCTGCGAATAACCGATAGGTGGATATGTTTTAGTTTCTTTATAATGTAAAAATTTTAAAAATCTTCGTTGCGTTTTCTCCAAAAGATTGATGTGGTTTGCATAATTAGGGGCCCAAATAATAGAACAATACTCCAGTATTGATCTGACAAAACAGTTGTACAACAACTTTATGTCCACATTAGAGAATTCACGAGAATTACGAATTACAAAACCTAAACTTTTGTTAACTTCTACATATCCTGATGCTACAGTATCACTCTTTTCTATATCTTTCAATGTTGTTATATTTGCACCTGCATCTACGAGAAAAGTTACCGATGTACGACGCAAACAATGACCTGTGTACATTTTAACATCTGCGTAGCCGAGATATCTTGCAACCTTGGATGGTATGCTACTGAAGGTATTTTTGCTTACTAGTTGCGTTGCATCGATCATTCCGATATGTCAGAAAAAAAAACGTTCTTTAATTTCTTTTGGTCGCAAAGATGTCGATACAATTGGAGAGCGTGCATTTCATTTTCTTCCACAATAGTAAAAGATTTTGGTGCTCCAGTTTTTGTATCGTTAATTTTTACTACACCAACGATTCCTTTGTCATCTATATCATCTATCGAGAGCTTTAACAACTCATCTCTTCTTAATCCTTTAAAAACACCCATTACTAGAACAACCTAAAATAACAAAAACCTATTAAGCACATGCAGTAATATAGCCAATAATTTCCTGTTACCTTTTCCAAAAGTTATGTATGAATAAATTTCAAAATATCCTTTCTTATCAATATCTTAAATTTTTTTGGAATATATCATTTCGATATTTGCTTCAAATAAGCCTCTAATCGATGATATTCTCCTTTATTTACTTTTCTGCTCACTAATAATGTGGTCTTCAACATTTATTGGCTCTAGTAGGAACTATTGCTGGAATATTATCCATTCTGCCCTTTCAATAGGTCTCCTCAGAAACATCAAACTATCAAAATCAACAAATTTGCGGTTGTCATAGATACATCTTGGATACATCGTTTATACATTGAAAAACTGTTTTCAGTTTCATTTATATTTAATTATTAAATTTAAAATAAAGATAAAGTCAGATGTCAAGATTGAAACATTGTATTGTAACATGTATGTTCTAGTCAACTGGAACGAATTTGCAAATTTATTATTCGGATACGCGCTTGACTTATTTTTTTAATGTTATTTTTAAGATTATTTGAAGGTCAGTTCTGTTTTTTTTACTTTTGAAGACGCTATTGAATTAGTTTTTCATTTGAAGGTGAAATCCCCATCTCGAACTTGTGGTGACCTTGGGTTTGACCTTGAAGACTATGTTCAAGGTTATTTCAAGGTCAACTCTTGTTTTTTTTTAAGATATCTCTGGATAATGGCACACATCCCTTTCGGGGTAGTGTCACCATCTCCGTCACATTCTGAGGTAGCACCAATTATGTTAAGACCACAATCTGAGAATAGGAATCCCCTCAGAATCATGAATACCAGATCTCATGGATGCAAAAATCTTCACCTCGAGTCTTAGAGTCGATTCTAGTAATTTTTATCAAATGACTTTCAAGGTAAACTCCAAATGCTTTTAGAAACTCTCGAAAAATGTACAGTCTATGTAGTTTATACGGGTAAATTGATCACGTCAATTTTGTCCTATTATGGAATCGTTTTTACAGAATTTTATTAAACTATCTGTGAACTCTGTGTGATTTTATAACTTCCGAAAAACAATTTTGCGTAAACAATTCTCTGTATAGTTTCATAAGCCACAAATTATAGTCATAGAGCATACTTTGATCGACGTTGTGCATTGTAAGTATTCCTAATTCCTCCAATATTGTAATATAGGAGCATTTTTCCCTGTTAAATAACCACCTTCATGGAGGAATTAATCCCACCGATCCACATTAAACAAACTAATACCTACGCAGGTTGAATAGTATTAAATTTGCACACAATCGAACCTGTTCGGAGTGCATTTGCCAGTATTAATGGACAATGCACGGCAGAAAGTCCGTCCGGCATAAAATTAAATTTAATAACCGGCCGAAATGTTAAGTAAATTAGCCGGGATCTAATAGCTTAGGACATAATTTTGCCGAACTATGAATGTTTGACGGGCTCTCTATACGTACGGTTGCATTATTTACTGTTGATAAATAAATCTGAACGTGGTAAGCTGCCAGGATGTTGATTTTGCGTTGGATCCATACGTTCTACGAGGGTATTTAAAAAAGTAATAGCACGTTTAATAGTGCGTGCTTTATTATTAATTAGATACAAATCAAGTATTTATATACACCAACTGTTTGTATTACATTTTTATTAAGTCAGGAAGAAATGTTTTTGAAAACATGAAAAATGAACGTTAGAACACGGATAGACAATAATAAGATCACACTTTTAACTTTTTTAATTTCTGTTTAAAGATTTTTTTACGAAGTATGTTTTTTTTGTTTCAGGTAAGGAATCTAGCCGTTTTGTATAAGTCACCTTTCATATATGTAAGTACCAGAAATAGTTAGTAAAGATTTTGAATGTGTATGTCGGAAGTTGCAGTATTCGACAGAGAAAAGTATTGCAGGGGATTCTCTAACTAAAAATACGAAAAACTAATATTAACGAAGGTCGCACAAATGTTTCGTATAGTTCACAGGGTGATATTTTTAGAATGATTCCACTAGTCCTAAATAACAGCATACCTGTGTCATCATTTAAAAGACAGTCCGTAGATATACTCTGATGTGTTTTCGACTCGCAACTCTCATTAATTAATTTATTATTAACATTTTAGTGCAAAAATGCGTTTTTTAAAAGTCTTTTGTTTATAAAACCAAAACTACTGGAACATCTCAATTCCGTAAATGGAAAAGTTGTAGGAAATTAATTTTCGAAGAAAATAAGAGGTCGACGATCCGATCGGTTGATTAGAACCGAAGAAGGTTTCAGTAATTCATAACTTTGTCATTTATGAAGATTAAGATCTGAAATTTGACACAGAAGTAGATAAATATATCAACTTTAAGTGTGCAAAAAGCAGGCGCTGTCGGACCATTAGTTTTTGCGCAATTGCAATTTCTAATTTTTTATGTATTTTTTTGCCGGGAGTCTGCTTGCGTTAAAAATGGTCCGATTTTAATTCTAATGCCGGTTTTCAAAACTAGAAGTAAAATACTATCAAACGTATATTTTCGTTTAGTTCGTAAGTTTTCGTAAAAATGCAGCGAAATTGATGAAACATGCACTTGAACATCGGTGTAAACGGTCGAGTGCGCGCGAGCGCGCGAGTTGTGGAGGAAGGAGAGGAAGCGTACATATACAGGGTGTTCGGAAATAATGGTACTTCCCTTTGAGGGTAGATTAGTCGACTCAAAATAAGACAAAAATTTCATATAAACACGGGTCCGCAAATCCACCCTATGGGAGGTAGACGCGTTTGAATATAACTTTAAATAAATGGGTTTTTGCCAATAACTTTTAACTACCTTGAAGAAGAGGGATAAGTTTTGGACGATAAGTTACTACTATGAATTATTTTGAGGGTATTAGCTGATCCAAGTTATAACCCATGGCGTGCAAACTGGAGGGGGGGGGGGTATGACTACAATTGTTCAGTTAATTTCTGGATGTTTTTGTAGTACCAAATAATTCTTTGCACTTTAGTAGTAACTTATCACCATCATTTTTTTTATAGGGAAGTACCACTATTTCCGAACACCCTGTAGATACTGGCGAATGTGTTGTTAAAATGTATATGTGAATAAACGAGTTTTTAGGAAATTTACGTCGCCTTAAATATATGTAATTTCAAAAAAAATATTTTCGCTAAACGCATTTACATTATATTATATCGCTGTTACAACACAGGGTGTAAGAAGTTTGCCTGCCATTACTTCAGCATGAGATAGAGTAATCATAAATGAACAAAAAAGTTGTATATTACAGGGACGTAAGATTAACAGTTTTCAAAATACAGCGAGTATTAATATTGGGGAGTTTCATCACAATGTGACAACAACGCTTAACCTGCTGATGCACACCACGTGTGCACGCGGCTGACTTGTCCTGCGGAAAAACTGTAAAAACTATTATTGTGAAACATTTAGTAAATTTCGAGACAATTGTTTTCCAGTTTTTAAATAAATAAAATAAAATGTATCGATTTTGTAGTACGAAGATACTGTTGTGCTTAAATTTTACCTCGAATTTTAGTAATTATGAATCTCTTAAATCAGGAATTTAACTTTTAATCAAATTATGTATTTGAGAAATAGGATTCACGTCGTCCAAATAATCATACGTATTATAAATAATTTAAATACTTACCAAAAAGCAAAATTCATTCATTTTTAAACGCACAGGTACAAATCAAACTACATATGCCCAAAATATCCACCACCATTTTCAATGCACACCCGACACCTACGAATCCAATTTTCGCGCACTCGCTGGAAAACACCTCAAGAAAAGGTACGCAAAGAACACTCCGACACGGTCGAATTCCAGATACTAACTGAATTGTGTATTGGTTGACAGCTTAGTACCTCGTGTTATCCGCCGCGCCGTTGTCACATTGCTCGATATGAATTTTATTTAATTTTAAATTTATTACAACGCTAATTTTTTTTAGAATTAAGCATAAAGAAGTTCAAAAACGTGATAAACATTGTATTTTATGGTATTCTATGCACGCGGTTATTTCAATATTCCTTAATTAATAGTACATTAAGTTGGGGTTTTTGATAAGTTTTTTCTCGGAAATGGTTGCGGTTAGGACCTATGTCATAATAGGTTTTTTGTTTATTTTAATGTATTCTATCGTCTGTTAAAATTAAGCCAGTCAAACTTCTAACACCCTGTATATTAACACGTTTAAGATACGCTCTGTATATTTTTGAAACCTTATTTTACATTTTACTATACTAAACGCCACTTTTTGGTCGCAGTTTTTTAAATTTGAGGTACAAGGGAAATAACAATGGTTTGTTTTTTAGGTCTGAGTTGAAATAAAATTATTCTTCACTGTGTCATGAGAGCTAATTCACAAATTCGTGAGACTTACCGCTCTGGTTTCAATTTAATAATTTTTTCCGTGCCTCAGACCAGTCTGTCCCGGCGATATTACATCCGTCGACGGTATCGCAAAAGATAAACAACAATACCGGAGGTAAAGGAAAACCCATTATATGGAATAAATTCTGGCAAAGACGACCAGTCCCCGGCTCCGAATTTAATAAAACAAAGGAAGTGTTCTAATAAAAGCTGGAGTATTATTGAAAAGATTCAATTTTCCCTTAAGTGTTGCATCTCTATATAAGCCCTTTATTTTCATTATGCTCACCATCTTCGCGCGCTAAGTGACATTTATTTGAGGTTATTTAAAAAAGAGTTGGCCGCGCGCCGGAATATATCGGCTCCCCGTGACTGCTTTACAGCCACGGGTGGGTGTACGTCTTTGTCTTGCGGAAGTCGAAAATCGATGGGAGATACAGGGCCAGTCAGTTAACCTTATACGAGGTGATATTCGCTCTTTTCGATACCGTTACCCTTAACGATCGATTTAAGTACTGACGCCTTAAACCTTGCGGCTATCGACCGCTAAAGTAAATAAAATAATAAATACAAAAAAACGAAGTTATTATTTTTGTTAACGAAAATGAACAATAAATATTATTAAATATATCAATGTTTATGTCTACTCATCTAAATGGTGTCCCATAATCCACGCAAGAAGTAATTTTGATAGAAAACATACAGTATACAACAATAAAATTTTTTATAGATCTGAAACCAATAATGATCAAAATAAAAAAAAATGTTTATATAATAAATTGTAATGATTGCAGTGGTACCTATAGGTATTGGCAAAACAAAACAATATTTACAAAAAAGGATTTATAATCATAAATATATCATTAGAAATGGAAATGTAAATAGTACTGCCTTGCCAAAACATGCCATAGAAAATTACCATAACATCGATTTGAATAATATTAAAAGTCTTAATATTGAATGTAAATATCATAAAAGATGTATTTTAGAAAGATTCAAAAAAAGGAAATAAAAATTCGATTAATAATAACAGTGACATTGATGGGTTATTATGTATTTATTTTAACCTAATTAAATAATTAAACAATTTTAAATTTAATTTCTACTGCTATCGTCTATGAAATATAAAAAAACCTATACGATTTCTTATGAACATGCCTTACCTCGACTTGGTTCGCTTTAAAACAGAATATTTTCACATGTCATATCGCCTCTGACTTTGTTAAATTATATAAGTAGGTTGTTTAACAATATCATAGAAAAGTAAATTTATTTATCCACAATCACCTTATAATCGGACTTTTATCCACACAAAATATGAACTGTCTAAAGTGATACTTTATCCACTAGTGGAATAAAGTCACTTTATTTCACTAGGAGAATAATAAAAAAATAATAAACCTATAATAAATCAAATTTAATTTATTTACTTATTAACATTAACATTTGCATTTATAGTAATAGACATTTCGTTTTTTGTTTTATCACATTTAACTTCCTTTCCGTTAGTAACAACCCTTGTAGGATTGTTGCCATCATTTTCGGAACGCATAACATCTGCCGAAGTTTGTGAAGAATTTGCACAAGTTACGGATGTCTCTTCTTGTAAGGAACAGTTATATTTTCCTTGGATTTTCTTTGCAATATCAAGTTTGTGAGGTATAGACTCCTCAACTCTTCCATCCACTCTGCCGTTTGATGGTTGTAAGATCAGCACCTTTATTGGCCAATAAAGCTGTTGAAGTGCGCTTCATACAATGGTCAGTAGGTATATGCTTCTGGATTTGCGATATTTAGGGCTACCTTCGCCAATGTGTTGATTCTAACATGCTGAGATGCACATTTCTGATTGATCTTAAAAATAATCTATCTTGTGTTAGGCGAATTGGGCGCAGAAAAATATATTTTCTGCATTTTTCAACAGCATTCACGAAAAATCCTTCTTCTATAATACATAGTTGTAAATTTTCTTGAAATGCCCGTCTTGGTGTCAGGTATTGAAACAAGTAACTGCCTCCTGTACGTCACTAATTTTTAAATGTCTTAGTTCTCAGCATCGACAGGCACTAGAAACTCCCATTATTTGTGCAACCTAAAATAACTCAAAGTTCACTATATACCTAACAATATGTAAAAAAAAAAATTCTTCAATATGTGTTTTTTCCAATACTACAGCTTTTGTTGCTTTGTATCCTCTCGATTCACTCTTCAAATAAGCAGTACCTAAGCTTGTTATATTTTCTATATCTATATTTTTGTAGACCTTTATAGTAGCCTTCAACATCGAATACTTCGAATACATAGTTGAAATTGCATATGTTTTCTTCAAATTTAAAAAATACGATAGCATGACTTCTTCATTTATTGTCATTACTCTCCGTTTTTCCCTCTATTCGTTAAATTCGGCGAACACTTTTCGTAATGTTCCCTGGATTTCGCTGGCAATAAATGGAAAGTTGCTTCTTGATTCTTCTTCAAAAGCAGCCACAGAAACACAATTACTTTCTTGCATTTTTACCAAATTCAAATAGAGCTGTTCATTAAATAATTGATAATAAACAACGTACCATAGCAACCAGTAGCACGTTTCATCGAGTACTAGTAACAAATATCAAGTCGTGCGATTATTAAATTCCAATAATTTCAACTCCACAAATATGATTGTGATTATGGATAAAATATATTACATTCGTGTTTTAATTGCCTTTTATCCACTTAAGAATATATGTATATATGTTAAACATTTTTGCGTGGATAAAATGCAATGCAAAATGATATAAAACACTTAGTATACAATAAATAACTATTAGGAAACAATTGTAAAAGTTTTATAATAATTAACTTTTCGATGCTGTTATCTGAAGATGGGGTAAAACCCGAAACGATATTTTATAAAAAAAAATTTTTTTTTGACCAGTATCTCAGATAATACATAATTCTCAGAATCTCTACTAGGTAATTTATTTTGCCCTCAAATCTAATGTGAATCGCATAGTTTTTATGTTAAAATATTAATGCTTTTTTCACTTACCGTATTTGTATTTTACAAAACGGAACATTGATTGAAAGAAAGTTAATTACTTCTGCGCAATTACTTGACTTTGAAATTAAATTGGCCTATTAAATAGCTAAGTTTAGACTTCTTTGACACACTATTACTAATTCTTTATCCTTGGTATTTTTACGACGGTAGGTATTTTCTTTCGCGGAAAAGAAAACAAGGCCAATGTCTCACATACTAAAATAGTTACATTCTCTTTTTTTAGGAGACAAATTGCACTCTGAGGAATTCGCAAAGTCTGACTTAAAATATATAGGTAGAAGAAATAAAGTGTTTTGGTTTAATTTTTTTCCCTTTTTTAGTTTCGGCAGTAGTTTTTTCAATAATGGAAAGCATTTTCTTGTGTTAACTATTCATTACTTTGAAACTGTTAGCTTATTCCTTTTTTTATCTTATCTCTTTAATAGGTTATAAAATTACACTCTTAAAAAAAATTAAAGGTGCAGAAAAATTTCCAAATTTTTTTAGTGATTTTTGAAAGGTTGTAACTTTGTGAATATTGGTCGTATCGAGAAAAAAAAGAGGCATTTTCGAGTTAGGAGTCTAGTTTTGAAATCTTCAGACGAAATTTTTTTTTTGAGTAACATTCTCGGCGCAATCAAAAGAAATAATGCAAGGCAAAAATTGAAAAATATATATTTTTTTCAAAACTGCGCAAGGGCTCAGATATTTTTCTTCTGGCTTAATCAATGCCAGGATCATTTAGCATGATTCATCAGCCTCAATTTGTTTTTTTTTTAATTTCTGTACCATTATTTCTCATCGAGGTTATCGGCTGTTGAGTGAAAAGTCGTCTTTTTTTTATCATCGATATCTCATGAACCAGAGATCGTACAGCAAACGGAAGGTGAGTTTTAGAAACCTGAATTAACTCTCTTCAAGGGCCTTTTTCATATGTTTGGGAAAAAAAATTGTAAATAAGGACACAAAAAAAAATTTCGAAAAATTTAAATTTTTTTCAAAATTGAATTTTTTTAATTTTGAATTTTTTTTCGATATTCGATGAGTATTCGAAAATTCGAAATTGTGAGAAAAATAATGCAAAAAAAAATTTTTAGCTTGAGTTCAGAAATCGATTCAAATTTAATACAAAGCAGCTAAGTAGAGCCATTTTTAACCAATTAATTTAATTAAAATAATATTTTACGCAATTTTCCACGGCCGGATGTAACTTTCGATCGGAAATCCATCCGGTACGTCGTAGGACGCGGAGTAACATTTATTAGATCTCCCAACTAGCTCGAATAAAGTTGGGGAACACCTACTGTGCAGAAATTGAATTTAAAATTCAATTGGGGAGGGAATTCTATTAGGTGTACTACGGAATTTTTTAGAGTAAATACTTTCGCGCTAGTGCTCGGGCCCTTTTCATTCGGCTAATTGATCGGGAAATTTTTAAAGTGTTTGCCTCGAATTGGATTACATTATTCAAATGGGGCACGGCGCGGCCTGCTGCGAAAAACAACGCGCCGTGATTTATTCGTTGCGATTTCGCTTTATCCAGATGTAGACGGGTGATAATTGCTGTACACAATAATTAATCTGTTCCTTTAATTAATCCAGGCCGCTGACAGGTCAAGGCGAGTGGATTTGTTTTAATACTTTTAGGCGATCCGCCTGAGGCCGGTGATGAAGATTGAGCGCACGCAAATTAAAGTAGGCATAAATCGGTTCTTACTTCTTCCAGGTTAAGTTGAAGAACGGACAGTGCTATTATATAGGGTGTCTCAAAAAGACGCCCACCCCTCGACAAATAAAAGTTGTAGGACATAAAAAAACCGATGTGCTGGTGGATTTGACCTTGACCGGAAGTTTCAAGGTCAAACCAAAATTAAAATATTAAGTGGAACACCTTATTTTTTATGCTAGCAATCGATATACCGCTAAATTCTACGTCCTAACATGGCATCAAATTTTTTTCTGCTATGTCCTTGTAAATCATTTGGAGGTCAAAATTTGGTTAGTGCAGCTCTCTCGATTTCCAGAATACAATACCTATGTATTTTTTTCAGCCATGAAAATTAAATAATTCTAAATATTTTGAATTTTTACCACCAAGAACGGCGGTGACAACATTTTTAACATTTAAGGCGATGTTTCGCATTGTATTAGCTATGTCTTCTCCAAATTTGGTTTAGTGTAACTCTCTCGGTTTCGAGAATACAATACCTATGTATGTTTTCAGCCACGAAAATTGAATAATTCCAAATATTTTGAATTTTCACCACCAAGAACGGCGGTGACAACATTTTTAACATTTAAGGCGATGTTTCGCATTGTGTTAGCTATGTCCTGTCCAAATTTGGTTAGTGCAACTCTCTCGGTTTCGAGAATACAATACCTATATATTTTTTCAGCCATGAAAATTAAATAATTCTAAATATTTTGAATTGTTACTACCAAGAACGGCGGTGCCAACATTTTTAACAATAAATATACAAAAAATTGATATACAGATTTAATTTTTATTTAGTTTAGTATCCCAGAGGCTTCTAACAGAAATATTACTTTCAAGGAGGCTTTTCATTTATCTGATTAATCTCCAATTTCCACGGCTAACCTTAGGATGTTGAAGGTGTAGCGTTGTTGATATTCCGCACGAGAATTACATTAAAAACGACCGTATTATAAAAAGGGGTGATTAAAACGTCCAATTAACAGAAAAATTCGTGAAGCCGCGCAAGATAAATAGATATCCTTAGTTTAATTGTCAGCGTATTGCAATTTTTATTTAGATAAATACGCCGAGGAAGAAAATTAAAAGTTAAATGCCAGCCTGTGTAAATATGATAAATTATAATCGCCCGGGTGCAATATTATTCCCGCTTGCTTTTATTATGTCTGAGTTTCCACCGGATTTACACTGAGAGAAGGGTTCGTTTAAATTTAGTAAATTGTACAAACAATTTCATTGACTTTTATTTGATATTTTAAAGGAACTGGTATATAATTTTTACCACACTTTCCAGTACCTACGATTTTCAAATGAAAGCGTTTTTTATTTAGAAAACTTGTCAAATGTGACAAATGTGTTATAATTTATTTGTTTGTCAGGTTTCATGGATGAAATAACATATGTTTTAAAAGTATTTAATCTATTAGTACTTACTGCATGTATCTTGAAGTATTTGTAACTAACACTGATTAAAACTTAAAGAACTTCAATTAACAAAATAGCAGGGGTTTTCTTTGGTGCATTTTTTGTATTATTCTTATTTTTTGAAAATTTTTCCATTTCAAAAGTTCCATCCATTCCATTCCAATATTGTTTTTCAAGCACGTTTATTAATTTTAACATCTAAGGTTTCACATACATGATGTTTTTTGGGTACATAGAAAGTAGATACTGAAAATGCAATTTTTTGAAATTAGAATACAGTTGAGCCAGCATTTTGAGCGTGGTTAAAACTCGATTAGTTAATAAAATACTCTTTTTTTACAGTTTTGAAAATGCATTAGATAAATTGAACCCAAAAATGTGACTTGTATATTTATTATATTAACAGCGGTGTTTTAATTATATATGAACAGGTTTAGTGTATATCTCTACTTTTTTTTTGTTACAATCTCCTATAAGTTTAATGAAAAGTGTTCTCTCAAAACTTGAGGAATATATTTTTATTTATTTATATTTTTTTACTGATTATCTCTATTTTCTTAGGCATAACCCTCTCTTATAACCTTTCATTTACTCGCTAAGCTAAAACAAAAAATTTCTATCGAAAATCTCAACAGTTGTCAGTATTCTACGTGATTTGTAACAACCTAACAGTCTGCAGGCAACTTTACCTTTAAATAACGTTACATATAAAACAAAATATTTTAACCTGACAAATAAACTGGTCTGGTCAGTGTATACGCTATTATTTCTGTACGGTTTTATTATTCCGGGCTTTTTACCAGACACAGACGGACGTTATGGGATATTTGGGTCAACCAGAGCCGTATATTTAGTTACATTTGATGGAAAATTCGTAAAACCGCAACTAGCGCAGAACATCAAATAATTCGCATGACTTTGATGAGGGTTTTGTCACTCCCAAAACGCCGGATAACGTCACGGGACATGACAAAAATATCCTCGAAATAAGTTATGGGGCTAAGAATTTGTACATTTGGGACCGATATGTTAGTAAGAAAGTGGGTACGGTTGCAAGTTGTCAGCTGCGGGGTCGCATCAAGGAAATTAATATTTTTATCCAACACTTGTGTATAATGATACTATAATACTATACTACTGATTTATAAGCCATAAGTCACTAGTAAGTTATGACTTATAACCCACTAGTGACTTATAGAAATCATAAAAAGACAAATGTTTGGTTTATTTTTCTAATATCCACATCTTATTTGTGGAAGGGCGAAATGGGCGGTGACTATTAGACGCCTTTATTGTAGCCATATTTCTCTATCATAGGGATTTCTATGACTTTCTTTATCGCTCTCACGTAACGGCCGATGAACCATGGGGACTTTCCGACCCTGTATAATATAAATGCTGTATTTCTAAAAAATTATTGCGCAGAAATTAAGTGAAAAATAACAATTACACAGGCCAACAAGGAAAAAATTCCAGAGATCAGACACTGCGTTTCCGAAGGCATTTGGCGCGCTGAATCCGAATCTGGCCTCAGAATTGATCCATCACCCTAGGTTTCCGAGATATTCTAACCTAAAAGTGCAAAAAACACGTATTTTTGCTATTTTCAAGGTTATGTAACTTGGCGAAAAAAATTTTTTTCTCAAAACTGAAAATATCATTGGAAACTACTATCTTTCCCCTTCAAAACGCATATTTTTGTTTGTAAAAAGCTTTATTTTTCGCGGAGATATCGTCGATTAAAGATGATCAGTATAGCTACCTTATTAAACCATGGCTCGACTTATAACAGAATTAATGGGTATTATGGGTTATTGGGTAATAGGGCTTGAAGTTAACCTTCCTGACGATTAGGGCTCACAGCGCTTAGTGTTGTGGGGTTATAGGGCTTGGGATTAACCTTCCAGACATATAGGGCTTGGGGTTAACCTTCCTGACGATTAGGGCTCGCAGCGCTTAGTGTTATAGGGCTTGAAGTTAACCTTCCTGACGATGAGGGCGCTCGCTCCGCTTAGTGTTGTGGGGTTATAGGGCTTAGAGTTAACGTTCCTAACAATTAGGGCTAGCAGCGCTCAGTGTTATGGGGTTAGCCATGATGTAATAATATAGCCATACTGGTTATCTTAAATTGACGATATCTCCGCGAAAAATAGAGCTTTTTCCAAATAAAAAAATGCGTTTTGAAGAGGAAAGATAGTCGTTTCCAATGATGTTTTCAGTTTTAAGAAAAAAATTTTTTTCGCCAAGTTACATAACCTTGAATATAGCAAAAGTACGTGTTTTTTGCACATTTAGGTTAGAATATCTCGGAAACCTAGGGTGATGGATCAATTCTGAGGCCAGATTCGGATTCAGCGCGCCAAATGCCTTCGGAAGCGTAGTGTCTGATCTCTGGAATTTTTTTTTTAAATTTTGTCGGCCTGTGTTATTATGCCAAGATTTTGTTGAGCCTTATAACATTAGAAATGTTTAAGGAATCGCTAGAGTAACCTTGGATATGAAAAAATACAGGTATGTATAATCTAACAGTGGGTAGGAGGGATAAACCTTCAAAATTTAACAAATCTTCGGTCGAGACCGCTGGGCGCAGGGATGGGCCGATCCGAGTGACTTTGGTGTCGTTGTGCAAGTCCAATCTTTCAATAAGTTCAAAGTGTTACAAGTAAATTTCCCTTGAAGCAAGACAATTTATAAGATTTTATGAAATCCTGTTGAAAACGGTGCGGAAATGATTCATTGATGCTGAAAAATTAATCTCCATCGAAACTTTCTGTGAATGTATTCGTATTTAATGTAAAAATTTGTATTTGCGCGGGTTTGAAAATAAACTTCCGACATAATTCGGTGTTTTCAGGAAGAGGGTGGCAGCAAACTTTTAAATTAACACAAAAGTATTCAGGCACAGTTTAATTCTTAACTTAGGTTTACTAACTGCCGGCACAATCAGATTACTGTAAATTCCTGAACCAGAGCATAAATGTTTTATCCCGAAGTTATATATTCTAAAAAAATAAAAAAGGCCGGCTACTAAAACATCAAATATTCCGGTGTTCTCAGTTCGTAGAAAAAGCAAACAAAACGGTGGGTATTAGAAGTTTCGACGGGGATTAATATAATATTTAACAGTTCTCCAACTTCTGCATTTATGTCTATAAGAAGTTCTCCCCGATTTAAATAATTAACCAGATATTTCCCGAAGATTTGCCAGAGAACACAAAAACCTCTCTAACCTATTCATTAAGGATTCGAAGCTCTCTTAATAAGTTATATATCCGAGACAACAAAGTCCTCGCAGGCTGAGAAGGATTGTTGCTAATTAGCAAGTTTTTTAGCTGCTCAGTACAGGAATTATTCATTGAAATAGGTAGTACAGTTACCAAAAACTGGTCACGGGATGTATACCTTAAAATATGTATATCTCTCGGAACCATTAAATTGAACTGTTTTTGACAAAAAGTGTAAAAATGACATGTCTATGTAAGGGTGGGCACTAACTTATATTATAAGATTCTTATAATTATTCTTATTCCTAATAAGATTGCACAGTTTTTGAAACTAGAACATCCTGAAACATATTGGGCAAAACCATACTTATCGTATCAACTTCGACGTCAGCTGTTACGTGGGTGTTGTATAATAATGAAAACGTAATATTGACAGTTGGTAGAAGGAAGCGCAAAAACAAACGCTTAAGTGGGGAATCCTGAAAGGAAGCCTAAATAGTTGAAGTGAGAACAGTGTGTAGATGGGGAAAAATCAAAAGTGTTTAACCGGTATTAGTTAGCAAGTAATTGTTCTATGTAATCCTATGATGGTGATGATTATAGATGTTTCATGATAAAAATCCTGTGATGTTTAGCCTTCATTGTCTTACGCTCAGGGGCGTATATTTTTCTAAGATAAAATTGTTACAATTATTATTAACGATTGCTCATTATTTATTACATGTTAAAATATATTGCCGGGACTGCCCGGATATTGTAATAACGACTCATTTGTTTCACATTTAACTTGTTTTATCATGATTACGTTGTTCTTTGATTTCTTGTGCTCACTTTATGTCAATAAATAAAATACAAAAAAAGAATTGCTAAAATAGATCTTCCGAAATCTCAATTCATAGCTGGATTGCCTCCCGTATGGAACTCCAGTACCTTCCGGCCCTGCCGGCTAACTAACACCAAACCTCTTCAGTTTTACTTGGAAGTGTGTATGTCTAATTTGAGTGAGGTGACATTTAGTGAGACATTAAATAAGTCAGGTCTTATTTATCATTAGCAAAGGATCTTATTTTATGCCTTTTGTTATGGGTTGTTTTGTATTTATGCTGCCATGCTCTTTTCCCACAGGAGCTCTAGGTGAGCCTGTCACTCTCATTTTATGTTAAATGGTTGTTAATGTTTTTGTTGTTCTTTCTATGTGTCACATGTTTAATTTGAAGACTGTTGTACGTAAATAATAAAGTTAGGTGCTTTGCTTTTGTTTTATAAAATTAAACCATACTTCCCCTCTTTAAAGTTAGTAGCCAGCGCCTTCCGGTCAATTAAAAAAATAGATGTATACAACGTAGGTATTCCTTATGACGATCACATATTTCTGGCCACAATTACGTTTATTTTTCTTTTTTTCGATCGAACCCGGAGTTGTTACAGGCCATTAATTCCGAAGAACATCGGCAACGTTACTGGCTAATACAGGAGTTGATGCAATCAAGAGACATGGTAGGTGGAAATCAGCCACAATTGCAGAAAGTTGTGTTGCTGACAATTTAAGTAACAAAAAGGAAATAGCCAACAGAATTCTTTACAACCGTTGTCCATAGCAAGTTCTACTTCTACGGTAAAATCCACTTACCTACCTCCATAAAAACAATGTATTAATAGTCTATTTAATGTAGTGGGAGCAGATAAACAATTAATTGCACAGTTGATTAAGTGGGACGATGCAGGGTCGGCCTCTAGGTTTCGCGTAATAATTCCTGATTAATTTTCTGGAACACAACACTTGAAAACGCGGGTTGCATAATTGTTTATTTACATTTCTATTAGTCATTTGTAGAGACGCACTGATATCAGAAGCATCGTGTATAGTCGTATTGGCTTTAAAACCTGCACATGTTTAATTAAATTTCAAAAAGACAAAGTTGTTGCAAAAAAAGGAAATCGATGCCGTAATTGAAATTCCGACACTGTAACGACGATTCCTTATGCATTATTCGACGTCACGCGCGAAATTGATGAAGCGGCGACGCAGACACAAAACAAAGTTTGACTCTTATTAAAAACAAGAAAGTAAATTAATTTTCTCATTAATTTCGGAGGGACTGCTTAAATATTTAAGCCAAATAAAATTAAATGAAAACATACCGAGACGGGCGAGCACGGCCAACTCTGCATACAAAATGACAACCTGCCCGACATGATGTTACACAAAAGTGACTTTCCGCGTTATAACCCCAAACCCCCGCACTTCACGAATTCCGCCGTGACGGGCAGCCAAAACTTCAATTTAACGAGTTGTTTTTTTTTAAAGAAATATTATCCCCGTTTATTAACTTTCTTCTTGGAGAAAAATGGGGGAACGTTAGCTTTTCGGACGGTATTTTGTCATGCTTTTCCCGAAGAACAAAAGGGACAGTCGTAACTGAAATATTTAGTTAAAATAAAAAATTGTATACTTCATAAAGAGCAAATTCCGTTTCTATTAGAAAAATGTTTTAAACAGTATTATACAAAGTTAAATATGCACATATAGTTTAGTTTAGTTTAGTTTAGTGTTTATTGACCATGTTAAATTGCATACAATCTTTATGGCAAGTCATATACAAAAACAAAACATGTGTAGGCATACACAAAAAAAATAAATTAATAAAAAACATATCACAATAAATATTACAAGCAATAGAACACAAAACGAGAGAAAAGAGATTATATGAACATCTTAGTCTAAGAAGGAGCGATAAGACCATTACAATAATGTATGCATATTAAAATTTTAAAAACTCGTTAACAGTAGAAACAATGCGTAACAAGAAATGATTTTATTTTCTGTTTAAAATCACGAGTATTCAAGGACTTTAAACTAGTTGGCACAATATTATATAAATGGATATCTAAGGAATTTTTCTTTGATTTAGTCGGTCTATAACGTAGGATCATAAAATTGTCCGCAGATCTCGTCCCATAACTATCACATTGAGAGTGTGTAACATAGATGTTTCTGAGAATGAATTTCAAGGAGAGTGGCATATATGTAAAGACATGGTAACGGTAGAATTTTAAGTTTTTTAAAAAGCGGTCGACAGTGTTCAGTATAACTAGAATTAGTCATTAACAGCTTTTTTTTGCAACTTAAATATTTTATCGGACATTGTGCTGTTTCCCCAAAGGATTCTAGCATAAGTCAACTGAGAGTGGAAAAAGTGAATAATAACTCATCATCAACCAGTCGTCACTCAAAAAGTGCTCCAATCTTCGAATTAAAAACAAGGTGCTACATAGTTTAGTTCCTAGTTTGTCAATATGGGCATCCCACGTAAGGGAATCATCAAGAATCACACCGAGTACCTTTGCAGATTTGCCTTCCGTTATATTCTTACGAGTTGAAAATATTAAATTGTGCGTTTTACTGTCATTCAGTTTTAGATTATTAGTTGAAAACCATTTCTGGGCTTTTTCAATAATTTCATCGGATAACATGGAAAGACCGGCCAAATTATCGGCAAATAACGTGCTAAGAAAAGGTAATAGGAATGGGAACACATCGTTAACATAAATAATAAAAAGCAAGGGCCCCAAAACAGAGCCCTGTGGGACTCCGTAACGCATGTATTCGTGTCCTGAATAAGAATTGTTAAAGCAAACAATTTGTCTACGATTAGTTAGGTATGACTGAATTAGTTTTAACGATACACCCCGATTGCCATAGAAAGATAATTTCCGTAGGAGAATAGCGTGCGAAATACAGTCGAAAGCCCTGGTCAGGTCGCATAGTGTTACAGAACAGTACTTGCCCTGTTCAATACTCTCGACTTTGTTTTCCACCATTTTACACAAAGCTTTAGTTGTGGATAACACACGCCAACAAGGAAAAAATTCCAGAGATCAGACACTGCGTTTCCGAAGGCATTTGGCGCGCTGATCCGAATCTGGCCTCAGAATTGATCCATCACCCTAGGTTTCCGAGATATTCTAACCTAAAAGTGCAAAAAACACGTATTTTTGCTATTTTCAAGGTTATGTAACTTGGCGAAAAAATTTTTTTTCTCAAAACTGAAAATATCATTGGAAACTACTATCTTTCCCCTTCAAAACGCATTTTTTTATTTGTAAAAAGCTTTATTTTTCGCCAAGTTACATAACCTTGAATATAGCAAAAGTACGTGTTTTTTGCACTTTTAGGTTAGAATATCTCGGAAACCTAGGGTGATGGATCAATTCTGAGGTGAGATTCGGATTCAGCGCGCCAAATGCCTTCGGAAGCGTAGTGTCTGATCTCTGGAATTTTTTTTTTTTTAAATTTTGTCGGCCTGTGTAATTTGCTTCTAAACCCAAATTGGTTCTGGTGAAAAAAGTTATAAGTTTCAAAATAATCCATTAATCTATTTTTCAAAATACGTTCCAGAACTTTTCCAAATAATGGGATAATTGAAGTTGGGCGGGTACAATTGGTGACGTAAATTATTTCAGTAGAGTAAACTTATTAGTTTTTTTGATATCCGTCCCTTTACAAGTACATTTTGAGAACTGCTGGCTGCGTAAAATTTATGCCAATGCACCAATGAATTTCAATTTTGCAAAACTAACATTGTCACTAGTATTAGAATACTTATTTTCAAAACAGTGATTTTCAGCGATCACTGAAAATTGCTGTAACTTTTGTAGTTTTCGTACTAAACCCAACAAAATATTGCATATTGTTACTTTTGTGTTGGGTAATGCACAATTTTTTGTTATATATGTGCTTTTGAGTTTAATCAATATTTTTAATCTATGATATATTCCACTGAAGTATGGCGGTTTACATGAATAGTGAAATTGTAGATTTGTTAAAAGCATATTTTTTATGCAAGAACATGAAATTTTAAAGAAGAGTTGTACAAATTTGATTTTGGTGTACACGTTTTATCTCTCAGTAAAAGCTGTGTATTTAGGCAGAAATAGTCTTTAGGTGGACATGGGGATGGCAAGGGCAAGAGGGGGCGTAAACGTTTATATGAAGACATTGCAAAGTTTCTGACGTATGGTCTAAAAAGGATTGATTGATTGATTGAACCCTTTTCTAAGAAAAAGTTAGTTTAAGACTTCTACGTAAACCGGGCAACATTGCTGTTGATTTAGTCGTAACTGTAAAGACAGCGGTTCTCAACATGTTTTTTATTAAAAAAATCAGACATATTTATTGGAAATTTGACTTTTTTATTCTTTTTCAAATAAAATATTATTTGTATGTTGGATAATTAAAATATACTCGTAGGTAATGTATGTATATAACATTCACCCTGTATTTATCAGTTATACGTGATTTTTATTATCTTTTATTTAAAATTATTTTATTAGGTAATTTGTTTTCTTCATCTTTTTTAAATGTCTGAATGTAAAATTTAAAAAAAATGTTAATAACAGAAATGTTGCTGAAAAATATTATGTCGACGGTGATCGCTTAAAGTAATTTCATAATGGGGCAAATTCACTACTTCATATCGAATAGGCGTTTTAAGTCCAATTTAATTTAAAACGAACTATTATAGGTCAAATGTTTCTTTAGTAACACACTCATTTCTTTAAAAAGACACTTTTTTAATTGTTGCAATCAAATATAATTAGTTTTAAATATTTTTAGGATTACACGAGAATACACTCTTTTAGTGTGACGTCTCATATTTAGGCAACTCACAACAAATTGTCGAAATTGTACAGACCGAATATGACTCTTGTGTACTATTTACATAGATACTAGTGCTGGCAACTGAAATCGGTGTTTTGGATAGTCGGTTAACCGGTTTCGGATAATTCGGATTTTTACGAAACCCGAAAACCGGTTATTCGATTCTTCAAATGTCCGATTACTCAAATAACCAATTATTCAAATAACCGATTATTTAATAATCTATTCAAACATCCGAATAATCGGATTCTTTCTTTATAGCCAATAACTAATAATATAGTCTTGGTGTTATGTAGTTATTGATACAGGCTACATTGCATTGCAGGCTATTGACAGGCTACATAGTACATACGTATTGGAGGGCCCGGCTTGTTAAAAAACCAGTCACCCACACCCACATACACCAAACGACCAAATCCATTTATATAAATAATAAATTGAAGAATCACAGTAACAAGTGCAACTGTTTTAACTGTTTTAACATTTTAACTTTTAACATTAGATTTAACTTTAAAATTTAAAATATGTAAATATGGGAATAACACCGTATATCTCGTCAGTTTTACAAAGCATCGATTTTCAGATATCCGGTTTTGGCCATTATTCGAGTAACGGGTTATTCGAATAACCGGTTTTAGAATATCCGGTTTTAGCAACTATTCGAGTAACCGGTTTTATCTGAAATCGGTTTTTACGGAACCCGGTTAACCGGTTTCACTTTTTTCCGGTTTTTGCCAGCACTAATAGATACTATTAAAATGAACAACTTCAAATTAACTTACAAAAAACGATATAGAAGAATATTTCAAAATTTAAAGAAAATAAAAATTTAGCATTAGCCGTGTTAATCCTAATGCGCATGCTCGGAAAGAATAGCCTCATACGCAGGTGAGATCTTGTTGATATGTCATCGCTGTCAGTTCTACTAAGTATTTTTATTGTTTTTCTTGGTGTTGTACTGTGTCAGTGTATTTATCGAATGTTTTTTTCTTCAAATGGTTTATTATAGACGTACTCTTAACCAATACCAAACTTTTCTTGAATAATGTTGTGAGGCTACTTCGGTTATATGAAATTATCTTTAATGCGCATGCTCAGTGATATAATTTTAATTTATTAATTACTATAAAAGTCAATATTGTTCTATAAATTTAAATATATAAATTATTTGATTCTTTTAGTTTGTCGCTTGGGGTTTGAAACTTCTTAAATATTTCTAATATTGCCAGAATATAGCGATATTAAGGTCATGACAAAGAAGACTTTTTTTTGGCACTTGTGTTCAAAGTATACCTAAGACCTAGTAGAAATATTGAGAAAAATGGGGTTGCCCATTATTTGGCGTATCTGACGTCACTACTAAAAAGGTCTATTGTTCCACTGAAATTGAAGTTACTGCCAAGAAACATTTAACTGATTTACTAGTTTAATTAGAAAAAAACAAATTTGATTAATTTGACAATATTGTTTTCGTCTTTAGAGGTTTGCATCGCTAAATTGCTAAATCGCTCATGTAGGCTGGTATTACAGAATAATTTGTACTAGCAGGTCAAAAGTGGATGATTTAGTTCAGAATCCAATTTTAAGCAAAAAAGGTAAAACACCATTTTCTTCTATCGGGCTTCGTTTTTCCAAATTTTTCGTTTGCTTATATGTAATTGGATTCTGAACCAGGTCATTAATTTTTCACACATTTTTATACTATATTGATATGATATAAGCGAGAAATTAAATTTAATTTTTTATAGTAAATGCCCGTTTGTTTTGCTTTCGTTTCAATTTTTTTCACTAGCGATATCAATTATTAAAAACTGCTTTGTACTTGAGTAATTTCATATGCAATCAATTGTTTCTTTTTCTATAAAACAAAACTCGTAATTTAATAGCCTACTAGATTTAATATCCTACATTGTCAGTCTTAGCCAAAAAAAACGTGCCCCTTCAATATACGCAACGCTCGCGAAGTAGTTTTAATATTGGCTGCGTAGAGTACAAAGTGAATATTTCCATCACTTTAATATGTCTAGAGCAACAAAACGAATTTTCAATCTTCATAATACAAGATATACAGCCTTTTGTACTGTCGCGAGCAGCATTTGCGATATGAAAAATACCTAGAGAAGACGCAGGTATTACGAAATTTGTTCTTGCGACATTATTAAGGAAAATATCTTAAGGAGGAAAATTCCTGCGAGTTGATTGTTTTTGCAGTAATTTCTGTTCAAATTATTACCTTCTGCTTTCTTTTTCACGTTTTAATAAGCGGAGTTATGTAACAAGCAACTTTCATAGATTGCGCAACATGTCTACTTTGTAAAAAAATAAGATACTGATAAATATACTGTTATAACGAGCGTTCAAATAAAAACGTGGTCAAGTTGGTTCTGAAAATTTGGACGTAGGGCGTAGCGTATAGCAAATGAACTTAAACGTCATCTGTCAAAGCGCTATATCGCCGCTATCAATTTGAATATTTTCGTTTTAAAAAGCGTTTAAAATGGTGTTTTTTCAAGAACAAAAAGTGTTTATCATAGAGTCCTACTTTAAAAATGGACGCAAGATTGATGGAATATGGAAGTATTCTATTGAGGAATGTTTCATAGAATTTCAAAATCAATTTCCCGGCGTTGTTGAGTACAAAATTTTTCAAAGTGCAGTTCAGCGTTGTGTTAATGTTTTTCGTGAAACGGGCAGTGTAACAAGAAAAGAAGGAAACGGCCGACCTAAAAAGCGGACTGAAGAATTAAAAGAAAATGTCCAATAAATAATGGAAAATGCGCCAAGAACTTCTGTACGTGTTTTATCACAAATGGTGGGAGTATCAGTCGGTACCTGCCACACAATGTTAAAAAAAGATTTGCGTTTGTTCTCCTATCGTTTAACTTGTCAGCAAGAACTTCATGAAGTTGAGTTTACGCGACGGGCTGTATTTTGTGAGTGGTTTTTAAACAACTACCTACGGTGAACTTCATAATATCACCTTTTTTTCTGATGAAGCCTGGTTTCATTTAAGTGGTTACGTAAACTCACAGAATATGAGAATGTGGTCTTCTGAAAAACCAGATAACTTTTCTGTCGAGGTCCCTCTACACGCTCAAAAAATTGGAGTTTGGTGTGCTCTCAATCGAAGGAGGATTTATGGACCTATTTTTTTTAATGGTACTCTTACTGCGCAAAGGTATAGAGAAAAAATTATCGCTCCTTTTGTTAACCAGCTGGAAGAAAACGAAATTACAAACTTTTACTTTCAACAAGATGGCGCAAGGGCACATACGGCAGGCGAGACGATGGATATGTTGAGGGAAGTTTTCCAAAATCGACTAATAAGTCTCAATGCTGAACATGAATTTCCACCGAGGTCATGTGATATTACGCCGTGTGATTTCTTTTTGTGGCCTTACCTTAAAAACACTATTTTTGAACTGCCTATTCCTGATTTAAACCATCTGCAGGCTCGACTTATAGACAAGATTCGTGAAATTAACAATACCCCGAGTATCTTAGAAAATGTCTTTAATTCTTTGAGGAACAGGTGTGAAAAGTGCTTGGAACAAGGAGGGGGACACTTTCAGCAGCTGCTTTAATTTATTGTTATAACAAGGAGGGGGACACTTTCCGCAGCTCCTTTAATTGTTTGTTATTGTTATCACGATTATTCTTTAAAATAAAGTTATATAGTCATTAACGTTATTGAAACTGACAGCTGCTATACAGCTCGTTGAGAAATGAGGTTGGTCGCTATAAGCTACTCCCTACGTCCAATGTGTCAGAGCCAACTTCGACCACGTTTTTATTTGAACGCTCGTTACAAGGTGTGGTAATTTTTTCGTTCGTTCATAGAATAAGACGCCAAAGAGACAATAATTCGGTACATCGGAATTTTAATTCTAAAAATGGCTGGTTTCCCGTATTATCTTAAGCTTAACTAGGCAATCAACGTGTTCCAGAATCTCAAATGAATGAATTACAATGATATTAGGGGGAGTTTTCTCTATAAAAAACTGATTTATTGATGCAAAACTACTCCGCAATATTCCACATTAAAAATGTATGATGTTGCGACTTAAATTTGTTATTTATATGCAATGAGTTTTGTTGGAAATATCCGTAGAAATATTCAAGTTCAAGCGGGACATCAATGTTAAAATTTTGAATAAGATAAATACCCGGCCTTCATAAATGGTTACGAGCCACGTGACCAGCAATTTTGTATGGAACAGTCATTTTATTTCCTTCATGTTGGCAACGAAATTTTGGTAAAATTAAAAATGATTAAAACCTTATTGGTCAGGATGACATTAAACCACAACATTCTGTTTCACTGGCTGCTATTGGTGTAATTTTTCAAGAAATTTTATTCAGCCAATCAGCGATCGCATTATCTCTAGCGTAGACGTAACGGTTTGTTATTATTCATTGTAAACGAATCATTAATATTCGTGGCGCCAAGATTTAGGGATTTTTCGGTACCAGTACCAATCGTGCAACGTTGGCTTACCTAAGCTCAGCGGTCACGTGACTTCTAAACATTTATGAAGACTGTATATTTATCTACGGTTTGCACAATGATGGCTGGATAAAATGATGTGATAGAAATCCTTGTTCCATTTTGGACTAAAAAGCTTCCACGTACTTAACGTTCTAATCCGCCTTTAAGTTTTTGAAAAATATCAGAATTAATGAAATTTATGCTGGCGACTTAACTTGATAAATGTAAAAATTCACTGAATCTGTATGAAATTTTATCAACTAGTAGCGGTGATTTTGAGAGACGTAATTAACTGAACACACATAATTTCTACGTTGCAGGGTATTTATTTTCGATATTTAATATGTTCATTTTATTCGCAGTTGTATTTCAAAGGAAAAATATAAATTCCATTTTATTTGTAAAACGAGTTATTTTTGAGAAATAAATAGAAAATAACTCAAATTTACAGAAAAAAATATTATGGGGATTTCTGTTGCACATTCAATTCTAAATATAATGAAATCATTAGGAATTCGAAAAATTCACGGGCTCAGAGATGTAATATTCCCAGTTGTATTTCAGACAAAAAGTATATCTTCCATTTTATTTGTAAAACGAGTTATTTTTGAGATATATATCGAAAATAACTCAAATTCACAGAAAAAAATATTACGGGGATTCTTGTTGCACATTCAATTCTAAATACATATAATGAAATCAATAGAAATTCGAAAAAAATCATTGACGCAGAGATATAAAATTTTCAAAAGGAATAGATGGTAAGAGTTCTTTCTACGACACTGACTTTTTCGGACATTAAACGATTACATAGTATTTAAAATTACAATTGCAACAAAACATTCATATATTTTTTTGTAAAACGCGTGGTTCTAGATTTACTTTCGATATATTCAACTGTATTGTTGTTAAGTTTATTTTAGACTTTACAAAATAATAAACCGAAAATTACTTGTTTTGTGTAAAAAAATATTTTTTCATGGATTAATATTATTCGTCAAATAAACGTCTGGTATCTCCGCCACAGGTTAACATAGTTGTGCATATATACATTCAATGAATTTTTACCTTTATTTAATTGTCATTAGTTTCATTAATTTATGGCCAAACCTTATTCGAGATATTTGTGTTTCTGTGATATTTTTCTAAAATTTAAACTCATTGTATCTCGAAAAGGGAGGCCGTTTAGGAGATCATAGAAACTTTTTCCTCAAAATTGATCAAGGATCCATTTCCGGTACAAGGATTCTGATATAAGAAAAATATAATTTTAGGATAAATACAGACCGACCAAAACGAGTTTGCTTTTCTCTGCTCGCGCGAGATTAACAGAGATTCTAGAGCGTTTGCCTTGCCGTGTCCAGTGTGCATGTGTAGATGGAGCTCTCTCAGATGCAAACTTATTCATTAAAATTAATTATAAGGTTTTTTTCTTTTTGAAATAACTCGGGGTATAGTTGTTGGCCCTGTTCTATACTTTTAGTAGAGCACAATCTAAAGAATTTCTGGTAACTTAAGATGGATAAAGTACATAAACATTTTTGAACATTAAATGATTTTCAAACTTTGTTGGTCAAATTATTATTTATAAATCTTAACACTTCCATCTTGAAGTAGTTGGAAGTGTTATTAACCCTACCAGATGAGTTTAATGTAATGAGCGAAATTAAACAAAACGTCCTGAACTTGTTTTTAAGTAATAATGTCTCTTCTCTGAAATCCGAGATCCACCCCGAGGAGATTTCAAGAACTTTCGAAATTGCGTGTGTACACAGCCGAGTATTCTTTTATTTATATTATTTCACTTCATTTTACTCTTTGTGTACTTAAGTTAACAGGCACAGTTTCCCCATTTTTAATTATACCTTCAGTTACCTGACAGTTACAGAAATTGCACGTACATTAGACCTTTTGTGAATTTTGCGAATACCCTGGATGTGCTGCTCAGTAATTTTTTTTTACTGATTTTGGAAATGGGGCATTATTCCACGTCAGATCGACCACTTTTTACCCTGACCTCTTTCCATTTGGCTGAAACTTTTTTATTGTTTTCTACCTCATTGAAAACCTCTGAGAATTGTTTCAAATTTTTTCACCCAACTCGAAAAAGTTATGAATTTTTGAAAAAAAATACCTTTTTTTAGAATAACCATAACTTTTTCAAAAATTGAGTTATCGGGACGTTTTTTTTCAAAATTTTTGTTTTTAAATGTACTTTTTGAAAAAAAAATAGATCAAAGTTATCTGGACCTATCTTCACTGTTTTTTCTTCAATTTTCGAAAAAAAAACGTTTCTCGATTACTATTTTTGAAAAAAAAATTATTTCTTATAAAAAACTGACATTTTTTGTAAATCCTCAAATGTTTTCAGTGGTGTTTTTTCATTTTCTATTTTTTTTATTGATTGAAATAGAAAGTTTTTTTCAAATTTAGCTTATTTTTCACATAACACCATTTTGAAAAAATTTTTGAAAATGTATACAGGCTGTTACAAATTCGCTTCTCACTACAGGGATCTCGGAAACGGTAAGTGTTACGAAGTAGTTTAAATGGGGGCAAAGTTGCGTAATCAGGGGACCAACATTATGCCTCTAAAAAATCAAGGCTAACATGATTAGTTTTCGAAATTTTGGAAATCCGTTTTTGTTTAATTTCAGCCTTGTTTGAGGAGATATTGAAAAAAGAAGAACACTTTCTCATGGCCACTTTTTGCCCTCTATCGAATGGCATAATCAATTTTTATATGTAACGTTTCGTCTCTGCAGGACCATCATCAACTTCATTTTTTTAAATACGACCCTGGAAATTTTATTACATTTTTTGCAAGCCTTCATGACCCCCAATACTGTACTGTCACAGCCCTAACCAGATTCAGACGTTTTGTCTCGAAAAATTCATCTTCAGTGTATTCGTTCCAAATTTATCTAAATTTTTTATTTAGATTTCTATGTTTATTGAATTATCGTACACTGTAAGTGTCGTTAGACCCTGTGAAATCCATATAGTTATTCAAACTATTACCACCACGCATTAAAATAAAACAATATTAGAGTTTTGCCAAAACGAAAATGTTTTTGAACATTTACTGAAATTTTTTAAAGAATAATATTCAATTGGCGTTTTGGTTGTTCATATTCATTTTTAAGAATTAATTTGTCATAATAAAATTGAAATTGTAACAATGTTTTAATTTTGACGCAACAACTTATTGAGTTATGTATGACCAAGTGATGGTAATAGTTAATAATAGTAAATGTTCTATTGTAGCGCGTGGTGGTAATAGTTTAAATGACTAGATGGATTTCATAGGGTCTAACGACACTTACAGTGTACGATAACTCAATAAATAAAGAAATCTAAATAAAAAATTTAGATACATTTGGAACGAATACACTGAAGATGAATTTTTCGAGATAAAACGTCCGAATCTGGTTCGGGCTGATGCAGTACAGTATTGGGGGTCATGAAGGCTTGCAAAAAATGAAATAAAATTTCCAGGGTCGTATTTAAAAAAATGAAGTTGATGATGGTCCTGGAGAGACGAAACATTACATATAAAAATTGATTATTCCATTCGATAGAGGGTAAAATCTGACCTTGAGAAAGTGTTTTCTTTTTTCAATATCTCCTCAAACAAGGCTAAAATTAAACAAAAACGTATTTCCAAAATGTCGGTTTTTAGAGGCATAATGTTGGTCCCCTGATTACGCAACTTTGCTCCCATTTAAGCTACTTCGTATCTCTTACCGTTTCCGAGATCCCTGTAGTGAGAAGTTAATTTGTAACAGCCTGTATAGAATCCCAAAATTGAAAAAAAATATATGGAAGAAATATTACACAGTAGTTAATTATGGCAAATTCCAAATGTTGTTTTAATTACAAAATTGCATTGCAATTCCCGGGAAAGAGACCAAAGACCGCCGGCGCATAATCTTCCACGTCCGAAAAATGCAGGCAGCAAAAAAATTTAATATTTTTAAGAACACAATACCGGGTAATTAAAATTCTTGCAAACTTTCCATCTTATATCAAGTTCGGCGAGTATTTAATTGAATAATTATAACTCGGCAGTTATCAAAAGAAAAGTTTTGGAATCGGTGCATTGAGTGATAATTACCCTTTTTTAAATTCCTACTGTCATTTAACTTAATTCTTTTAATTCCGCCGTTTTAGTTTTGAACACAAAAATAAACGACCGTTTCAATTAATTTTACTTTCCTTAACTGCAGTTTAAAGAGTGCTAAGCTTCATTTGAAGCCTTTTATACCGCGGCGTCTTCCAGCAAATATTAAGAGGACGCGGCAAGACTTTTTTAAAGTGCCATCCAGTTTACTTTGATCGCGCGGCACTTGTTTCGTTTACTAACAAACCAACTTGATTACGCGTGCTGCATTTTCGCGTTCTTGTCCGCAAGTACAACCGTTTGTATTTAAAAATGTTACTGGCTGCCGTTTCACTTACTTTTAAGTACCCAAACCTTATGCAGTATTTAAAAATTTAATTCTACAAAAAATAGATCAAATTTTCTGTTTAATTTTCAAAATTGTGACACATTGGAGTCATGATTTTACGTTTCCTACTACTTTATGCGTAATTTTCAATTAATTCATAGCAGTTCTTTATCGATAAGAATTCCTTATTCTTAATCAGAGTCTGGAGACGATAGTATTAAGTGATTATGACTAGAGCTCGACAGTTTGGTGCGTCAATAAGACGGAGAGGTTACGCCTACTAACCTTAGACTGCCACAAATAGTAGTAAAATATCGTGTTTGTGAAACGCTTTTGGTAGACTGAAGTTCCTATCAATGTAAAATACAGTTTGTATGTTCTTCGTAATGTCCTGATGTATTTCTTTAATAAAAGTGTCGTCTAATGTATCTTGTAAAAGAAGAAAATGTCGAACTTATGTGGAGTTACTTTGTAATGCAAATAATTGTCTGTATTTATTTTAAATATTTTTTAAAATAATTTTACGTGGTTCAACCCTCCTCGACTGACCCTGAAAATAGATTTTTAGTACCGCGAAATTAAAAACTATCACAAACCTAACCCGTCCGTATCCCCTTAATAGATATGCTCCATTTAGCCCCTTAATGCTCCATCGCGAGCCCAGCAAAAATTACTCAACCCTGAAATGCATCGATTAAATCGTTATCTCCATAATATTTAACGGACTTGTAACTTTCTCGAGTTTAAGTTCGGATCGTACTCGAACGTATGCCTGGCTGAAGTCTCTCCGGCTATTAGACACTTAATCAGTGCTGAAAATTGAACATTTAGGTGGTAAAGTCTCTTGCAGAGCTTTAACGGTAATTCGGGGGCGTTCTCCGATGGCTTGAAAGTGGCGGCCGGTCGGAAATGCGGGTTTTGGGACATTTTTAGAAGAAATATGTACGTCTTTAGCTTAACAAAGACAGCTCAGCTAAAATTTATTATTTTGGCACATTATTTTGTTACTTCGTTGACTTTGGCTACCCAACGCTCTTTAAATTCTTATAATTTCTTTTCACTGTTTTAAAAATACAGGGTGTTAATGAACTTATGTCAAAAATTTAAAGGGATGAAAAAGGAGCAAAAACTGAGTTAACTGATGTCACTAACTTGTATCGGAAGTTTAAGGTCATAGAGAAAAGAGTTAATTAAAAATGTGTTTAAAACTGTTTTGGGACTGCTGAAATACATGTATTTTATCGCGGCGAGTACCTACTTACAAAATATTCTGTAACATTTTTCACGAGTTTGTAGGTTTCTTATGAAGCCGGACTGTATTCGAAAGTCAGTTTGTAATACATTGTTGTAGTGATTGCTGTTCTGTTTTTCGAGAGTACATTTAATAGCCGTATTTCTTTTCAAAAAGGTGCATTTATTTAGCAATCGCGAAATGCTCATAATTTATGGCGAAGCAAACGAAAATGCCCACAGAGCTTGTCAAGTGTACCGTGCAATATATTCTGAACGCGCCTAGTTAGATGCCATCCCCCCCTCCCGGGGGGATATGTGAAAAGTATTGTATATTCCACGCAAGTTCATGACATCGGCCAACTGCGACATCGTATTGCCGTAGCTTGTAATACGATCCAAGAGGAAGTGCCAATGTTGCAGTTGTTGAGCGAATTGGATACGTCGCGCTGAAGATTGCGTGCAAGCAAATGGTCGAATATCGAACATCTGTGGAAATCAGCATGTTCTCAAAAGGTGGCTTCTTGTATGTGTAGCACGCCACTGGTTATACCCACGAGGTTAATATTACATTAAATAAGAGGTCTAATTAAGTGAATACGCTGTAGTAAATTTCATTTAATTCCGTCAGCCTGGATCTTGAATACCGCGTCGCTCGCCCAGGAAAAAGTCAAAATCTACTTATTTTTTGGCAATTAATCTATTCCTGCAGCTTCTGCATTTAAAGTGATATCACCCTGTACATGGAAGTCTACTTTATGTTCTTTGTAAATTGAAATATACTTCAATATTTAATATCTTAAGAGTCCAAAGAGATAATGGATGGAAATATCAGAGGCATTCGACAGAATATACAAAATTCCATTTGTTCTACGATTGGTCAGTCTGTGTAACGAGTTACATAGAGTGTAAATAAAAAAAAATAACTGAAACAGTCAACCAGAGCACATTACCGTCAGCTCATCAACCGATTTTTCAAACGCGCAATCCCAAATCGAGTTACCGGATTTGCAAAAAAAAATCGCGTCGCATCGCGGCACGTACATAACGTCTATGCGATTATTTTTTTGCGTTTTTCTCGTCACAGATCCGACGCACATGTCGCCAAATCGAATTACGGGGAGCGAAGTAACGGCACTACATCCAAGTTGGCCGGGTTATAATTGCCGGGGCCGCCGGTTTGTTGTTGCAGTTTTGTCCGGTACGAAATTAATGCACTTCCCGTGTCCCCGTGTTTACATGTAAATCAGGTCGGCGTGGTGTACGCGGAAAGAGTAGATAATGGACGAATAACATTAGTTTTAATTGAGAACGGCGTGACACAAACGCTTTGTCAAGGAACTGATTTGCGTTTTGATTGAATTGTTGGTGTCAGAAGTCCCGTGATCTTACATCGAATTTTTTTCACATAGTGAGTAGTTACATATATTTTAAACAGCGGTACGCTCTACTGTGTAGAACATGAAAAAAATTGAAATAAGGAACTTAAAATAGTTATACATGATAAAATTGATGAAAAAACTTGTTGAGAACCGCTAATATTTATTTTATCTTTATAATAATTTACGTTTTTGCCACGTTTATTGCACAGAAAATTAACTATTCTTTTAAACGTTGTATTTCTCTTAAATACACCATAGCTAATTAAAAATATTGATAAATACACTTAAAAATATTTCAGAGGAAAATACTGTCCGTGAAAATAACAAATCAACATAAGCCATGATCCTAGAGTTCGGGGACAAGCGGCCCTTAACAGAACCGGACTACTAACTTCACTGACGTAAATTCATATTTACATTAGTTCATGTTCGCACAAAATATGTCAACACAATAATATTAATACTCAATAGCATATTATTTCCGAAGTCAGTTGATCATCTATAAAAACGCCTAGCAATAAAATTTAATGAGTTTCATAGACGTCCCTAAAAAGGTTTTCTGCTAAAGTAATAAAAATTTGTATATAATGTGTAGAAAATTTTCATTGGACCAACAACATATTTTAATTATTTATGTCCTCAATTTTCTTTATGTAAATTATAAATTGTCCGCCGAATTACATCTCTCGTCATGTCATCCATATTCTTAAATTTTTGTTTTCGCTTCCTCTTTACGCAATGATCTATAACACCTTGTTTAATAACACGACAAATTATGGACACTGAAACATTGATTAATATGTCAATTCTATTTATAATTTCATTATCTGGTTTTTCATTTTCTTAATTTTTTAAACAATCGTAAATATTTAAAATGTGACGTTCACATTGAACATGTAAATCTTTATTTTTAAATTATAAATTTGTTTCATCAACAACTGGTTCTACTATTCAATATTGTCTGGCGGTATTTTATTTTGTTCCGTTTCAAAAGGTCTCCAAAATGCCATGTTGCAATAATATTAATAAACAAAATATCACTCTTATTTCTCCCTTTCGCAATTATTTTAATATTAATGATTAATAGAAGGTGGCTATAATAAATTAAAATTACCTGAGCACACCAAATTCCGCATTGCTGCACTGCACTGCTAGGCAATTTGTCGACAACTGAAATTTATGACTGGTCACCCAGTCCGGCTGTGTTTGTTTGCCTTTTGCCCGCGCGCGCATTTTTCAACTGGGCGACCAGACCTGTATATGGGTATGGCTAAATAAATATGGGAACAAGTTTTTCAAATATTTCAATGCCGAGTTTTTGCGTAGCGACAGAACTTGGTACATACCGTTAAGCTCTTTGGTCTTCAACTGAGATCGGAAAGACTATAATAAAGGTAAAAAAAGATATTACTAAATATTAAAGTTAATAAATGACAAAAAAGAAACACTACAAAAATTTATCACTACATGTTTTTTTAAGTGTTTTTGGAGTGAAATTCCGAAGTTTGTCATTTAATTAGTATCAAAAAATGCGCATATTTGGAAACTAGAGCTTTCTTAAAATTGCAAATCATATGCCTCCTGCAAATAATTTTTTTTTAATTATGAATTTTAAAATCAGTGGATTTTGACAAAAAAGTGGTACGTAGGTGAAACTTTAGATGGTGTATAGTCGTTCCGATATCAATTGAAGAACCAAGAAGTTGACAGTATGTATCAGGTTCGGTTGCTAAAGCAGCAACTCGGCATTGAAATATTTGAAAAACTTGTTCCCATATTTACTTAGCCATATTCATATACAGGTCTGGTCGAATTAAACGTGGAGGGGGTAGACATGTATACGCCCAGTTGAAGAATGCGAGCGCGGGCAAACAAAAAACAAACACAACTGCATTGGGCCACTGGGCAATAAATCTCAGCTGTTGACAAGTGGTTGACAAATTATCCAACAGTGCAGTGCAGCAATACGGAATATGGTGTGAATCAGGTAATTTTAATTTATTATAGATACCTTATATTAATCATTCATATTACAATTGCGAAAGGGAGAAATAAGAGGAATATTTTGTTTACTAAAATATTACCACGTGACATTTTGGAGACCTTTTGAAACGGAACAAATCGAAATTTACCATCAATAAAATAAAATTGTTTGAGGACATAAATAATTAAAATAAATGTTGTTGGCCAAATGAACAAAAAACAGAAATTTTCACATTATATACAAATTATTAAAATTTTTTACCTTCAGCAGAAAACTTTTTTAGAGACTCCTATGAAACTCATTAAATTTTATTGCCAGACGTTTTTTACATGTTCAACTGACTTTGGAGATGGCTTTTTGATAAAAAAATTTACTTAAAATTTTTTTCCCAGAAATCATCAAAGTTTATGAAAATTGTAGTTTCCAAATGTGTTTTTTTAGGATTTATTAAAAAATATATTCGAGTTTAATTTTCTTGGTTATTGTTTTAATATCTCGTATATCTATATAAATTGGAGCACCTTACACTGTACAGTGGTTTACGTTAATGCATAAAATAGAACCATTTAACAGTCAAAACAGTGTAGAAAAAGATTGAAATGAAAACTATAAGAGTGAGCCGAGTACGACTCTGTTAAAAGCCAAGCCTCCCGAACTAGTGCGGCAGCTAGCAACGTGCAGGGTTTTGATTACGTTTCTTGTAGACAGCGATCCTCAAAATGTATATACTTACAACTAAAAAAAAAACATTTTCATTGGACCTCATTTCCATAGCAAGTCATATCTCCAGTTAAAATATATTTACACATTAAAGATTCACTCTGTACGGTATCAACTACTATGGTATTGTGTGAAATATGGCACTCAGCTGATATTGGTGTATATCATGAAACAGCGTATCAGGTGTGTGTCCTTGGAACTTCTATTTGTTAATTTAGTTCAGTACCGAATACGAACAAGTACATGCGGATCAGCGTTGCCAGATTTTTTTTCGGGCAACTTTTTGAATAAAAAAGCGGGATTCTTTCGTCCAAAGACGGGTTTGTATAATTGATGAAAAAAAAAGTTTCAGGACAGGATATCTAGGAAACAAATTGTCTTCAAAAAAATCGATGTCTAAAAAAAGAGGGGACGTAATCAGGAAATATCTATTTAATAACAGACCTGGAGAAAATAATTGATTTTTAAAGGAAACACAAAACAAGAGCGGGTAAAGCGTCCCGCGCGGGACACGGTCAGTCCCGCGCGGGACTAAAGTCACCTTTAATTTTGGGTTAAAAATCGGGACGTCTGGCAACGCTGATACGGATTAAGTCAGATTAGTATAAAAAAGGCAAGTTTTACTACTGGAGGATATCGTAAAATAATAAAATTTTAATCATTAAGTGAGTTTAGGAAATGATATCCATACGTACGGTACGGTACATTCATGGGTGTCTCATATAATATTTTGAGGTATTTTTTTTATTTGCACCTTTCTGCAAATAAAAGTTACAGCTCTTATGATTATTAAACTGTACCTATTTAATGTTAATAAAAAAAGAATTCCTGTGCGCGTTTTGCTTCCAGCCCTTTCTTTTTCTACACTTGGCGGATTTGAATAAAATATTTCAGTGCCACCACCTTTACCACCTTTTTATCGTGTCAAACACATCCTTTATTGTGAAATTTATTTGTTTGTCGACGAGGCAGCCTCGTTCGCACAGAAAATGACGAGAAATCAATGGTTCGATACCAAAAAGTAGTCGGTCGTCTCTCGCGCCGTGGTTATTAACTTATTTTCGCGAAATTTGTCACGAGCGATTCCGGACGGTGCCTTAATTTGTAATTTTATTCCTGTCGCCGCCCCTCGGCTGCCTGTCACCGCTACCAGGCGGGTGATGGGTTTCGCAGAATCCATCTTTGAAATAATTAACTGGGTTTCGGCTTTTTCTCCCGTCTCCGGGCGGTTAGATGTCGCAGCGGTCGCATTGTTAAATATTCCTCGTCCCGCGAAAGAAACAAATATTTCCCTTGGAAACTTTTTCGACGTCCAACTTTCCCTAATCTTAATAATTACTTTTGCTAATGTAATAATACATTTATTGCGTTGTACGGCGAGTGACGGGATTAATTCGGATGCTGTGGCGTCAGAAGTTTCTAACTCGAATTAATTATGTACACGTTTTGAAGAATATTCGCCCAATACTTATTAGGCCGAGTTTTTCTCCTGATCAGGGCCGTATGTGGGATATTTAGGAGAGAATTAATCAAGTTTTTAATGCCACAACATTGAAAAGAATGTGATTCTCACGTTTAGCCCATAAAAAATGTTACTACGATATGAAGAATTAAAATCTGCCATCTCGACGTCTTATAATTCGACTTTTCGAAGTTACAAGGACTTTCTAGTTATTTAAAATGATTTCAGTCGCCTCCAGTTACCTTGCATTTCCTCAGCCTCAGCTAGGGATCTTAGACCTGCCCCTGTTGTTCTCGGGCTAAGTTCTGTGGCAGCCGGGCCCCTTTCAGAACCCCTAGGCCCGCACTGATGTTTAATTCGGATGGAACCTCTTCTCAAACGATGGTGTACCCAAAATGAATTAAGATAGTGAGGCAATTATTGATTACTTCCTCACAAATTAAGTCATAATTGTTCAGATTAAAGTCAAGAATGCGTGGACTTTAATACCTTACTTTTATTAAATTAATTGCTGACTATTTGAACGTCCTGAACATCTGATAAGACAAGTTCCCATACCGTATACATATACAAATATAAATTACAAGGTGTCCCACGGTGACGAGACATTAGACATATTTCAGAGAGTACTTCGATTTTAATTTTGAAAATTTGGGCAATAATGTCCACCTAACGTTTCCGGTTATACCGGAAGTTGACGTCATCTTCGTTATTTTAGATGGAACACCTTGTATATTATTGCAATTTTGGATTCTACATAAATTTTTAGGTGAACTGTCATAAAGGTTTCGTATTCTTAAAGTTAACCGTTTTTGATATATTTATTTTTTTTTTCAAGAAAAATTAAAAAAGCACTGCTTAATTCAAAAAGATGTGGGAATTTACAATAATAAAGTTAGAGCGATGAAATTTACAGGGGACATAACTATAACTCTAAGCTTCCCTGACATAATTTCAAAGTGACTTAATTTCATACAGGGTGGTAGAAATTTAATGCCGAATTTAGTCAACTTTAAACCATTTTAACTTTTTTTTTAATGGAACACCCTGTATATTTTTGCGCAACCTGATGAACAATTTTGTTCTGTCTCGAATGGTATAATGGTTCCCTATACCTATCTCTTCTGGATTTTAAGGTATTTACTGTTTTTCGTGCAATCAACGGATATCGCATAATTTCTTGCGAGGATGGCTGTGAAATTTTTAGTGGAACTTCAAAACAAGCACCTAATCTGTCACCAGTTTATTGTTGTCAATTTAACGCATATAGTTAATGTTTATTTGAGTATTATTTATTCTTAAAGAATGGAAATCGTTAACATTTATTCAAATGCTGACATTCTAAATTTATTATTTATTAATGGAGAGTGTCACAAGATAATAAATAGGACTTGCAGGGTATTTAATGAAAGATATCCTCATTTACCACCAATGAATAGACACATTTTACGAAGAATTTTAAGAAATCGGTTAGAATATGGTAGAATTTCTGCGCATAGAATTTTGCCAAAGCCGATAACTTTAGATGAAGGTAACATCGTCAATGTTTTAGCATATTTTCACTCTGTCACCAGATTTCTTGTATTAGTTCGGTCTACCGTGTGCCTTGTATCCATTATGTGTTCCACAACTGCAGATTTTTCTACATTGTTATTCTTAAAGTGATGGTAGTCTTCCTCTTTGTCCAAAGTATACTTTTCCATATACTTTATACATGATATGCTGCATATATTTCTTCCGTTCTTACAGCTTATCTTGAGAAAGGCTGTCCCTATCTGGCTGATTTAACAGCACTCACTATTGACGACGATAGATCTAACTAACCCCAGAATCTGGCGAAAGAGAGGATTTGGTTAAAACTCCACAGATGCAGTAGAAATCCAATAGATAATTTCAATCAAGATCTGGGTTTCAAAATATTTGCTTTATGCACTTATGTAATACGAAAATATTTCAACTAAAAGCATTTATGAAATGAGTTATTACTACGAACTACAATATGTACAAAAAATACAAATTATTGCTTTATGGTATGTGAGGACAAACCTGGCAATTTTTCCTAAACTATAAATTTTATTGCACATTCAACGGAAATAGTAATATTTCCCGATGCACAAAACTCATAAAATATGCATCGCACCCCCTCATATCCGCTTTTTAATAACCCAACCATTAAATCGATGTATTTTATCGACTCCGTAATATTTCATTTCGACGGAAGGGGCTTATTATTTGGTATCACGACTTGAACTTGTCGAGCAATACAAATAGCGCCAATTCGAACGGGCGGAAGTGAAATATTTCAAACGAAATTAGATAAAGTGAATTCCGAAAGGGGTTAACACTCGAGCCTCTGTCGCGCCTTCCTCTCCACGGAGGCGGATGTAAAAAGGCGAGGACTCGCTTCTGTGCTCCGACGTAGAATTATTTTTATAAAGTGACAATTTATTTAAGCGTCTGAGGGGTCTAAGAGTCACGACAACGCCGACAAAACACTGAAAAATCAGCTAAAACAGTAAGAAATCAGTAAATTTGATTATTTTTAAAATTCTTCCACTACCGTGCGTAAAGTACCAATTTCAAGCATAGCTGTACATTACGCGTGTGTAAATATTCTACGCACTAGTGCAAATAGTAGGTCCCACAGTGACGAGACATTAGGCATGTTTCAGAGACTACTTCGATTTTAATTTTGAAAATTTGGGCAATAGTGTTTTCGGGCATGCCCTTGTCAAATAAAATAATGGCGTCCACCTAAAACTTCCGGTTATACCGGAAGTTGACGTCATCTTCGTTATTTTAAATGGAACACCCTGTATATTATTGCAATTTTGGATTCTACGTCAATTTTTAGGTAAACTTTCATAAAGTTACTCGTTTTTGATATATTTAATTTTTTTCAAAAAAATTAATAAAGCACTGCCTAATTCAAAGAGACATCTTCCAATAAATGTGACTGCAGCAAAAAAATACCAAATTTGTTATTACAATAAAGATTTTAAGCCCTATTGCATAAAATCAAATTCTTCGCGCCCTAGTGTATAAAATAGATTATAATTATAATTTTTTAGAAATAATTTACGGAGATACAATTGCTATGCAATGCAATTGCGCTAAATACAATTGGTTTAAACTTTGAAATGAAAATTTCTATTTTTCTGATATGAATTAAAATTTAAGTGATATTTTGGATAAATTATTAGTAATATTCTTGCAGAAATTCGTTTTTTTTACTCTGTCTACATAGCTACAGTCCGTACAATATTTGTGAGATAGAATTCTAAAGAAAGAATAAGCCAACAAAGTTCTGTTATCAGAACTTCTGTAACAATTTACCGTGGTAGGGGCGTGCCTTGAAATTTTCGGCGTTATTTTAAGAATATTGAAATATATATAGGTAAATGTATATAAAGTAGATTTTTTGGATTAAAATGTTTTTATTTCTTTTAGAGTACCTACAGTAGGATACAAATTATAAATAAAGTAGAAGATAATACAATTATAAACACAATGGTACAAAAAAAAGGAATAAAAAGCTGTTATATTCAAGTCTTCTACTACCACATCAACTCGAATCTCGTTTTGCAAGAAATTATTTTCAACTTTAACATGTTGGCAACATTTCTTCCAGTCTTTGACAGTAACTGATGAAAATTCTTCTTCTGTCAGAGTTGCTTTTAACACTGAAAATAAACAGGACGACACACTTACGAATAAATACGCCTTCATAACTGCAAAATACAGTATTCACTGCAAGCTGCTACGGTGAATGCCACGCCGGTCTTTCTACCTCGGGTGTCCAATGCGGTTAATTCCAAGAAAGTGATGCAGGGGTCTTCTTGGAATTCTATCTAACGGTCGCTCCTTATTCTTGCTGCATGCAGCCGATTTCAAAAAATTACTTTATTATAATAATTATTATAAAAATAAGTAGGTACCTATATTGTTTATTTGTTTAGGTAATTGAAGCGTTTAGTGGAAAGCAACCAGATGGAATCACTTAAGGCCACTTTTGGCCGTTGGGTAGGAAGGCTTTTTCGAAAATATCGTCGGCCATATTGAATCGGCCATGTTGAATTTTGCAGTTGTGAATTCAAATTCACGATTAGCGAACCTAAAAACCCTCACGGATCCAAGATAGCATTAATCTGAAGCTCCTACATACCAAATTTTTCATGATTCTATTCATTTCTTACAAACCTCGATTTCTGGCCGATTTTTTTGAGGTTAGAAAAAAATGAGGTGTGCTGTATGATTTCTGAAGGGTGGATTTGAATTCAGCGAGCCCAATTACTATAGCTATGCTAAGAAATGTAAAAAATATTTTTTGTTTTTGTCATACTTCGTCTATTTTTGCTATTTTTGACCTATTTATCGAGGTTAGAAAAAAATGTGACGTGTTAGCTCGTCAAAATACTATAAGATATACTTGTTTGGTTTTTGTGTGGCTGTGTTATTAAAACATGCAGATATATTTTTCCTTGTAAGTACAATTCTTGTTTATTTATTTCAAGACTTATAATATAAGATAGCGGATGGCATGTATTTTATTGTTACCCAGCGATGCCCTATCAAGCATCATATTTAGAGAGATCCTTCGACATTTACATACAAATACGTCACATATTTATTCTGGCTCCTAGGCCCCCTTAAACAGACAAAATAGTAAAGACGCGAGGATCTCGAGCAGTTTATTCCGCGAAATTGCGACGCGTAACCGACTTCCAAGCCATAATTTCGCCATCGCGAACATCCAACGCGACCAGCTCCAAAATAAATAGTGGGATTACGCCCCCATAAATCAGCGGATATGTTAATTAAGAAAATATCCCGCATCTGGAGATATTATTAGCATTATTTGTAGCAAGCCACGACAAGGCCCTACCCTCATCCCGACCTAGTCGTGTTTTGCATAGAACATCTCCGCCGGCACCGAATCCAGCTGGAAGCGCTGTTGCTCCAGTGGCGCCCCCTGCCGGTTTCAGGGACGGATTAGCTTAATCCGCGGCGAGAGCATCGGTTCCTTAAGCCGCGGTGGGGCCCATTGGACTCTAATAACGGACCTTCTTTATAGCTGGGTAATGTTTTTAACGTGTAGAAGCGCACGAAAATTAAGGAGTGATTCCTCATTGAAACCTTGGGTGGATAATAAGATAATAATAATAATAATATCTCTACCGCTAAGGATTAACCCAGAAGTCGGAGACTGGAGAAGAGTGGCATATTGTTAGTCAGTAGGCCGCAGGAACGCCCAGGAACGACTTACTAACCATCATTTGGTGCAGGAACGAGGGAAACCTGGAAAACCTTATTAATTAGGGGGATGGTCAAACGTCGACCAATATCAGTCTCTCAGATTGGACTAATCCGTCTTTCTTCCACCCTACCATACCCCCAGAGAAGATGCCTAATTCACCTCTACGAATATCTTTGGTAAACTTCCACTTTTCCTTTTCCAAGACCTTGGAAACTACAGTGAAGAACAAGGAGAAAGATTCTATCAAGATATAAGTGAAATGGAGAATCGATAGCAGGAAAGATGGGATGGGATAAGATGATGGTAGATTTCTGTGGGCACTAAAGAGAGAAACGAATCAGAGTAGACAGAAGAGGAAGAGAAATTCGCAAAAGTGTAAAAGCAACATCAAAGAAAGCCTCATTCATATGACTTTATGAGATTTATTTTTTAGGATTTACGATTTCCATTTTTTGCGATATTTTGCGATTTTTGCAAAATTTTTGGTAATGACAAGACTTTAAATTCGAATTCGACACGACAAAATTTATGGGAAGAACACTTGATCCTATCTAGAAAACCTTTTTCTAAATTTTCTCATTCATTAATATATTTTTTTTCCATTTCAAGCTATTTTTGCGTTTTTTTCGCAAAATCTGTGAGGGGGATGCAGTTAATAGACTTAGGACTCGAATTCAGCGATCAAAATGCATAAGAAACACACTTGATCAATGTCAGAAAAAATGTTTTCGAATTTTTTACGCTTACTAACGTGATTTTTGGCGATTTTTCGCTATTATTTTGCGATTTTTGCAAAATCTTGGAGATACAGCTTAAAATTCTTTAGATTTAGATCCAGCACATCAAAATATATAAGAAACCCACTTGATCAAGTTCACAACAAATTTTTTCGAATTTTTTGCTCACAAAAAAAAGTATTTGGATCAAATGAGCAGATAGTTTTAAATGGAATTTTATTTTACTCAAAATGTATATACTTTCTTCAAACTATGTGAAATATTTGCTGTAATCTATAATTTTCTTAGAATTTATATTATTTGTAAATATGTATAATTTAATTCAAATCTTTTATAGTTTTGATATAGTCCAGACGGTATCTGTTTCAAAGAGTCCATATTTGGGTGAATCGTATATCCACGGAGATTGTTGGCTTTTTGGCTTTCAAATATCACTAGAAATGAACATTTTTCTATGCGCATAAAAATAAACGTGGGCTTAACTTTTGATGGCACAATATGTTAAAAAAATTCGAAAAATGTCATATTTTTCTTCCTATAAAAATTCGACCAACGTTTAAACAAGCGCCAGAACTCTCCTAACTGACAGATTCGAATTATTCAAAAAGCGTTTGAAAGCTTGAGAGCCCTTCTCTATGTGATTAAATTTTCAAGTATTTAAGGGCCTTGTATTTTGCTGTGCAAAATTTTGAAAATATGCAAATTTTTTTTCAAAATCTGGATTGCAAAATTATTATGCAAAATCTATAGAACCGATTTTGATGAAATTTGGTGTGATGATTCTACATAAGATGAACTTTTCTTGACCCCAAAAATGTTCCCTAAAATGTAATGTTTTTTAACCCCATTTTTGGCGATTTTTTCGATTTTTACAATAATAATCATGATTCATTCGATTTGTAACTAGTCGTATTTTATAACATTTACTTACAAACATTTTTTTCCTATTCCATTTTCGCCTAAAATCAACTCTTGAAAAGATACATAATTAAATAGGAAGAACAATATGACATTTTTCGAATTTTTTAAACATATTGTGCCGCCAAAAGTTTATTTTTATGCGCATAGAAAAATTTTCATTTCTAGTGATATTTGAAAGCCAAAAAGCCAAAAATCTCCGTGAATATACGATTCACCCAAACCAAAACAGATACCGCCTAGTCTAATATTATTATCTGGGACTTTAGGTACAATATCTCTTACAGTTCATCATAACTGCAAATATATTTGTTTCAAAACTACCAGTTCCTTAAAATATAGGAATTATTCAAAACAAATGTAGCATATTATGTATCAAACTTATGTTTGCCTCAAAGAAAATTGTAGGTCACAGAATGGCGTAGGTGGGAACTAGCACGATAGATGGAGCCAGCACTTACGCTCTGTGTATACCCATCTCCTTGTGAGTAACGACACTAAAGCAACTGGATCGTTCTAACAACATAATGATGAGGACCATAATAAGTCTCAAACCGACCTACGTCTGGTTGGTTAAACAGTAAACTTACGAATGACCCTAGCTGTTGTACTAAGTGTTGTGAGTTTGAAACAAAATATTTTTTATTACTGAGAAATTATTTATTTTATTAAAATTAAATTAAATATATTATTCTTAAATAAGTATATTCAATCATTTGACCAAAATTTTGTATTAAACAAACGATACATTAATGTTTCTATAAAATCTGTAGTAGATCATAAAACTAAGAGATCGTTTAACCGTATCAAATATTTATTTTAAAAGTACGAAATTATATTTCTGGGTAGAAATTTAAAGTATTTAAATAAATAAATAATTTTCTTGAAAGAAGAAAATATTTTCTTGAGTATATATAAACGTGCGATACCTTAAAATCAAATGTTGTACATTTGAATCAAGAAATTTTTCCGTACACACGTGATTTTCGGCGATTTTTCGCTATTTTTACCAATTACTCAAAATTTTGCGGGTGTTTGAGCTAAACAGACGTCAGATTCGGATTCACCTTCCTTTCAACTTTATTTTAGTTTAAGTATTTTTTTTCTTTTACACTTTACCTATACTGAAGTATAAATTTGTTTAATATTCCCAAAACGATACGAGTTACCCCGACTTCGCATGTTATGGAGACTTTTTTTTTTATTAAATAAAGGAAAGACACCAAAATGTGGGTCGCCGAATAATAAAAGAAAGTAATTTTAAACTTTTTGATCCATCCTCTTCGATGATAAAGGTAAGACAGCTTGTGTACGCTCCGGGAATATGTAAGAATTCCATTTTATTGCTGAAATATAACCCCGGAAAGATACAGGTAATCTAATATTATAATTTAAGATAACATCGACAGAAAATGTAAGCATCATTCCCTCGGGCAATGCCGCCTACGTCTACGCTAACAGAGAGCGAAATGAAGTGCAATTAATATTTGTTGAATTCGTATTTTCGGAGAATACACAGGATGTGCCAAGATAAACGTACAAAATATACTTAAATTTTTCATAGCTAGACAAATACAATTTATTTCAAACCTTACTAACAGAACCTATTTAAAATGTAGATATTGAATTATTTGCTTCCTATTTTGCTATAAGAGGCACATAATTGTGTTGTGTGTAGATATTATCTGTCCCACCTTAAGTTGTAAGGTACTAGAGTAGATGTTCGAACACTTCCTATGATGACACGGCAGAGGTCTTACAGCGATCTTCGTCTTAAATTTGAATTTTTTGCTTCTCCAAAATTTGCCGATCTTTGGGATCTACCGCTAGCATCGACCTCCGGTAGTATCACCCGCTGCCGATGCCGCTGCGGCTTTGTTGATTGGGGGCGGTTGGGGGCTTCGTGGAGGACTCGGATAGAAATTTTCGAAACTCACGTGAAAATTTTGTTCCCTCGTACGTAACTTTTGCCAGGGTTATCGGTAGATAAATGAGCGGTAGACGGCTTCGTAGCTGCAATTGGAAAGTGGGTCGAAATTCAATATGACAATATACGATTTACAGTCACTTTTAATTAATTAAAAATACTAAATGTATTTTTAATTAATTGATATCATATTTCTTGGAAAGTAATATACAAGGCACTTGCAGTATAAGGGTTTAATACATGATAGTTATACATATACGTTTTTGAGAAAAAATATGGAACTTTGTGAAGTTGAAAGTTAAAGCAAATAAAATGTAAAAAATGGCAGAAATATCTAAAACTGTTCGCTAGTATTCAATTGTAATTCATTTGCTGTTATTTTTATTGTTTCTCGAATTGTGTTGTGATCAATTGGCATGCAACTAAACAATCATTTTTGTATCCTAAATAATATCTTGTAGTTTACAAAACTACAGTTATTTCATGACAATAAATAAAAAAATTAGGCAAACATTATTTTTTACTCAAATTTTACATATGTATTTTCCCAGTATTCTGCAGCTCCGTATATTGGTCAACGAAAAAAGAATAAATAATTCTAATTACATAATTATTTCACTCATTTACAAGCGTTAGCGGGGTTCTGTCGCCCGATGTGTTTGTCCATCAACGCCCACGTCCCTAAATTATGTCGCGCGGTTTGGACCCGGGCAGGTGTAAATCTATGCATCGCGGGACACCACGCTATGTGAAGCGAGATAAAGGGTTTGAATGACACCGGATTATGCTGCCACGAACACCTGGCCATTTCGACAAGTCGCTGTCAATTACACATTGTCGCGCGGTATACAGAAATAATTTGTCACCGCCATTGTTGCTAGTTCATTATGTATACCGCACTGCACTACATCTCAGTCGAGCCAACTGAATTATTGCCCGGAACAGGGGCGTAGACGGATTAGTTCTTAGTCGGCGGGACTAGTGAAAATCCCTCAACATATCATTGTCTTCAGTGGAGACTAAAATTATTGTACTGTCTTGGATTTTTCTGATTGGGCATTTATTTGAATTTAAAAAAGCAACTGTAAAGTCATATGTAGTTGAATCTATGATTCCGATACACGCAGCATTGCCAATTTAGCGTGTTTTACACCATATCTGGTATATGCATTTGGTGGATAAAAACTACCGCACGGTGGATTATGTAAAATATGGAACGGCCTTTAAAGGGGTATAGTGGTTTGGTCTTCAAGTGAGGAGAAAGACTTTAAGTAGCATGGAAAACTTTATTCTACTAATTTCGCTGGTAACACGAGTCACAACCGAGCCGGAACTAGGCTTCGAGACTTCTGGTTCGTGCCTCGAAATGTTTTCGGTTTTTTCCCTGTCCCCAGGTACCTACTTTTATTACCATATACTAATTAACACTTATCCGGGTCATTTCCTACTCGGTTTGTGCTTATGTACCCTAATAAACAACAACTAATTTATGTTTACAGCCTACTTATTCTAATCTGATTTGCTACATACATTTATTTGGGATAATCTCGGATAATTCAAAGTATAATTTATATGCCTCGTAAATTTTCAGAAAGCAAAATATATTTATTGGGGTAGGTACTGAATGTAATTGTAGCGTTCCGCTACAGGAGGAAGAACCTTTATCATTTTCTATTGCTACGATCTATAGTACGTTTAAAAAATGTGGTTGTGGTAGTATAAACATAATGGAAATTAACATATTTAAGCAAAAATTGGAAGGTTATGTGGATTCTAAGTGTTATCTAGTCTTTAAATTAAAAAATACTGTTCAAATGTTGAAATTGAATTGCATAGCAGTTAAGGGAAAGAGAAATTAGTTTTGTTTTTTAAAAAATGTATATTACTTAATTTTAAACGTATTAAACTAGATCAAATAAATACTAAAAAATAAAAAATCTTGAATTTTGTGATATTCCCATAAAATAAATAAAGAAAACTAACACAACAGGGATGTGGAGTACTGAGAATATGAAAATGAAGGATAAAATTTAGATATAGAGTAAGTTTGTAGCATAATAAGACAAAATCGTTTAATGAAATAGAAAAGTTAGAAATTACATATTGGAGTATACGTTTACGCAAATTTTAAAAATGTTAGAATTTTTGACAAGTTGATCGACGGAGAAAGAAGGAATTGCACTTATCAATGTAATTCATTCAATAAACTAAGACTAAAACTAAAGTTTATCATACCTTTAGTCAGTATTTATAAGTGGAATTAAAATTAATGTTTTGTATAACTTCATGTAACGATTTTGGGAATGTCAAACCCACATGTCAACTAGCATGTAAAATTTGTTGAGTAATATGTGTATGCGAACTGTAAAATGACTTGTCCTGTGTTAAAAATACCTTCTAGACATTAAAAAAAACTGTATTCAAATCCCAATTTACGTTCTAAGTAATGTACAAACTTTAGAAGTTGCCAATAATGGGTAGACCTAAAAACATTTCAATTAATAACTAATCCAAACAGAAAAAGACTGTTAATAAGGGTGAAAATAAGTAAATATTAATGTCGTTGAATAATATTACAGGCATAGAATTAAGCTAGATAGCACAAATTAGTCAAAATTTACAAAAATAGGCAAAATTTGTAGAATGTTTAAATTTGAACGTAAAGAAAAGAAATAGACATCAAAGTGTGCAGAAAATTGTGTAGAATCAGAAAATATAATAGTCTTGCTGCAAAAAATATGCATAAAGTCATAATTTCCAATTAAAAATTTTCCAAAAGTTTAATATGACGTCTCCATAGTAACAACCTCAATTGTCTCTGGTTTTATAAAAGTAAAACAAGGCTCGTAGCAGTCAGCCTTTCATAATTTGCCAAGCAGTATCGAGTCATGCCTGAAATAAACAAAAAAAGTTAAATAAACAACTGTTGAATTAATTACCAAGTGATAAACCGTCAAATAAAATTGACTACTTGACTAAGTTGAATGTTATCTGTCGAGAGGTGTACAAATTCCATAAGTTCAAATTATCATAAGGAACCATATACTTACTGCAAGTTTATACAATAGAAACAAATACCTTCTTCACTTTTATATTAATATACAACTTGATCAGTTAAGGCTATGGGTGGTTATATTTCGGACACCATTTATGCTACGATTTTGAGGTAAAATGAATATTAAAAAGTATAGCCAAAAAGTTGATTTAAATATCTTTAGGTTCCTAACTTTATAGATGTGTGGTACATTTACCACTGACGATGAGATTTAATTTAAAAACTTCCATTTTCCTTTCAACTGAGAATTTAATAATCATAAATAATCCTTTAATTAATTAATTCATTCATTCATTAATAAACTAATTAGTGGATTTATTCGCTAATAGTCGATGTTAAAGAAAAATTGAATAGTCACTCCGGGAAAAAATATATATTAATATAAATATCAAAATATTCGATGATTAAATTGTGAATCAAAATATAGACAGTTAGCCCTTTTAAATAATCTGAGATTTAGTAATTAATGTGCAAAAAAATTTTATACGTATATAGATATAAATAATTCTGGTAGATTAATATGTGAGTAAATAAATAGTGAATTATAATAATAATTACAACATATTTGTTAAATAGGAATATCAATGCTGACCAATTAATAGGTGCTTATTAGTATAGTTGGCTTACATAGAAGATAATAATAGTTCTCTAATCCAGAATTTAGTTTGAATTGTAATTTAACAACGAATCAGATTATAATAGCACTCCTTAATGTTAGGATAAACTAAGCTTAACGTAACAAGACATCGAATAAACTCCTATGTTCAAGCCCCAAAAGTTTAAACTAATTACTTATTGTTCAACAATTCGGTTAAATGTGGTGATTGATAATGATTTATTAATAAAAATGAGGAAGACCTGAGGGAAACAAAAAAAATACAGAAAAAGAGAATAAATACCCATGACTTTGGGAATACCAACCTACTAATAGGAACATATGTATATAGACAAAAGGTAGTACTAGGGGAATAATAAATAAAATGACATTATGAAACCATTAAAATGAACTGTCTATAATAATCATGGTATAAACACTAAGGTGTATGATATTGCGCATACCCGCGGCTGTTGTGACGTCACGTGGAGAGTTAATAGCGATTTCTGGATATTGTCAATGTGGAGCTGCTGGACAGTGCCGTTAATAATACTAATCTACTTTTATAGTTCAGACAACGGACAACCAAAGCAAATCCTTTAATAAGAATATGATGTTTTCCATTTTCCAAATAATGAAAACGTTTAAAAATTTTGGTTGTAGCTTGTGGTTTAAATATACATTAGACATTTGTTGATTTGTTCGTGGCATTTTAAAACGTCGGACTATATTCCACAGAAGTTGCCATATAAAGTCACTGAAAAATATTCTGAAAAAGGACAATGTTGATGATACTGTAAGTTATGTAATTATTTTGATATTAAAGTCATTTTTTATTTACACATCCAGATGTGATAAAGATAGTTAGCAGTATTAGAATATTAAAAGTATTAGCATAAGATAATGTATTAATGAACTAGTTAAATCACTCTCCACGTGACGTCATGCGATTTTAGTTCACGAAAATGTCATATCTCCTAACATGACAGAAGAGAAGGAGCAAACAAGATTATTATCTCTTAGATTTTGTTGTAGTAGGATTAAGTAAGAACATACATATTGTTATGATATATTTGGTTTTTGAATATAATGAATTTAATTTTAGTTTTTAATTTTAATTTATGTGTTTAATGTATTGAGTGTTGCGTTTTTGCTTTTGTTTTATTTCTGTTATTATTATTTAGATTTTACTGTACATTGTTTAAATACACCTTTCTTTTCTTTCTTACCTCGTATATCTAATTATTTTTTTTTTATATACCCTTGCTAGCTGCCACTTAGATTTTGCTTTAAGTCTTATCTCAGGAGTCGGTTCACTTTCTTTACTTCAGGACTTGTAGCATACAGAACAAGAAAAAATAGAATGTTTAAGAATTTACAATATTTATATTTTTCTTTAAAAAAATTTATCAGTTATCGTGATTATATCATAACAAAAACAAAACAGAAGAAAATTTTTAACTTGATTGGCTTTTCCTTCAGAAATATTTTCATATAATTTAATTTCTAATTGAACAAAAATAAAGAATATTTTATTTGCTATTACTTTTCCTTATCCTATTACACTTTTTACAATACAAGAGCTTGGTAGTTTTTTTATTTCTTTTCAAAAATTTTTTTATCTGACTTACTTATGAATACTACTTTCAACACTCGCTCGTATATTGTATTGCATAACTTAAATATCTACTCTTAATAGTATAAAATTGACATTTAATTACAAATGGCCGTCAATGTTCGAGATTATTTGAGCTCATTCAAATTAGGATGGTTTTAAAAGCTGGTTTTGGGATTTATTTATCTTTAGCTTTATCCAGGTAAGTCCTGTTATTTAGTTTGACCTTTTTTTTCTTTTATAAGGTAAACTATATCACAATTTAATTGTTTAAGCTATAGCAGTGAATTTTTATTTATTTTGTGCACTTTATTTTTATTTTTAAAGGTACCTGTTGTTCGTTGGGTTCTGCTTTCCTTGCTGGAACGATGGTTTTTTTATACCAATTATGGGCCACTGGAATACTCTCGATACTGCCTTTTAATGGGTTACAAAAATTTTCTTGCCTGGTGAATTTCTTTGTAGATTTTGAAGATAAACGATTTTTAAGATCACTGGTAAGTTTTATTTTACTTTCTGCCTGTTATATCTTGAATATTATATGATTTTTCTGAGCTACTTCTAATATCTGGCTTCTTCCCAATAAAAACCAAGCCGTAACTAACAATAAACAATTGTTTTTTTCACCTTCTGGAAGTTTCTAGTGTTTCCTTTTTCATTAAGGTCCCTTCACATAGTTTCCAGTCTTTGGGCATACCTTTTTCACTACACTTTCACCTCACTACTTACATCTAATACATTTGTGACAATGTCTTTTTATTTCTAACATATAAATTTAGTACTTTTTGTGAAATATTCTTTATTTATGTTCTTTCTTTTGTAGGTCATATTCTGGTTCTTGTAAAGCCAACTTTAGTTTTGACATGTGCTAAATTTTATAATTTAATTTGACATTTGATATTAAAATTTCATCATTGTATTCAGTTGATTGAAAATATCTTCTCTACATCTAATCGTCTACCTAATTTATGCATATCATATTCATCTATGGATATTTGTCTTTCTTTTGATATATGTCACACTGGGTTTAAATTCTGTTTTCTTACTATACTGGGTCTGGCAATTATCGATGTCATGTTTTTTTTTTCAAATTATTTTTGCACTTATGAGTTAAATTTAAAATTATCTCCTTTATACTATATGATATTCTTATTTGATACTTATTTTATATTCAGAGTCTTTGTATTAACAATTTTATGCTATTTTATTGTCTACTATATTTTAATTAATTTTATTTTTGATCTAAAGTTCGGTCAGGTAATATTTCCATTGTGATAATTTTTTTTTTGTATTTCCAATTTGTTACAATATATATTATGATTTATTTTACTTATCGCATTTAAATAACGTACGCTCGAATAGACAGTTATTAATTTAAAATAGGTAACCTAAAGTATAGTCTTTCCGAAGTCAGTTCAACGCCTAGCAATAAAATTTAATGAGTTTCATAGGCGTCCCTAAAAAAGTTTTCTGCTATAGGTAAAAAATTATAATAATTTGTATATAACGTGTAGAAAATTTCTATTATATGTAATAGAACATGCCCATAATAAATTAAAATTACCTGAATCGCATCAAATTCCGCATTGCTACACTGCACTGCTAGGCCATTTGTTGACAACTGAATTTATGGCCAGGTCGCCCAGTGCGGCTGTGAGCAGAGTGCTCATTCTTCAACTGAGCGACTAGACCTGTATATGGGTATGGCTAAGTAAATATGGAAACAAGTTTTTCAAATATTTCAATGCCGAGTTGCTGCGTCAGCGACCGAACCTGATACATACTGTCAACCTCTTGGTTCTTGAATTGAGATCGGAAAGACTATACCTAAATGATATTTTAGGTTTAATAAAATCGAGGCGCCGCAGTCTCTTAGGACTTATAATAGCAAATACACATTAACAAAGTTTTTTGTTCTCAATTCCTTAATTATCATCCACGTGACGCCATTTCTGGAACACCCTGTATGGAAAAATCTTCTTTTATGAAGATGTAGATTATATTTAAATCTGAAACATTTGTTCGTACAAATACTACGGAATAAAAAACCAATAGTAATATTTAGGAAAATTAAATTAAGTATCTACATTTCCTATAACCTAATAATAATACACTAAACATGGTAAAAGAAGTTCTATGAACCCAAATAGATTTAATAACACGTCTACACGAAGAATACGGCCGACCGAACTTCACGCGTTACGTCAGAAACACAATGCACTCACTCCACGAGAAGTCCAAAAAATCCAATATGCCTGAATCCAATAAATCAAAACGACGGCCACTGGTTATTCTGAAATTACAACCCTCGCCGACGCGCTTAAGAGCCTGGGTAGGAAGGGGGATGGGGCGCTAACTGTATAGACAACGTGCGTGGTGGATTAGAGGTTATATATTTTGGATTAATGCCGATGAACAGTCGTCGCAACAAAGCAAATGAGGGGGTAGTTGTTATTAACTAATATAATCACCCTCACACCCCGAGCTGAGATTATCTGCAGCCCAGTTGGTTTTATTCAGTTGTGGGAGGAAAAAAGTGGTCACTCACGTTACAACAATTTTGATATATTTTTTAATTGACTGTCACCACTAGGAAAAATATTATTTGTTGTTAAAAAAATACAAAATGTATTGATTTCACTCCCACGATTGTTAAACGATCCATTGTATTTTCCATAAAAATGCACGTTTTATAGCTAGGGGTGAAGCTTTTAAGAGTCCAATTAAATAAGCCTTTTAGACGAACGATCCACCCCTAAAAAGATGCTTAGAAAATCAAGGTCACCGACCACGAGGAGAGGCCAGGATGAAACCTTTTGTAATCGATGCATTGAGTTATTGCGAACAAAAAACCCAAGTAACTTGGGTTTTTTGGATTAATCTTTGTGTCCGAGTGGCAGGTAATTTGTTATTAACAAAAAAGTTGCAAAATAAAAATATTGCAAAAAAACGCTCTGCAAATAATTTTCTATAATAAACTGGGCAAAAATAAACACTTTTTGTCTCTTGACATTTTTTCGTACAACGCTTCCTTTTCGAGCTAGGGGCGATTTAAGGTCCAAAAATGGTTAAAAGTTGCCAACTTTAAAAATTCATATCTCAGTTCCTACCAACGCTTTCGGAACGTTCAAAAGCGCAAAATGATCCTCGAGACTTATACTTTAATGTAGTATTTTTTTTAAACCAGCCCCTTTTTTTTAACCCGTTAAATTTGCAGCTGAATTTCGAATATGTATGAGTTAGAAATACTAAATAGTAAAAATTGTAACAAGTAATGAATGAATAGCGTTTATTCGATTATATGCACGACAGCGCTATATCTATATATAGCGATACGTAGGGGTGGCGCGTGGGCACTAGCGGCCGAAATTCAGCTGCAAATTTAACGGGTTAAAAAAA
>NW_019416478.1:376250-382451 GCF_000390285.2 Anoplophora glabripennis | reverse complement strand
GGTAGCAACCCCCAAACACGGAATCACTTGCGAAATATTTGTTTTTTATCATAAGTAATTTCCATTTTGTATAATTTCAAAATATTGATTAGAACCCCAGAAATTTCGAAAAAACTGTTTTGGGGGGCGAACTTTGAGGGTGTATGTCACCCTGTAAATATGTTTTTCCGCCGATAAAAAAAATACGTGTCTCTTTACATTTTTTAGAGTAGATTGAAAAAAAATACAAAATTCATTCGTTTTTCGTTTTTAAATTTCTGAAATCTTCCCTTAACTTCTAGCCTCCCTAACTCTGTTAATTTTAATAGTACAAGAAAAAGTCAAGATGCCATTTTTATGTAGAATTGTATGCTTTACAACTTTTATAAGAAACTTTTTTTCTAGCCCTTGCCCCTTTTGAGTTATCTTGAAAAACTCCTTTGTTTTATCTTTTTTCACCCTTGGCCGGGGGTTGAACAAAAAATTACTGTCACTTATTGTTATAATATATCTCAAACTAACTTATATTAAAAATTCAGGCAAGTTGACCAAAATTTCGATTTAAAGGCTTATTTACAAACCACGCAGAACTGTTTTAAAATATTACGAGTATTTAAAAATGAAAAATTTTTCCCTACCAAAACACTGCAAGGAAACAGACATCTTCAACATAAAGTTGCTATTTATTTGTCAATGTATATTAAGGGTCGACGATAATCCTGAACACTTTAAATACAAAAATATTCGCCAAGCTTTCGATAATATGAATCTTCTGACTGACGTTTTAAAAAGACTAACTCAAAGATCACTGTTTCATTGCGGTCCAAACTTACATAATTTCCGAGATAATTTTATATACAATTTTTCAGCCGTTTTTTTTGTTTTATTGTTTAGGTTATTCTTTGTTTTTTTTTTGAAATAGGGCAACAGCTTGTAGCAATGTACTTGCCATTTGTATTGTATTTTATTTATTGTAATATGCAGGAATTGCAGGGTTAGTCAAAAGTGTGGAAACTCCAACAAATCTCAGTGGGAAAGCATTTTTGGGATAAATGCTGAGGTTGGTCTTCAGCATTTATCCTCAGTCTCAGCATTTTTCACAGCGCATCCGATGGTAACCTTGACCTTGAGATCAAGAACTTTGAACCTTGACCTTAAGATCAAGAACTTTGAACCTTGACCTTGAGATCAAGGTCAAGGTATCAAAGTCATATCAAGATCAAGTCGGTTGTTTTAAATAGCTACCCTCCTATCCGACCCCGGAAATTGAAAGAGCAGAAAATTCTGCATCTGAATATGACATGCTTTGACCGCTACCTGACCTTAACCATTGACCTTAAGGTGACGTTTCATAATAACATGTAGAATTTTACGCTTTCTTATTTCTAGCCTCGAAATAAGGGGTCGCTACTCCAAAAACTATTGACCTTGACATGTTCTTTCCACCTTGACCTCAAGATCAAGGTCACTGAGGAGTACCATAAGGTATCTACTCAAAGACTCACTCCCTCTGATTTTGTAGTTAAAAATAAAAATTACAGTAAAAATATATATTTGACCTTGAACTGACCTTGACCATTGACCTTGAGGTCACAGTCAATGTCATATTCGGATGCAGAATTTTCTGCTCTCTTCATTTCCGATATGACTGAACCGTGACTTCAAGGTCAAGGTTACCATCGGATGCACTGTGAGAAATGCTGCGACTTTTGCCCTCGCCATTTATCCCAAAAATGCTTTCTCGCTGAGATTTTTGGGGGTTTACATACTTTTGACTAACCCAGTAACTATTAAAATGGGTTTTTATCGCTGCCAATGTAAATTTGATGTTGTTACTGAAATGTAAATTTACAATTACATTATAAAATACCTGTAAAATTACTTTACTACTAAATTACTACTAAAAGAACATAAAATTCCACATTTTTTATAGCTAAGAAACATGTAAATAGCTGTTTTTTCTTAAAGAAATATCGAAAAACCCCAGCAGTCGCAATGTAAAATTACAGGAAAATTACATTAACCCTATGAAAAATTTGTATAGCTGTTTTTCTACGTAACAAAGATACAAGATATATTCTTGAATAGAGGTATGTGGATATTTAAGAACCTTTTTTTTAACAAAGTCTACATAAAGAGGCTGGTTATATTGGATTTACTGTAGATCTTTCATTAAGAGCGCTTGCCGACTATCAATAGACGCTTTGTCCTACTCGGGCTGTATTGCTTATTAATAATGTTTCCTGTTTGTCACCAAGCCGAGAAATGGCTATAACTCGTGTAATTGATTACATTCGACTTGTGCATTGTTTGTACCTGTTTGCCAGCGGTAAAGTTTAGACCTCTGCATTGATGGAATATTTAGCGGTTAATAGTGCTTATTAAAAAGTTTGTCGAGATATTTGCTGTTGAGGCATCTAAAATTTTAATGACGATTGATGTATTGCCGTTAAGAAATACGTTCACATAACCTTTTTGTTAAATTTACACTGATTATTGGCAAAAATACGTTTTATTTTTATTTTTTCTTAATAAGAAAGTCAATGCTGAATTTATGACATTTTTATTATTTTTTTTATTTCATTTATTATTACAATTAAAATAGTCCACGGTACCAATTTAAAACTTTGGCAACTTTATCAGTAAATCACTCAAAAAGTTATTTTATTGTTAAATTACAATGCGCTGTAATTTTACCGAAAAAATAAAATACAGTGTAAAATTGCAATTAAGAAACATATTTTACACTGTTAGCTTTCGCATTTTTACTCTTATTTTAATGGATTTTTGGATTTTTGGATACAAAAAATCCAGGTATGCGAAAGATACCTTAACAATATCTAGTAATAAATAATTATCCAAAATAAAAACAAAATGATGAAATATAATAATACAAAAACACATACACGTATTGAAATTATGAAATTGTGAAATATCCTGCATTCTTGCTGTCCCATTATCACCCTAGACAAAGACTAATCACTTAAAGAACAGCTATCACAAAGTTTATTTGTTTCCAAATACCTGGGGTTTTGATGAGTTCTAAACCAAGGTTTGGTATTCGAGTTGTACATGAAAACTGAATTAAACTTGCATAAAATATGTATCTACAGCAAATATAAATATTACATTTAAATATTAGATTGTAAAAATACATTAATTGTTCGATATTTTTACTGGGTTAAATTATCAGTTGACAGAGTCTTTTCCGTCACCTAGCTGCAAAATACGTTTAAGTTCTAGGACGCCAAAGTTTTTTTCGTTCTAGAACATAAAACAAATGACAAAATAATTTGTTATTTTTATCGAAACTTATTTATGATTTTATTAATTAAACAATACACATTTTAAGTAATATAACATTTCAATACAAAGCAGTAACTATTCTAAACAGGACGATTACAATTTATTTTGCATTACATGTAAATTGAAAGTGCCGATATTGCAGTGAGTTAAATTTATGCCAGATCCAGTGCTGTCAGTTATCGTAGCCTTAGTTCTGGGTGTTCAATGAGGCTGCTGCTGTAAATGTTTAAGTTTCTGCGCACGTTGTGTTATTGTCAAGTTCCGTAGGCTCTATTGAAGATGATAACAATTTGTTTGCGATTGAAATTTTATTTTGTATAGAATCTTCTGTATATGTATTGTGCAAAACCGTACTTATCTTATCAACTTCGACGTCACCTGTTACATGAGTGTTGCACAATAATGAAAAAGTAATATTAACGGTCGGTAGAAGGAAGCACAAAAAACAAGCGCTTAGGTAGGGAATTCTGGAAGGAAGCCTAAAGAGTTGAAGATAGGCAGTTGAAGTGAGAACAGTGTGCAGATAGGTAGCAAGACGATCGGCGGGCAGTGTGTTAAAGTAGTGAAAAATACAAGTGTTTAACCGGTATTAATTAGCAGGTAATATCCTTTAAGTACTTTGTTGTTAATTGTTCTATGTAATCTTATGATTGTGATGGTTATAGATGTTTCATGATAATAATTCTTTGTATGTTTAGCTTCCATTGCTTTATGCTCAAGGGCATATATTTTACTAAGGTAAAATTGTTATAATTATTCTTAAAGTTTGCTCATTATTTTCATTTCATGTTAAAATATGTATATTGTCGTGACTGCCCAGATATTGCATTAACGACTTCTTTGTTTCACATTTAACTTGTTTTATCATGATTTAGTTGTTCTTTGATTTCTTGTGCTCACTTTATGTCATACGTTTATACGAGCCTTGTTGAATTTACTAACATTTTCGCCCGTGCGGAACGAATCTGGATTAAGCTCGATTGCCTCCCGTATGGGACTCCAGTGTTAAGAAGGATCTTCCGAAAACTCAACTATAGCTGGATTGCCTCCCGCCTGGACTCCAGTACCTTCCGGCTCTGCCGGCTAATTAACACCAAACCTCTTCAGTTTTACTTGGAAGTGTGAATGTCTAATATGAGTGAGATGACATTTAGTGATGCATTAAATGGGACAAGTCTTAATTTATCATTAGCAAAGGTTCTTAATTTATGACTTTTGGTTAGCGGTTGTTTTGCATTCATATTTGGGTGGTAAGAGCAACGATCGTGGGTTTCTCTGCCATGCTCTTTCCCCGCAGGAGCTCTAGGTGAGCCTGGCACTCTCATTCTATGTTAAATGGTTGTTAATGTTTTTGTTGTTCTTTATATTTGTCACATGTTTAATTTGAAGACTGTTGTACGTAAATAATAAAGTGCATTTACTCTGCTTTTGTTTTATAAAATTAAACCATACATCCCCTCAAAAAAAGTTAGTAGCCAGCGCCTTCCGGTCAATCAATTTAAAAAAATAGATACACACAACGTAGGTATTTCTTATGACGATCACATATTTTTGGCCACAACTACGTTTATTTTTTTGATCGAACCTGGGTTTGTTATACTACAGTATCCCCTACCGTACTAGAACGCCACCCCCCCCCCCCTGTCGTTTAATGGTGGTAATATCGGCCCCTGCATTGGCTAACATAGTGGCGGAAGAACGTCTTAAGCAGTACCTTGTATAAGTCTCCGAATGAGGCAAATTGAGATAAGTTGCTATTACTTTTGACACATTCCTTATTTTGTAGACACCAACCACTTGGTTAACACATTTTTTCCCTGACATACTTCACAAAAAATCTTCAACTTGTAGTAACTGCCGGACGAAAAGCACAGTATTTGCGGTATATCTTCATTTGGTCGGGACTTGAAACCACAAAACATCTCGGAGTATGTGTTTTGGAATTAGAAATTTTTATAATAATAATTGAATCTTTGGCTTGTATGTCATCGATCGTTATCTTTAGTAGCTTATCTATTTTCAAAGCTCCACAAACACCAATTTTTTAAAATGACCTAAAAAGTTGTCCGAAATTACTTAAGTCGATCGATTTATATTGATTTGAATTACGTTTTCTAGCAGAAATCTATTATCAGGTGGTTCTTGTAAAAATCTCTCAATTTCCTCTTTCATTAGAATTCTGGAGTTTTTCGGACGCTATCAAACTGAGTTGCTTTTCAAATATGGCATTAGTTTTGGACATTTTCTGATATTTCCTCATTATTTTCATCTATTTTTTCCCTAATGGATTCACAAAACTCCATACGCCTTGCTTATTTGATCACCAGGAGTAATTTCTTGAGAAGCTTGCATTTTATAGGCTTTGTAACCATTCTTTTTTAAAATGCGACGAACTGTACGACTTGGAATGTCAAGGGAAGGAATTTGAGAGGAAGAACACGGCTCACTTACTTCCACAAAAGCACAGACATTAACCTCTTTTTCTCTCCTTGCTTCAGGAATTTGACGAGCTTCCTGATTGTTACATATCGTACACCGATTAACACATCCACACTCCTAAAACTTATGAAAAATATTCAAAACAGTTCTAGCATGTTCTAGCAGTTCACTTTTATTTTGACGACGACAACTAATTAAATTCAATGAAGATCTTTTTCATGTTCTTCTTCCTCAATAAGTATCGTCACCAAAAAATGTTCAGCCATTGTCATGATAAAAATAAATTTTGCCACAGTAATAATAAATATTTTCGTCTGCATTTACCAGCATACAATCAGAAGCACTAAATCTAACAAAACACTCTCCCTTCAAAACCGATAAAGTTGAACGCTACAGATTCTGCTAACAGCGTATGTCGTCTGCGACGCACAGTTCTAACAAACCAAAGCTTTAGACATACACATTTTTTGTTCTAAA